>NC_139227.1:6930142-7317642 GCF_055691185.1 Crinia signifera | reverse complement strand
ACTATTCATCATATACTGTAAGCTACTTATGTGCCACTTGGACTATTCATCTTATACTGTATGCTACTTATTATGTGCCACTTGGACTATTCATCATCTACTGTATGCTACATATTATGTGCCACTTGGACTATTCATCATCTACTGTATGCTACATATTATGTGCCACTTGGACTATTCATCATCTACTGTATGCTACATATGTGCCACTTGGACTATTCATCATATACTGTATGCTACATATGTGCCACTTGGACTATTCATCATATACTGTATGCTACATATTATGTGCCACTTGGACTATTCATCATATACTGTATGCTACTTATTGTGTGCCACTTGGACTATTCATCATATACTGTATGCTACTTATTGTGTACCACTTGGACTATTCATCATATACTGTATGCTACATATTATGTGCCACTTGGACTATTCATCATATACTGTATGCTACATATTATGTGCCACTTGGACTATTCATCATATACTGTATGCTACATATTATGTGCCACTTGGACTATTCATCATATACTGTATGCTACATATTATGTGCCACTTGGACTATTCATCATATACTGTATGCTACATATTATGTGCCACTTGGACTATTCATCATCTACTGAAGGCTACATATTATGTGCCACTTGGACTATTCATCATCTACTGTATGCTACATATTATGTGCCACTTGGACTATTCATCATCTACTGTATGCTACATATTATGTGCCACTTGGACTATTCATCATCTACTGTATGCTACTTATTATGTGCCACTTGGACTATTCATCATATACTGTACCCTACATATTATGTGCCACTTGGACTATTCATCATCTACTGTATGCTACATATTATGTGCCACTTGGACTATTCATCATCTACTGTATGCTACATATTATGTGCCACTTGGACTATTCATCATATACTGTATGCTACTTATTGTGTGCCACTTGGACTATTCATCATATACTGTATGCTACATATTGTGTACCACTTGGACTATTCATCATATACTGTATGCTACATATTGTGTGCCACTTGGACTATTCATCATATACTGTATGCTACATATTATGTGCCACTTGGACTATTCATCATATACTGTATGCTACTTATTATGTGCCACTTGGACTATTCATCATATACTGTATGCTACTTATTATGTGCCACTTGGACTATTCATCATATACTGTATGCTACTTATTATGTGCCACTTGGACTATTCATCATATACTGTATGCTACATATTATGTGCCACTTGGACTATTCATCATATACTGTATGCTACATATTATGTGCCACTTGGACTATTCATCATATACTGTATGCTACATATTATGTGCCACTTGGACTATTCATCATATACTGTATGCTACTTATGTGCCACTTGGGCTATTCATCATATGGTCTCCTGATTACTAAGGGCCTTATTCTGGTTCACTCTTTCTGACAAAATCCTTCTTAGATGGACAAAACCATGTGCACTGCAGGGGGGCAGATGTAAAATGTGCAGAGAGAATTAGATTTGGGTGAGTTATTTTGCTTCTGTTCAGGGTAAATACTGGCTGCTTTATTTCTACACTGCAATATAGATCTCACTTTGAAGTAAAATCCCACCCACATCTAATTCTCTGCACATGTTACATCTGCCCCACCTGCAGCGCACATGGTTTTGTCCATCTAAGAAGGATTTTGTCATAAGGCCCTATGTCTGGATACACATTGGACCACAAACATCTATACTGCTGCTTATCATCGACAGACAGCGGTTGATTCACTGTGAGAAATAAAGATTTTCAATATTTGCAAACACATTGTTTTGTATTTTTATTTTAGATTTGTGTTGTAATGTTTAGAAATATTCTCGTTAAGATTCTGTTTGCTTACAGGTGGAAGGGAAACCGTCTCAGAGCTGGTGTGCGTGTGTGTATACACACACACACACACTATACTCTGTGCTCACTTGCTGGGTAGTACTAATGAGGAATAGAACTGCTGGTCTCTAATAGAGGGTGGCTAGCCTCTAATACCACATTCTCACTGCCAGGACTGTAGCGCCGGTGAAGCAATTCTACCTGGTAATTTGCCTTTCAACACGTGTTTTTTTGCCTTGGGAATGGGTCAACCTGGGTCGCCATACCCGGGTCTCCACTACGGGTAAATGCAGGAATTTCATCCCAGGTTGTGCCGTTCACACACAAAAAAAAAAAACTGGTAACTTGTTTCCTAGCAGGGCGCCCAGTACGGTAATTGCGTACCGGGCTATTCTCCGTACCAAAATCACATTGCATGGGCTGTTTTAGTGGCGTGCGATGCAATTTTTTTAATGTAAATTACTCACTGCTCTGTTGGCCCCAGGGAATCGCATCGCACCTCCCGCTAAATCACATGCGATTTTATAGGGTGCGATGGCGTGCCATTAGCTATACATTTGTATTACATACAATGAGGTTTTAGTCACACACACACACACCTGTGTTTAATGAAACAAGCGATAGTGATCACCATCACAGAACAATCCTTTTCCACCCCTTGCCTATGCTTAATCGCTGGCTCACATCGCTGACCCTGAGCGATTTAGATTAAGGGAAGCACAAGGAAAATCACCCATTCTAAATTGCTGGCCAAAATCACTGGCGCAAATTGCTACACGTGTTACCCCCCTAAGAGACCTGCGCTAACCTGTTGGTGTAATGTGAGGCTGTGTGGCCCAAGTTATGTCAGACAAAATACCAATGTGGGTCGAAGGTAAATTATTTCACAATGCCAAATAACGCAATGCACATTCTAATATGAAACAATATCAAACAAACTGGTCCTTACTGTAAATGCAGAAATATTAATCAATCCAAATAATATTGGCGACAATAAGGGGAAAAGCAACAATCAAAGGTACTTGTGTATTATCTGGGCGCCCGACATTTTCAACGCATGCCACTACTTAAGGCATGCGATGAGACGCGATGGGACCGATTTTCGGGCTTTTTAGACGTTCCTTGTACAATGTAATAATCGGTCACCTGGCATGCCATTTCAATGGTATGCGATGCGACGCGACCGACCCGATTTTTACTTTGTACCCAATGTTAAATGGCCCCCCAGACCCGATTTTTAATTGTATACCACCATGGTGGTTATTAGGTAAAATGCCCCCCCATTGTTAACGCAACGCCACGATAAACGCAAACCCGAAGCGTGGCGAGCGCAGCGTGCCCGTGAGCGGCGGCGGTACGCGTCTAAAATCAACTACACGCCGACGTGGATAGTGGGGGTATGAAAAGGTCGGAGGCTGCGCTTGCCACGCTTCGGGTAGGCGTTGACAATGGGGGGTGCATTTAACATTGTAAGCATCCATCAGGGTGCTTGTACAATTAAAAATCGCATCGCATGCCGCTATATTGCATGCGATGCACTGCGATGGAAATCGGGCCGTGCTAGGAAACAAGTAATTTGGATAGTGGGGGTGTGCAAAGATGGAATAGCATGCAAATCGGAAGGAAATAGGCCGCAAAATCGCATCTGATTTGCGGCCGATTTCGCGGGTGCCCAGATAATACACAAGTACCCACCATTTCTTACTTACTTCAAAACCCTTTATAACGGCCCGGCAGATAGCCCAACTGAAGGAATGGAATTTCAATCAAACCCTCCACCCCTTACAGATGACGACAGAGAACACCTTACACCCCAGTTGACAACTGAGGAAGCCGCTGACGTTATATACAGGCAGAGAAACGCATTTTGCTGCTGATTCTAACTCCCTGACCCAGTGACCGCAATCCTATTGCCGCTGATACATCTATAGAAGCGGTTATCATCTGTATTTGGTTGGCGTATAGCTCTCTCTCCACAAACATCAGGGGAGTACCTCCATTGAAGTGCACTTCCCATTGTGTGTGTATATATATATATATATTTTTTTTTTTTTTTTTTTATTATTATTATTATTATTATTATTTTTTTTATACAATTTTATTATTGAAATAATTTTTTTATAAGCGGCAGGGAAAATGCAGACTTGCCCAGGCATTTGAAGGGAAGGCATGTGGCATCAGCTCTGGCCTCAAACAGTCTGTATCAATCGCAGCCACTGAATAAGTCCTGGGCTTTGCACAGACTGCAAAAAGTGGGGAAATCCTTTCATGGCGAGCGTCTTGCGTATGGCTTTGCTGCTGATCAGCGTAAATTTGCAGGCTTGCACAGGGCGGGATTACCTGATTGTAGTTATCTGCATACTGCATGTCTGCATGCGGCAGTACTCGGTCAAAAGAATCACACAGAAATGGCCTGATTTGCCAACTTTTCAATGTTTGCACATTTTCGTCAGGGCAGCAGAAAATGTGCAGACATTGAAACGTTGGCAAATCAGGCCGCTTCTGTGTGATTCTTTTTGACCAAGTGCCGCCGCATCATTAAGTATTGTTAGTATCTCTAGTTCACTGGGATTACTTATCGGAAGGCCAGAGGCCAGAACCGCGAAACGTCATATATACAAGAAAAGAGACGTACGCTTGCGCTAGGGATAGCAGCAGTTTTCTATTTATCCTCCCTGTTAGTGGAGGACGGAAAAGGTATGAAAAACAGGTATAGCGTGCGCTTTGTGATATCCACCACCCTTTACATGCAATTATATGGTAGACCAAACAATTTAAAATTCATTAAAAAGAATTTGTATTTCTCAGACATAGGTTTCATGGTTCAGTTCTTCCAAGATAGAATACCCGACGCGTTTCATCATAAATTACTTCATCAGGGGGAAGTCTTTCTAAACCATTGAATACAGGTTTAAGGATAGGATCCTGCTTAAGGATAACATTTGTGTCAATAAAAATACACTTTATTCCAGCAGGAAAATTCATTTCAAATGAAATACAAGAGATTTTCTATAGAAAATTTTATTTTCCAACAAGTAGTAAGCAGTGATCTGGATCAATAGACAGAATCATGTGTCACCAGTGTCTGAATGCACTCAGACACTGGTGACAAATGTTCAAATAGGAAAAAATTAATTGACATTTCTCTCAGTCCCTCCCATCCAGGGCACACTCTTTTCGCATTGTAGTGACCATGCCCCATTCTTTTGACACAGACACAATATGAGTACTGGTATAGGGTGGGATTCTCTTGACGAAAAATGCAGTTAAAAACCCCATTATCTGGGTTTTTACTGCAACTTGGACATTGTTACTCTATTAGAGGGGTAAATACCTAGAGGAGCAGGATCACCGATAAACATGGGTTCTTGGTTCACTTCTATAAAAATAATGACACCAAAATTGATTGCCTAATTCAGTGGTTATCAACCTCGGTCCTCAGGGACCCCTAACAGTGTACGTTTTGCAGGTCTCCTCACAGAATCACAGGTGATATAATTAGCTCCACCTGTGATCTTTTAAAATGTGTCAGTGAGTAATTAGTGCACCTGTGTATCTGTGAGGTGACCTGGAAAACGCGCACCGTTGGGGGGTCCCTGAGGACCGAAGTTGAGAGCCTAACTGACAGCCAAGCATCTGACATGGGTGAACATACCCCCACTGGTGGAGACCACGCCCCTTTAGCACGGGCCCATGCCACTGTATTCCCCTGGTGAACCCTTCATATAATAGTCCAACACTGGGTCACGGAAAGTTCCCTAGGTAAAAAGCATCCCAAAGGGCTCTGTCCTATATCCCATAATATTTGCAGTATACAGGTTATAGTCTGTATAGTAATTGTAGACAAAGGTCCACCTGATGGGACATGGTCTGGGGTAGACCCTAAACCAGGCATGGCCAAACTGTGGCCTTCCAGCTGTTGTGAAACTACACATCCCAGCATGCCTTGCCATAATGGTCGGCATGATGGGACTTAAACTGAGGGCTTGTCTATTAGTGGAGCAGCAAAACAACGGAATCTTCTTTTCATCTTTGCCCAATCCTCAAGTGCATACAGAGATATTGGTCGTCCTGTGTAGAAAAAAAAACTACGGTGCTGTGTATATGGAAAATATTTTAACCAAAGCCTGCCTGTGTTGGGAGAACAGAAAAGTGTCCGGTCAGACCTCCATATTATTTACATTAGTATGAGCAAGGAGGTTGGGCCGCATGTTACCTCCACACCAGAGTAAGTAACTGGATACAGATGAAAGGAAATAAACATCAGACAATAATATAAGGTACAGTATCAATCTCTCGGTTATTGAACGACAGCGTGTGTGTACAGATCATAGCACGCATGCATGAGACCATTCAGCAAAAAAAAAAAAAAGCGTATTTTCTGATTGCTAGCCTTATGCACGTTGATTGACAGGAAGCTGGCGATTGGGGATGGTGGCCAGACGTTCCCTAGGAGTGTCAGGGAAAACGCAGGTGTGCCCAGGTGTTTTCAGGAAGGGTATGTGACGTCAACCTTTATAGTGTCAACCTGCCGACCACATCCCCTGTGGGCTGCCGCAGTACTACGCCACCACCAGATGTACACACAGTACAGTAAAGGCCCCCATACATTAGGCCGACTTGTCCTAGGGACAAGTCGGACCCAATTTACCTGTGAGCCGCCCGGCAGCTCCCCGGGAGGCTCACATACAATTTGGCACTTGATGTGCCATTTTTTACATGGGATAAATCGCATGCGATTTATCCCATGTTAAAAAAAACCCGGGGAGCTGCAGGGCGGTGAGGAGTAGTGGGCACGGGCAGCAGCAGTAGTGGGGGCGGGCAGCGGCGGCGGGCAGCGGCAGCTGCGGTGGTGGGGGCGGCCAGCGGTGGTGGGGGCGGGCGGCGGGTGCGGTGAGCGCTGCTGACCTGGCCGGGCAGTGTACTTACTTACATAGCAGCAGCGGGGACGGGCAGCGCAGTGGCGGCTATTATATTTTGAAAATACTTGTCAAATGACCGGCCGCTCTCTGATTGGCCGGAGAGCTCTCAGCCAATCAGAGAGCGGCCGGTCATTTGACAAGTATTTTCAAAATAAAATAGCCGCCACTGCGCTGCCCGTCCCCGCTGCTGCTATGTAAGTAAGTACACTGCCCGGCCAGGTCAGCAGCGCTCACCGCACCCGCCGCCCGCCCCCACCACCGCTGCCCGCCCGCACGCACCACCGCCCGGCCAGGTCAGTCAGCCGGTGCTCAGGGACCCGCTGCCCGCCCGGTGTCTGCATGCATATGCCTGTCAGGTGGCAGGCATATGCATACAGGGAGGTCGGACGTGATCGTATGTACAGACCGTCCGACCTCCCTGATCCGGTCCGATGCGCACGGGACCGCGCACCGGATCGGATCAGATATCACACACATACGATTTTGGGCCGATTTCATCCGATTATCGGCACCAAGTGCCGAAATCGGATGAAATCGGACCAAAATCGCATAGTGTATGGGGGCCTTAAGATGTACTGCATAGACCCACCATATTTGAAAACCCATGCAGTTCCACTTCCCTGCCTGGGGTGTCGCTGTCTGCTGTAGTGCTTCTAGCACAGTGTGGTCTGTATATCAGCACTGATATGCAAACCAGACCTGTGCTAAAAACACCACAGCAGACAGCGACACCCTAGGCAGGGAAGAGGAACTGCATGGGTTTTCAAATATGGCAGGTGCTAGAATGAACACTAAAACAGAGAAATGCAGAGTGAAATATTGTCATCATAGGGGACTGCTGGTCAAAAAGTTTAGGAGCCACTCGCCACATATATTGGCTTAAACCCATCTGTTTTACATCCCAAAGAAAAGCCACCCGATAGGGACTGGCATAATACATGCACACTACTTTATATCCTGAGCACAATCAGCTGCAATCAGCTCCCGCTTTGCAATAAGAAAACATGATCCAGGAATAGCACCAGGTGAATGTATGCGGATAGCAAAATAAGGTAATGATTAATTATGCAGCGAGTAATTATGTGAAGTTGTACACTAATAATCCTGTAATTGGTATTTATGAAGTGTTGCGTATCAAACTAACTTTTTTTTTTTTGCTAGAAAAATCTGAAACAAAAATAGCAAAATGAGCCTGCCGTCAGTCGGCACCCCAGCACTGCCTAGCACCTGACAGCCGCAGAACCTAGAATACTGGAAGGGGAACGGTTAACGATAAGCAGAAAACCAGTAACCAGTGTTTACAGCAGTGGGCATACTGGACTACTGGTAGTACGCTACTGGACTGGACTGTTTATGGGGCGATGCACTCAAATATTATTGATACTTGGGGGGAGATTCTCTAAGGTAAAAATGCAGTAAAAACCCCGTTATCAGGGTTTTTACCGCAATTCGGGATGCTCTAAGCATCCCCGAAAGGGTTACCGTGTCAGGGGGCATCGCCAGAAAAATCTGGCAATGCCCGAAATAAGAGAATGGGCTTCTAACGCGAAACCCGCCGCCCTGCATCGCCCCTTCACCTGTGTACGGGCAGTACAGAGCTGTGCTGCCCGGACAGGTGACCTCCTCCCTGCACTGATCCTCTTCCGGGTGCAGGGAGGAGAAGAGCCCGGCGCAGCAGCAGCGGGTGTGGGAGGGATGGGGAGCCGCCGGGACCTGCTGGAACCTGGCGACTTTCACCGCAAAGGACAGCTCTTAACGCAAGGGCTGTCCTTTGCTATAATTATCGCATATGTTAGAACATATGCGATAATTATAATTGCGATGGGCGGCGAAGGGGGGGGCGGAGATTCTTAGAGAATCTCCCCCTTGGTCTTGGACCTGTTATTAGCTATTGTACCCATCAAGCCACACACACCCGCCCATTTGTTCATTCTCTCTATGGGCGGAATGCACGAACACAAAAATGCGGTAAAAACCCTGTTATCCGGGTTTTTACCGCATTTTGAAATGCACTAAAAACCCGATCACCGGGTTACTGCGACGGGGGGGGGTATCGCCAGCAATGTCTCTCATATAATTATTGTCTGTTGTCCATTACATAAAGTGGGCTAGGGAAGCAAGATATGGCAAAGTTGCATAATAGAGGACATGGGGTTTAAGAAAAAAAATGTGAATGTGGTCAGATCTGGCAGTCGACCACAGAGAGTTGTGTGCTGGGCACACCATGGGCATGGGGGGCATGTTCAGGGCCTTCCGCTGGACTGAAAAAGATGAGAACTTCAGAGAGAAATGCTTCAGGGAGGGATTGGGTGCCTATTGGAGTGGCCCGGACCTCTGTTCGGCTTCCGGTTGGTGTACGCCGGGCAGACCTTTGACCCAGGGAGCGAGTTCTGGGCCTTCCATTGAAATGTCACAGATAGATGACACATGGTCTGGGATGCCTAACTAAGGGCCTTATTCTAGTTCACTATTTCTGTCAAAATCCTTCTTAGATGGACAAAACCATGTGCACTGCAGGGGGGCAGATGTAAAATGTGCAGAGAGAATTAGATTTGGGTGAGTTATTTTGTTTCTGTGCAGGGTAAATACTGGCTGCTTTATTTTTACACTGCAATATAGATCTCACTTTGAAGTAAAACCCCGCCCAAATCTAATTATCTCTGCACAAGTTACATCTGCCCCACCTGCAGTGCACATGGTTTTGTCCATCTAAGAAGGATTTTGTCAGAAAGAGTGAACCAGAATAAGGCCCACTACCCAAATATATTACAAATACATTAGTAAATAACGGACCGTCAGAAGGTTGACATGAGGTTTTCACGTTTATGAGCCGACATGTGGTATGTGACGCACTACCACCCACTACGGCTCGGAGGGAGAATAGAACAGTGTGCCGAGCACAGCGACGAAGGTGCCCGAAGAGTGCCAGCATAGCGAGCCATGCGAGAGGACGTGGTACACTCTATGGGGAGAGGAGGAGAGGCGGGTAATTAGGTGACATAGAGAAAGACGTTCCCCCACCTTGACCACTTTAAGCCCTGGGTACAGATCATTTGGTCTACAACAAGTTGTTAGACATGGCTTAAGGTCGACATGAGTTCAGGTCGACATGCACAAATGTCGACATGGGTTAGGTCAACAGGGGTAAGGTCAACAGGGTCATTAGGTCAACATGGGTAAGGTCGCCTGTGAAAAAGTCAACTTTAATTTATTTTTTTACCCTTATGTTGACACAGTCGACATAAACCCTAAAACGTACCACTGTGCTCGCCATGCTATGCTCGGCACACTATTTTATTCTCCCACCTCGCCCTAGTGGATGGTAGGGCATGAAACACCGCCTGTCGGCACATGTCGGCTCAAAAAACAGTAAATAAACCCATGTCAATCTAATGACCCTGTCGATCTACTTGGTGGTGACCCAATGACTGATGGGATGCACCTTTGCCCCTTAATCATAAGTGGCGGACACAGTATTTCTGCAGCTTGTAGTGCAGTGGGTGCTGCTTCCTATGTACGGTACCTTGCGCTGCTTGTGGTTGAAGACTTCGCTTTAGGCAGCTGTAGATTTCTTCCTCTCTGTGAGTCTATTTGTTGTCCCTGGCTCTATTCTCCCAGGATGACTATGGGAGCGGACTGGCCCCTGGCTCTATCCTCCCAGGATGACTTTGGGAGCGGACTGGCTTGCTTCCAGGTGTTAGGCTCAGTGTCAGGATTTGCTACAGGTGTGCCTGGGTGGAGCCAGGTAATTGACCTACGTGTTTTACATAATACTGTTCTTTCCCAGGGTATTGACAATAGGTCTAATTCAGACCAGATCGCAGGACAAATTTGTTCTCAAAATGGACAAAACCTTGTGCACTGCAGGGGGGCAGATGTAACATGTGCAGAGAGAGTTACATTTGGGGGAGTTATTTTGTTTCTGTGCAGGGTAAATACTGACTGCTTCATACCTCCCAACATGACCCTCTCCAGGAGGGACACATTGCTCTGCTCCTGCACTTCCCGCTCATGTATGATTGCCAGCACCTGTGTTGAACAGGTTAATTGATAGGCGCTTCAACAGAGGTGCTGGCAATCATACATCAAGAGGGAAGTGCAGGAGCAGAGCATTGTGTCCCCCCTGGAGAGGGGCATGTTGGGAGGTATGCTGCATTATTTTTATTCCACTATTTAGCTGTCAGTTTGAACACACCCAACCAGAATCTAACGCTGGTAGAATGTCGCATTGATAGATATTATCTACTGCACATAATATCTATCGAAATTAAATGAGCGATCAGCGGCAGTAGTGATGGCGGTGGGTTCGGCGAGAAGGCAAGAGCGCTGGCGGCGGCCAGCAGTGTAGCGCAGCACTGTGCAGGAGCGCTGGCGAGCATCGGGAGTCAGAGACTGCTGCAGAATGAAAAAAAATGTAAACGCTGTGTTTTAAATCTTTTTTTTTTTTTCAAATATTCAATTTCAAAATTGTCCTGCAATCAGATCTGAATTAGGCCCACTGTCCCTACAAAGTAACACATATTAGGACTGGTCACATATATATATATATATATATATAGTAATGCGTCCCAGTAACAGCTGGCGGTGTCCCGCGTCCCAGTAACAGCTGGCGGTGTCCCGCGTCCCAGTAACAGCTGGCGGTGTCCAGCGTCCCAGTAACAGCTGGTGGTGTCCTGCGTCCCAGTAACAGCTGGCGGTGTCCCGCATCCCAGTAACAGCCGGCGGTGTCCCGCATCCCAGTAACAGCTGACGGTGTCCCGCGTCCCAGTAACAGCTGGCGGTGTCCCGCGTCCCAGTAACAGATGGCGGTGTCTCGCGTCCCAGTAACAGCTGGCGGTGTCCCGCGTCCCAGTAACAGCTGGCGGTGTCCCGCGTCCCAGTAACAGCTGGCGGTGTCCCGCGTCCCAGTAACAGCTGGCGGTGTCCCGCATACCAGTAACAGCTGGCGGTGTCCCGCGTCCCAGTAACAGCCGGCGGTGTCCTGCGTCCCAGTAACAGCCGGCGGTGTCCCGCGTCCCAGTAACAGCTGGCGGTGTCCCGCGTCCCGGTAACAGCCGGCGGTGTCCCGCGTCCCTGTAACAGCCGTCGGTGTCCCGCGTCCCGGTAACAGCCGGCGGTGTCCCGCGTCCCGGTAACAGCTGGTGGTGTCCCGCGTCCCAGTAACAGCTGGTGGTGTCCCGTGTCCCGGTAACAGTTGGCGGTGTCCCGCGTCCCAGTAACAGCCGGCGGTGTCCCGCGTCCCAGTAACAGCCGGCGGTGTCCCGTGTCCCAGTAACAGCCGGCGGTGTCCCGCGGTAAGGCAGTTAGAAGTCCCCCTGTTACAGCTGCTCTGCCAAGAAGTGGGGATTAGATGCTGTGTTCACTGAGATAAGGGGAAAGGAGGCGTTTCTCACAGCGCTGGCCTTGCCCACCACAAAGCCGAAATGGAGGCAGGGCGTTATTACTGCGGTCATTCCCATGAAGCCACGCCCCCTTTTTTCCAAGGCTATGCCTCCTTCTGAGAATGCACGCAGCAGGGCTGCATAGGAAGTGGCATAACTAAAACATTTTGGGCCCCAAAGCAAAAACTTGAAAGGGCCCCCCTCCCCGGCTGTAACAGAGAACACATTGAGATGTTAGTGCACAAAGGGTCCGATTCAGACCTGCTCATTGAGCAGTGAATTTGGCCCTGTCGTCGATGGTGGGGGTCAGCGCGTGCGCATAGGTGCTGATGCGCATGTTCAGAACCCTACAGCGAACACCTCCAGCACAATTTTCATTTGTGGTGGCTCACGCGGCCCGATTGACAGGCAGGGGCAATCGGAGCGGACACCTGGTGTTTCATGGGCGTGCCCACAAAAACATTGGGCCCGCCCATAGAAACGCTGGGCGAGCCCCAGGGAATTCAGGCGTTCCTCTGCCTGCTCGGGGCGGGGGACTGACATCACATTAGTGCCCGCCCCAATTAAGTTCTGTCTAAACTTTTCTGCTGCGAACAGAGAGGTCACATGATTTCTCCTCTGTGCGTACACATCCACTCACGGCTTAGGGGGAGGATCCGGCTGGCGTAGGGGATGCGTTAGCCGGGCGGCATTAACCTGCTCACTGCGCTCAGAATATACACCGCCTAGCGAGCAGGTCTGAATCAGGACAAAAGTGTAAAATGGGCCTGATTCAGACCTGATCGCTACAGTGCCAACTAGAAGTGGCCAGCGAACAGGTAGATCCCGCCCCGCTATATTGATAACCTGCCTTGTGAATGAATGATATTTCCAATGGCTGGCCAGTCCCTCGCCGCTGCTGCTGCAGCTCCATGGGAGGCTTTATTTTATTGCATGTAAAAATGGCACCTCGAGTGCCCAATCGGAAGTAAGCCTTAGGACAAGTCGGATTGGTGTATCGGGGCCTTTAAAGCAATTAATATTCGTTTTGTGCCAATTTTTTATAGCACCTAACCCAGTGGCCATTATCTTCACCAGATCCCCAAAGCGAAGTACTTTATGGTCATTCACTTCTGTTCTGCATTTTTATAATTCCCACCCGGCACCCGGGTAAATATATCTCAGATTTGTTTTAAATAACATAAAGGTTTATGGCCAGATGTATCAAGCTTCAAAAGTGATAAAATGGAGAGTGATAAACAACCAGCCAATCAGCTCCTACCTGTTATTTTTCAAATAGTGACATGGCAGGTAGGAGCTGATTGGCTGGCTGTTTATCACTCTCCATTTTATCACTTTTTAACCTTGATACATCTGTCCCTTAAACTGCAGATAGATTACAGAATGTGTAAAATTCCCAACACACCAGCAAACGTTACATGTAATCGTAAATAAATAGAGACATAAATACATTTACATCCTGCATGAAACACAAGCAGCAGAATGGAAGATTTCTGTCGTTCTTATGCTGACACCTGCTTGTCTATTGTTCAGGGGATTTAATTAATACTTGGTGTATTTACTTACAAGAATAAGGTTTTTATTTATAGCACTAGAACCAACCAAATACTACTAAGATTACTAACTTAAAGTTTGTGCAGAATAGATAGATAGATAGATAGATAGATAGATAGATAGATAGATAGATAGATAGATAGATAGAATATTTGTACAAGGGATGTGAAAATCCTATTACTTTCCAATGATCCTAAAGCCTGTTTTCTATTTAAACTGAAATTAAATCCAAGATGTGCCCCATATCCTTCCATTATTACACGTTTAATAGGCTTTCTGTGGTTTATTTTTCATTAAAATCTTTCTACTTCCTACCCAGTTGTGCTGCGGCGAATCAGGGATCGGACATAACCTCCCAGCAGGTGTGTAATTTCCCCCATCCAGGTGCCACCTTAAAGGCATTCTGTCCACATGCCATCGGGAGCGGGGAGATGGGCTATTTTCTATGTATTTTTTTATTTTCCATGTCATCAATTTGGCAATAAAATTAGTTTAGCAGAACATTAACCCTTTTCTTTACCATTATTTTGTAGAATGTGTTACTCTGGTGTCACAGAAGTGAATCAGAGATTTGTGGCTTATATCAGCCTGGCGAATGAATGTGGTGTTAGCATGTGCACATATTCCGACATAGGACTGAGACAATACTGTATAGTAGAATATAATGTCATTTATCTTATGAAGCTCTGTTTATAACACTGTTGCGTGCCGGTAACTATGTATTTAGGGAGAGAATACTGAAATATTGGGTGACATTCTATGGGATGAGATCTGGTTTTTTTGGCGTTAATTAGACCACAAAATGGCGATATCGCATTTTTCCCTGAAATCGCCAATTTAATGGGATGCGCTAAGGGGCTGAAATCGCATAATATGTGCGTTAAGGTATGCGGAACAAAAGTGCGAGATTATTTCGCATTTATATCGCATCCAGATGTTTTCGTATAGGAAAGTATACAAATCGCTTATTTAATGCAATGCGTTTTCGCAAATCGCACTTTTTAGGTGTCTAATTATCGCACTTATTTCAGACCAGGTTCTGTTTGGCGAATTTGCACAGAACTCATTTTGGTCAAGTGCACACATGGTTAATTTCAACACAGGTACCCTCATTTTCACTCACAAACACCCCTACATAAACCCCAACAGCATTTAGGACACCTGTGAGGGTTTGAAACATGGAGATTTTGCAGAGTGGTTTGGAGTTGATGATTTGTGATGTGGCCCATTTGGAGGAGCTGCGCAGGAGGGAGGAAGCTGCGCGCCAGATCCAGGTAGCCCCCCGACTACTGCGTACCCCACGTATGTATCGTGCTCGGCTCTACCTGGACTCCCTCTCGGATCAGCAGGTTGTGGGCAGGGGCGTAACTAGATATTCCTAGGCCCCATAGCAAAAGTTTTTAAGGGCCCCCTATTTAGCAACTGATGGTAATAAATGTATGTCATACCTCCCAACTGTCACGATTTTAGAGGGACAGTCCCGATTTTCGGGTCCTGTCCCGCTGTCCCACCCACGGCAGGCATTGTCCCGCTGCGGGGGGTGGCAGTTGGGAGACCCCCCAACCTAGTAGAATAGACGCTGTGCGCATGCGCACAGCGTCTATTCTCGTATGAAAATGAGGTCGCGGCTAATTAGCATAAGCCGCGCCCTCATTTGCATACACCCCGCCCCATTTTCGGGCACTCGCGCGGCTTTGCCGTGCGAGTGTCCCTATTTCTTCAGGTCAAAAGTTGGGAGGTATGGTATGTAAAACATATTACTTAGACAGTAAAGATGGGCCCCCTTCTGCTCTGGGCCCCATAGCAGCTGCACTCCTTGCACCTATGGTAGTTACGCCCCTGGTTGTGGGGATGTTTAGGCTGAACCGCATTAACCTGTTGGACTTATATGAGCAGGTGAGAGAGGATTTGGACCCTTTTGGGGAAGGCAACTATGCAGTGTCTGGGCTGCACAAATTAATGTGTGCCCTCTACTATTTGGCCACAGGCTCCACTCAGTCTGTGACCTCATGGACCTTGGGGGTATCACAGGCCACTTTCTCTAAGCATTTCACTCAAGTGTTACTTGCTTTAAAGAAGTTGTGGCGGACATACATCAGATTCCCCAGTTCTGAGCAGGAGTGGCAGGACCACAAGTTGGCTTTCTATAGACTCTCAGCATTCCCTCGCGTGCTGGGAGCTATAGACTGCACACACATTGGGATTAGGGCACCGCACGTGCGGGGACACGTCTACGTCAATAGGCGTGGGCGGCACTCCCTGAACGTGCAGGTTGTATCCAATGCAAATTTGAAAATCCTGAGTGTTGTTGCAGGCTTTCCGGGAAACTGCCATGACGCCTATATTCTGAGACACTCAGCCCTCTGGAACAGATTTACCAACCACCAAATGCCAGAGGGCTGGCTACTAGGTAAGTACCTTTTAACATAATACCCTGTCTGTCCCTAATTGTACCTGCTGCAATGTGTGTGTTTCCTCTTTCACAAGCATATTGCTCTTCTACCATTGTGTCCTGTTTGAAATCAACACATACATTACCATATAAGGCAATCACTTCCTATCTGTGTTTTAGGTGACTCAGGATATGGTTGTGTTTCCTGGCTCATGACACCTTTGCGCTCCCCAGAGGGCCCTGCACAGCACCGGTATAATGAAGCCCACATTGCAACCCGCAATGTGGTGGAGCGCACATTTGGCGTCTTGAAGAGTCGCTTCCGGTGTTTGGACAGGTCGTCGGGTACACTGCTTTACCACCCTGGCAAAGTAGTCATGATTATCCAGGCTTGCTGCATGCTGCACAACATAGCCCTGTCTCAACCTGCCTATGTGGAGGAGGAGCATGCAGCAGTCGTTGAAGAAGCCCAACCTACCACACCTCCGGTAGTGAGGGGTACGCAGAGGGGGAATCTGGTGCGCACACACATCATCAGCCGATACTTTTCTGGTAAGCACATGTGCCCTGTACTGCAAAATGTACCTGTGCTGTAAGTGTACTCATTAACTAATGTGTGACCAATACCATCTGCTTCCACCTCTGACATGTGGCCCTCCTGCAGCTGGTGTGGGGTATGATCAAGGTCTTGGCTGTAGGATGGGGATGCCAGCGGATCCTCCACCTCCTCCTGCTGGGGCTGGACGCCCAGGGCCTGGTGTGAGGCTGCCCTTGCTGTGGCCATGCTGCCTGCCACACTGCTGCCTCTCACACTTGTCTGGCTGCTGCCACTGGTCCCTCTGCCACTGGTCCCTCTGCCACTCCTCACTCTGCCACCAACACCTGTTCCTGAACGCACACTGCCACTGCTCCTCTCCATGCTCCTTACTTCCTATCAAAGAGTGAAATGGCGCCAATGACCCTTTATATAGGGGGTGTGATGCATAATGGAGGGGACACAGGTGGGCCAATAGGTTGGGGGGTTCTTACTCATGCGGAGACAGTTTTGTATATCGCACTCCGGTTGGTCCCAAAATCGCACATGACCGGCGGAAGAATTCGCACTATTTTGTTACTTAAAAGCGCACCACTTCGCCGCAAATCGCACCTATTCGCACTTTTCAGCCTCCAAAACGCATCACATTAAATATGCGAATTATGACTGAAAAGTGCGATTTGTAAAAGTGCGATTTGCGGCGATGTGGTGCGCTAAAAAAACATGCGCATTTATGTGCAAGCATAGAATGTCACCCATTATCTTTTTGTAGAGTATTCAATATCCAATAGCCCCATGACATAAGGATTTATTTGGTTATTCAGTCCTGGTCACTGGTAAATTACAGAGGTATACGTTGTCCAGCCAAAGTGAAATCTCGCCCCGTGCAAGCCTGCAAATTGGTTAGCACGGCTTACACAAATTATCTGGATCGGTGATTAGCTTCAAATCCATTCGCAATCCGCTCCCCATCAAATTATTTTTCCACTGTGTGCAGTGTGTGCGTAGCCCAGGACTTATTCAGCGGCTGTGATAGAATCAGGCTGTTCGGGGCGGAGCTGACATCACATGACTTCCCCTCACACACCTGGCCACGCCTGCGTATTACCTGACACTCCCAGATAACAGCCACTCACCATGTAATGATTCCCCACTGTGTGCAGTGTGTGCGTAGCCCAGGACTTACTCAGCGGCTGTGATAGAATCAGGCTGTTCGGGGCGGAGCTGACATCACATGACTTCCCCTCACACACCTGGCCACGCCTGCATTATCCCTGACACTCCCAGATAACAGCCGCTCACCATGTAATGATTCCCCGGTGTGTGCAGTGTGTGCGTAGCCCAGGACTTACTCAGCGGCTGTGATAGAATCAGGCTGATCGGGGGCGGAGCTGATGTCACATGACTTCCCCTCACACACCTGGCCATGCCTGCATTATCCCTGACACTCCCAGATAACAGCCGCTCACCATGTAATGATTCCCCGGTGTGTGCAGTGTGTGTGTAGCCCAGGACTTACTCAGAGGCTGTGATAGAATCAGGCTGATCGGGGGCGGAGCTGACATCACATGACTTCCCCTCATACACCTGGCCACACCTGCGTATTACCTGACACTCCCAGATAACAGCCGCTCCCCATGTAATGATTCCCCAGTGTGTGCAGTCTGTGTGTAGCCCAGGACTTACTCAGCTGCTGTGATATAATCAGGCTGATCGGGGGCGGAGCTGACGTCACATGACTTCCCCTCATACACCTGGCCACACCTGCGTATTACCTGACACTCCCAGATAACAGCCGCTCCCCATGTAATGATTCCCCAGTGTGTGCAGTCTGTGTGTAGCCCAGGACTTACTCAGCGGCTGTGATAGAATCAGGCTGATCAGGGGCGGAGCTGACGTCACATGACTTCCCCTCACACCTGGCCACGCCTGCGTGTTCCCTGACACTCCCAGATAACAGCCGCTCCCCATGTAATGATTCCCCAGTGTGTGCAGTGTGTGCGTAGCCCAGGACTTACTCAGCGGCTGTGATAGAATCAGGCTGATCGGGGGCAGAGCTGATGTCACATGACTTTCCCTCATACACCTGGCCACACCTGCATTATCCCTCACACTCCCAGATAACAGCCGCTCACCATGTAATGATTCCCCAGTGTGTGCAGTCTGTGTGTAGCCCAGGACTTACTTAGAGGCTGTGATAGAATCAGGCTGATCGGGGGCGGAGCTGATGTCACATGACTTCCCCTCACACATCTGGCCACACCTGCATTATCCCTGACACTCCCAGATAACAGCCGCTCACCATGTAATGATTCCCCAAAGTGTGCAGTGTGTGTGTAGCCCAGGACTTACTCAGAGGCTGTGATAGAATCAGGCTGATCGGGGGCGGAGCTGACATCACATGACTTCCCCTCATACACCTGGCCACGCCTGCGTGTTCCCTGACACTCCCAGATAACAGCCGCTCCCCATGTAATGATTCCCCAGTGTGTGCGTAGCCCAGGACTTACTCAGTGGCTGTGATAGAATCAGGCTGATCGGGGGCAGAGCTGATGTCACATGACTTTCCCTCATACACCTGGCCACACCTGCATTATCCCTCACACTCCCAGATAACAGCCGCTCACCATGTAATGATTCCCCAGTGTGTGCAGTCTGTGTGTAGCCCAGGACTTACTCAGAGGCTGTGATAGAATCAGGCTGATCGGGGGCTGAGCTGACATCACATGACTTCCCCTCACACACCTGGCCACACCTGCGTATTACCTGACACTCCCAGATAACAGCCGCTCACCATGTAATGTTTCCGCAGTGTGTGGGTAGCCCAGGACTTATTCAGCAGCTGTGATAGAATCAGGCTGATCTGGGGCGGAGCTGACATCACATGACTTCCCCTCACACACCAGGCCACACCTGCGTATTACCTGACACTCCCAGATAACAGCCGCTCACCATGTAATGATTCCCCAGTGTGTGCAGTCTGTGTGTAGCCCAGGACTTATTCAGTGGCTGAGAGAGAAACAGGCTGATCGGGGCCGGAGCTGACATCACATGACTTCCCCTCACACACCTGGCCACGCCTACGTATTACCTGACACTCCCAGATAACAGCTGCTCACCATGTAATGATTCCCCAGTGTGTGCAGTATGTACGTAACCCAGGACTTACTCAGCGGCTGTGATAGAATCAGGCTGATCGGGGGCGGAGCTGACATCACATGACTTCCTCTCACACACCTGGCCACGTCTGCGTATTCCCAGACACTCCCAGATAACAGCCGCTCACCATGTAATGATTCCCCAGTGTGTGCAGTCTGTGTGTGGCCCAGGACTTACTCAGCGGCTGTGATAGAATCAGGCTGATCGGGGGCGGAGCTGACATCACATGACTTCCCCTCACACACCTGGCCACGCCTGCGTATTACCTGACACTCCCAGATAACAGCCGCTCACCATGTAATGACTCCCCAGTGTGTGCAGTCTGTGTGTGGCCCAGGACTTACTCAGCGGCTGTGATAGGATCAGGCTGATCGGGGGCGGAGCTGATGTCACATGACTTCCCCTCACACACCTGGCCACACCTGTGTATTACCTGACACTCCCAGATAACAGCCGCTCACCATGTAATGATTCCCCAGTGTGTACAGTGTGTGCGCAGCCCAGGACTTACTCAGCACCTGTGATAGAATCAGGCTGATCGGGGGCGGAGCTGACATCACATGACTTCCCCTCACACACCTGGCCACGCCTGCATATTACCTGACACTCCCAGATAACAGCCGCTCACCATGTAATGATTCCCCAGTGTGTGCAGTGTGTGCGCAGCCCAGGACTTACTCAGCACCTGTGATAGAATCAGGCTGATCGGGGGCGGAGCTGACATCACATGACTTCCCCTCACACACCTGGCCACGCCTGCGTATTCCCTGACACTCCCAGATAACAGCCGCTCACCATGTAATGATTCCCCAGTGTGTGCAGTGTGTGCGTAACCCAGGACTTACTCAGCGGCTGTGATAGAATCAGGCTGATCGGGGGCGGAGCTGATGTCACATGACTTCCATTCAACTCCTGGGCACGCCTAAGTTTTCCCTGAGTTCCTTTAGGCATCTCGATATATAGTATATGACATTATTTTAGAGGAACTTTTGAACCTACAGATGGAGGATCTCTCAATGGAGCTGCGCCTGGTGATAGCATCGCCAATCGATGCTGTGCGCCATCCAAAAGAAGGGGGCTCACGAGATGCTCGCGCTCTCCATCCTGTTGGAGCCCGCCGCCGCCCTCCGCTGGGTTCCCCGATGCTCCTCCATCACCTCCGCAGCCCCCACTCACTGTTCCCATATCCCTGAAGCGGAGACGAGCAGGGAAGCCGCCCTCCACAGCCACACTTGCGCGTCCCCATCAGTTGAAGATGCTGTCTGTCCGCCTGCACCAGCTCAGGACATCTGGCTATCCTGCAGGCTGGCTGACAGGTACTCCATCTGGAAATAAAGGGAAAAAAATCCAAAAAATCTTAAGCGCTCTTTTCCCTCAGCTGCTGTTTTTACCAAGTGCGGCTCATTCCAAAACCATCCAAAAATTACCAGAAATATGGAATACTGGAATACTGATTAGTAGTATCATATTGAACTGTGCAGTCAAGAGACTTTTCATTATAACAGCAGGAGCCACTAGCCAGTGCTGGGAGAGACGGGACCGTGACGGCACCGGGCACGGCAGGCAGGTACCGGCAGAGACAGCAGCGGGGGGGGGGGGGGGCAAAAATTTGTGGCGGGGGGGCGCAAAATTTCAGTTACGCCACTGCCATACAATAATGTTCTTGTTCATGCATTAGTGGGTGATTCTGATTGATTCTCTAAGAAGCGAAAATTGCTTAGCGAGCCATGTAACGCCACCCGACGCTAGAACGAATGCCCGCCTCCCCATTGCCATTTCCTCTCGCAACCATGTGAGGGGATGTGTAGCGAAAACGCATGCCGCCATTGCAGGAGATATCACCGTGGTCGCCGACCCTGCAATGCTTTCTCCGGCCTTCGCAAATATAAGTCATATGACTTATGTTTGCCGGCACCGGGACTAAGACATGGTGGGCGGCTGATGTCATGTACCCATGGCAACTCCCAGCATTTTCATGGGGAAGCACATAAAAAGCTGGGCGTGCCCATGGCCCAGCGCTACCACCACCCTGTCCCTTCCTCCCCGCTGCGAATGTGAGTAACAAGTGAGGGTACTTGTGTAGTGTCACGGCGGCACACTACACTACCGTGTCAGCATAGCCCAACAGCAGCCCTGAGTAGTCAGCGTAGTGTCCCAGTGGCAGCCCTGCGTAGTCAGCATAGTGTCCCAGCAACAGCCCTGGAGAGTCAGCGTAGTGGCCCAGCAGCAGCCCTGCGTAGTCAGCGTAGTGTCCCAGCAACCGCCCTGGAGAGTCAGCATAGTGTCGCAGCGGCAGCCCTGGATAGTCAGCATAGTGTCCCAGCGGCAGCCTTGCATAGTCAGCATAGTGTCCCAGTGGCAGCCTTGCATAGTTAGCATAGTGTCCCAGCTGCAGCCCTGCATAGTCAGCATAGTGTCCCAGCGGCAGCCTTGCGTAGTCAGCATAGTGTCCCAGTGGCAGCCTAGCATAGTTAGCGTAGTGTCCCAGCGGCAGCCTAGCGTAGTTAGCGTAGTGTCCCAGCAGCAGCCTAGCGTAGTTAGCGTAGTGTCCCAGCGGCAGCCTAGCGTAGTTAGCGTAGTGTCCCAGCAGCAGCCTAGCATAGTTAGCGTAGTGTCCCAGCGGCAGCCTAGCGTAGTTAGCGTAGTGTCCCAGCAGCAGCCCTGCGTAGTTAGCATAGTGTCCCAGCGGCAGCCTAGCGTAGTTAGTGTAGTGTCCCAGCGGCAGCCTAGCGTAGTTAGCGTAGTGTCCCAGCAGCAGCCCTGCGTAGTTAGCATAGTGTCCCAGCGGCAGCCTTGCGTAGTCAGCGTAGTGTCCCCGCGGCAGCCTAGCGTAGTCAGCGTAGTGTCCCAGTCAGGCAGCGTAGTCACAGTACTGTCCTCGCGAGCTGCAGCTCTGTCTCCAGCGTCCCTGGCAATCCTAGTGATCGCCCCTCACAGAGTGCCGGTAACCACCAGATCCCCTCACTTTATTAAATCAACTCCACACCAATGTGGATAGTGGGGGTATGAACAGGTCGGGAGGACGCGTACCGCGTCCCCTCGCCACGCTTCGGGCTGACGTGGATAGTGGAGTGTTTCAGGAGCACATTCACACCTGTCATGTCAGGAAGGTTAAAAATGGTCAATGGTTCCCACACAATGTAATAAGCGCTGACTCAACACTGACTGACTGCGTAAGCTCCGGTTACGTACACACAGTCACAGACACAAGCTGACTACGCTGGCTATGCTGGCTGCTGGAACACAACGCTGATGCTAACAGGGATGCTGACTACACTGGCTGTGATGCTGAAAGGGACACTACGCTGACTACGTAAGTGCCGCCGTGAAACTACAACTTGCTGCAACAATGCGCAAACCTCAACCGTCGGGGCAGGGGCTGCATTCGGATCACTACTAGTGATCCAGAATCGTCCCCTTAGTGCAAAGTGTGTTCCACCCACACTATTCCCACCACCCTCACAGTTTACATATAGTCCCATCCCTAGACTTGAAATAGAACAATGGCATAAAATAGACAGCAGCATAAAATGCACAGATCTTCACCAGCGCGCACAAAGCACCTATTGGAGAAAAGCGCTATGGGCATAAATGTATTATTGTTTCCTTTAAATACCTGTTTTACTGTCTCCAGGTTTTAAAACCAGCCACAAAGTAGCCATCCCAGTGGGGAGTCTGAGGATGGGTCCCTTCACTATACCGCAGCCCAGATTTGCCTATCCGCAGGCCAATACTTACAGTCCCCACCTCAGAGGAAACTTCTGGGGATAGAAAATATTTTTGCCTTGTGATCAGGAAATTTTTATTAAGCCTAAATTTGCTATACCCCATTTGGGAGAATTGTGTGCACCTGCACAGCAACTGACAGTAATGTCCTCATACACTCATAGTGCAATCTGGGCCTTTTTTACTTGACTTCCACATATTGGGTTTATAAATCTACTGAAAAGCGTCAAGTCCTATATCATTAACTTACGATATAGTTCAGATTTGGGGTCCCGTGTAAATCAGATTAGATCTGTGGATTGTCCTTGATGCATAAGTGCATACATTGTAACATTGTAACATACACAGTAACATAGTAATTAAGTTTGAAAAAAAGACGTTAGTCCATCGAGTTCAACCCATTTGTCTTGTAACTACTGACTTGAATAAGTTATTTATAGGATTCCTTTAGTAGACAAGAATTTATCCAGTTTTGATGTAAATTCATTAACAGTAGTTGCTGTAATCACCCCACCGGCAATGAGTTCCAGAATGTTACTGCTCTAATGGTGAAGAATCCTCTTCTTAATTCAGTACGGAATCTCTTTTCCTCGAGCCTCAGTAGATGCCCACGTGTCCTAAGTATAGGCCTGTTAGTGACCAATCATCTCCCAGTTCCATATGATTCCCAATCCTGTATTTGAACATACTAATCATATCACCTCTCAGCGCCCGTTTCTCCAGTGAAAACATATTCAGCCTGGTATAACCTATCTTTGTATTCTAGTGATTCAAGACCTTTTACTAGCTTAGTCGCCCTTCTCTGTACCTGTTCCAATTCATTTAGTGCAGTGAGCCACCGAGCCTGAAGCGTGGCGAGCGTACGCAGATTACTTTACATGTATTCCGCGTCCCCTCGCGGGGCACGCTGCGCTTGCCACGCTTCGGGCTCGGTGGCTCGCTGCACTCGCCACACTATATAAAATCAACTCCACGCCGACGTGGATAGTGGGAGTATAAAAAGGTCGGAGGACGCGTTCCGCCGTCGCTCGCCACGCTTCGGGTGACATGGAGAGTGGTGGTGTTTTAGGTGTTTTACCATATTAACTACTGAGATCGCATCTAACATCTCATGCGATGCGATGTGTGATGCGATTTCACTACGTTAGCATATGTAGGAAATCTGGGCGCCCTGCTAGGAAACAAGTACCCAATTTTCTTTCTCACTTTCATTTGTGTCATCCACAAATATCACAATCTTAAGCTGGCCATACATCAGAAAGATATTGTACCCAATCATACAATCTCAATTGATTGTAAGATGGATTGTATGCAGATTGTGTGCACATCTTGTGTACACAATCATACAATCAATCATAAGATGGATTGTATGACTGATTGTATGATGGATTGTATGCAGATTGTGTGCACATCTTGTGTACAAAATCATGCAGCAGATGGATTGTATGACTGATTGTATGATGGATTGTGTGTAGATTGTGTGTCCAAAAACCACCAAGGACTGCTGGGGATTTCAAGGGAAATTGTACACAATCATGAGTACAATCGATCTTAAGATCGATCTTTCTGATGTATGGCCAGCTTTACTAACTAATATCACAATCTTACTCACCTATATCATTATTAAACATGGTGGGTCCCAATATTGAAAATTGTGGGACTCCACTTTGGACCTTACCCCAGCTGGAATATATGCCATTTACCACCACTATATGTCCCCAGTTGTGCAACTAGTTTCTAATCCAATTACAAATTTGATCACCTAACCCTAAATTCCCTAGTATCATTAATAACCTTTTGTGAGGCACCGTGTCAAAAGCTTTAGCGAAATCAAGAAGTATTACATCAACAGATTGATTAAAAAGAAAAGTTAAAAATAAGTTTACCCCCTTACTGACTTCCTCATAGAAGCTAATTAAATTATTCTGACATGATGAATTTTGGAGGAACCCATGCTGAGCCTTACTTATCACTTTCTCCTGTTTTAAGAAATTTTGGATACTATCTCTTATTATTCCTTCTAATATTTTGCTCACAATGGATGCAAGGCTGACCGGTCTATAATTTTCAGGGTTAGTTTTGCTACCTTTCTTCCATATTGGTACTACGCTAGCTATGCGCCAGTCCCTTGGTACCGTCCCCGAGTTTATTGATTCCTCGAATATTAGATATAATGGTAGTGCTATGACAGAATTCAATTCTTTTAGTATCCTAGGGTGTATTTCATCCGGGCTGGGAGATTTGTTACTATTTAGGTTCTGTAATCTATTTTAGACTATTTCCTCACTCAAACATACAGTTTGGGAATAATCTGGAGCTGAGCATTTAATCTGTGGGAGATCCCTTGTAAATTCACTCAATATTTCCACTTTCTCTTTTCCTTCTATTACCAGTGGGCCAATATTTTCCTTCCCCTTTCTGCTGCATTTATTCATTCTGTCTCTAATTTAGCCACCTTGATTGTATTTTAACATTTCTTATTACATTACTTATATGCGGCCTTTTTGTAGCCATTTCTAATTTGACTATGCCGTTGAGCCATATTGGTTTACTTTTGACATTTGTTCTTTTATTTACATATTTTAGTAGTATCCATACCTCTAACAATTCCTTCCAGTTTATATACTTTAAGGACTCCTCAAAGATACCGAAGTTTGCCCTTGCCCATGGCTCCATGTCGTCGTCCCCCCCCCCCCCCCCCCCCCCCCCCGATTTCCTCTGCTTGAAAATTCGGTCCAGGCTGACATTTCTTGACAAACAGTGGAAAGATCAATCGATGATGAGCGACTGCATGCGAGTGTATGCGTAAGAATACTCATTCTCTCGCATGCTGGTGCGGAGATTGCCCTGGGGGCGGGGGGGGGCGTGCCTTCAGCAGGGCTGCGTTTACCAGCCCACTAGGCAGTGAATATATGGTTTGAATCAGGACCTATGTAAATGAGGGTGTGGCATATGCAGATGAGGCACCATTGGGTCATGCCCCATTTTCCACCCTCTGTACAGATGCTGTGTACATGCGTACAGCGTCTATTCTGTCAGGCTCCCAACTGGCGCCCCACCCCCTCGCCACAGGAGAATGCCGGCCCTGGGCGGGGGGCAGGATCGTCAAAAAAAAACGGAACAGTTAGGAGGGGTTATGATAATGAAGCAATGTTCTATACCTTGATAAAGGTCACAGGGATCGAAACGTGTTGATCTTGCCAGAAGAGAGTGAACAGCCACACTTCATTGTTCTGTATGTATCGATTTTACTCATTTTTAGAAGAATTTTTATTGTTTGTTTTTGTAAAGAAGCTTTTTGAATTGGAGTTGTGAGGTCTTTTGTCCTCAAAATCCATTTTATGGGACTTGTATAAAGAATTTTTTGGGATTAAAACTTTGTGATACCATCTTTTACATTTGCCTCTGGGCTCTATTTTTCTGTTATACCTACAAACAAGTTCACCGGAAAAGAAACCGCTATGAGCGTGTTCCCCCATTAATAGGGGTGAGTAAGGTACGCCTCTAAAATTTGGGATTAAAACTGGTGTTCTATTATCAATCGATATATCCAGTTTCATCTTGAAATATATCTCTTGTTTTATGGAAACCATATTCGGGGAGCCCAAGGCCTAAATGTCATACACCGGATCCATCCAGCCACACCACTCACTGCACTAGGGCAGAATCTACATAAAGAAACCTTTACAGGCTTGAAATCACCCTTTTACACCGTGAGTAAGGGTACGCCCTTTCTTTCCTTTCTGCTTAAGAAAAAGAAACCTTGATATGTGTTTCCTTCTTCTCTTATTAGTAAGTGAGGTACGCTGGCACTAGCTGGTTGTTCCTATACAACCCCCTCACACACTCGTTATTTAATTAAAATAAGCACTTAAAGCAAGTTTGGAATCTCAGACACCCTTCATTTATATCTTTTTGAGCACGTGAGGAATTTCCCACACTTCTTCCCGAAATATCTTGGACCCACACAAGACATACGATGCGTTGCACCAGGGAGAAACCTATGTAAAGAAACCTTTATAGGTTTGAAACCATCCAATCACATCGTGAGTAGGGGTACGCCCTCCTTTCTTCAACTATAAAGAAACCTTTACATGTGTTCTCCCTCACTTTAAACACGTAAGTGAGGTACGCCGTCACTGTTCTATTATCTATGTTCAGCCACCTCACTCACTCACTATTGCTAATTAAAGGAATGTTTATAAACGAAGTAGAAATCTAAGACATTTCCTAATTATTTTTTTGAGCACAAGTGTGAAATACTCAACATCGGATTGAAAAATCAGAAAAATTCCCACAAGACGCCCCAAAGATACCTTGATGAGAGGAACATCCCCACGATACTACGTGAGTCTGGGTACGCTTGTGGAACCTAAAAACCTATTTCACCATCACCATAGGAATGGTTTATAATAAATAACACACAAAATTTTTTTTTATATATATTCATTTATTATTTTTGTGTTCTTTTTCATTTGAATACTTGGTTGGATCCGGTTATCCACATCAACGTGAGAATTATTGCTGTGACATCTAAGGAGAAGCCTGTAACACACAAAAAGAAATTGAGTACATTATTGCGCCATTTTTTCTATCTCCCCATACTGTGTTTTGTTAAATGTTATATACCTATTCTATTATTCCAGCACATCCACGTCTCCTGATTGGCTCCAACGCCTTCTCTTTGCCTCCAGCAGTGTCTCCATCGCTACTTTCAGGTGTATCCATAAGAATGATGGGAGATTATA
Source organism: Crinia signifera (assembly GCF_055691185.1). Lineage (NCBI taxonomy): Eukaryota > Metazoa > Chordata > Amphibia > Anura > Myobatrachidae > Crinia > Crinia signifera. Next base: position 7,289,346 of record NC_139227.1, on the reverse strand, counting down.
CACATTTCAGTGTCACTTTCCTATAACGGTAAGAAAAGGAAAATGCACTTTGGAAAAACCTTTATATGCAAGGAAAAAATGATTCCCCGACAAGCTCATATCAGTCACAAACCTCACATCTGACAAGTCAAAAAAAGAGTAACATTCCCTCTGTAAATGGTGATGGTCTGTCTCCTAAAATCACCTATTTCCATACAATTGCTTGTTTAACTTTGTCAGGCCTCTAGCCAGGAGCAGTTTATAGTCTCCTAACTCTCTATTTCCCACTGTCGGTTCCCCCCCGAGACAAGAAGCTATACCCGCTCCGAGGCATCTCTTCAAATCTGACAGATGCAATTAGCAAGTCAATGTGGGGGGGGGGGGGGCTGTTGTCAGTCTTCAAGCTGCACATGCACAGTTCATTGTGAGTCAGTTCACACGGCAAGTGTGTGTTAATTGTGACAGCATAAACACCTCTGACTGTAAAGGACAGTGGGAAGTGTTACTAAAAAGTGACAATGGGAACGTACTGTATTTATAATGTTGAACATAATTAGTAATAGTGAGATCATTACTGTGCAGTTTAATGACTAGTGGTTGATCATTTAGAAATTCTACGTTTCAAAAAGATAAATACCATCTAATGTTTGTTATGTTCCCAATCCCTGCTTGGTGGGCCCATATATGTGTCTTACCTATAGGACCCTCTGCGTGGACTGAGGCCAACAACCTCTCAGCAGGATTTGACCACGGAACACGACTTCTAAGGATCCCTTCTTCGTTTGAACATTATACTTGCAATGAGCTATTGTTGCACTTCTCACTTACCTTTATTTGAAATAAGAAGTCCCTGAAGTAGGTCTGTGTTTTTCTGTGAACTCCCAGCGGAGTTCTTGTTACAGAAAAGAGTTGATCTTTTAGTGTCAATGTGAACACAGACACCACAGATATAGAAACAGAATTTGACAAGCCAAGAAAGAAATGGGAAGTTTAACGATTTTCAGAATCCATTGAAATCGTACAGTCCTTAATGCCTGTACCCCCAATGGTTCAATTCCTCTCTCTTTAATACTGAAATACTGTAAGACATTTTTACACATTTTATATCTGCTTTAATAATAATTTCCATAATTAGTTTTCTTCCCATTAACCTACTGTCCGCACACAGAGGCGTTTTGAACATTACAGTATGTAAAAGTAAACAGCTGTAAGGGCCGGATTAAGGTCTTTGGGGGCCCCTTGGCAACAAAGTTTTGGGGGACCTTAACCCTCTGCAGTCCAAATTTTCCTTTTGCAATTCAATTCAATTCAGACTGGTTTAAAAGTTTCAATTAATTGTAATTTTTATCTTTTTTTTGTTGAATGATGTTAACGTTCTTATTTTAAAGTGGCTTTTCCGTTGGATCTGCTACTAGCGCTAGGGCTGTTGAGCCTCACTAGACCTGAAAGCAGGTTAATTGACACCCTGTAGGCATTTGGCATTCCCCGTCCATTGGGAGGGTGGGCTCCTGACATCATCAGCGGCCTCCTACTCCCCATGGCCATCGCAGCACTGAGTAAGTCTACACTTACTCTGCGCTGTGAGCAGGAGGAAAATCACTGGATGGTGATTGGTTTTCCCCTTGTGTGCACAGCTGCGAACGCGTTCTCAGCCGCACACAGGGGCGGGGCATGCAGTCGGTGCAGCAACCTGGTTTATCAGTGTATATGATTGTCGCTTTAAATGAATGGGAAAACTCTCATCAAACCCCCATCATCAATAGAACTCCTATCTTAGTAAATCTCTCTCTTGCTTTGGTCTTCGGGCCTGATGTAGTTGCAGCCGCTGGTGCCCAATGATATGCACATTGTAGTTACAGCCTACCTCTTGTGTACTAGCCTGCATCACAATATGCAAACGCATACCTCCCAACTGTCCCGCTATTCGTGAGAACATCCCGCATCCCTCCCGCGGCCGACAGTGTCCCGCGGCGTGGGAGGGGCGCACAGTCGGGAATCCCTCCTGTCACTATCTCCCCAGCCCCATAGGCTGCAGAATAGATGCTGTGCGCATGCGTCTATTCTGCAGCCTGAGGGGCTGGGGACATAGCCAGCAGCACAGAGAGCCGCTAGACATGCCGCCACAGTTGCGGAAATGGGGGCGGGGCCTCACAGAAATAGGCCACACCCCTGTATAGCTAGGCCATGCCCCCCAAAAATCGACGTGCACCTTAGGCGCACAAGGAGTCCCGCCTCCATCAAGGAGAAAGTTGGGAGGTATGCAAACCTTGAGATGCCCACTCTGTATGGTATACTGTAGCACCACCTGTGGTTTTGGACAGCCACAATAGGTGCACCACTGTGTGCACCATCAACCCTATGGTAGGTGCAGTTTCTCCACCTGAACATGGCCTCTGCTCTCACTGGCACTCCTGTGGCATTCCCATAATATACCTCACCAAAGAGACAGACTTTTTTTTGGTGTTCACTTCCAGTCATGATGTTGACAATCTAATATTCATTTTGTTTCAACTGTCATTTTGGTATTATACACTCTAGAATAGCACCGTCAATTAAAAAATATAATTTGTCTCATTTGTTCTTAAAAATTTTAAGATTGCAAAGTGATTGTGATTCTGGATGAAAGAGAAAAAATGTTAAATGGGTAACATAAAAAAATAATATGTAATTAAAATTATAATTACAATTTAGGATTAAACAATTTTTTGGATTAGTACAAGCTTGCTGATTTTTAGGGAACTTAATATAGGTGCAATGAAATTATTCTGAATAATATGTAATTGGAGTCATATACCAATGCTTACATCTAGTGATTAGTGTCACAGTGATCTGTGTTTCCGGCTGTGACCTGGGTGGGCCAGTGGAGGGCGCTGGAACAGGAAACAAGGTTGTTTGATGTATCGTGAGGACATGCACTGGGACACCAGGGGACAGCTGAACCAGAGGGTTGGTGGAGACCAGGAACAGGGGCGCGGAGTCTAACTGGCCGGTGGTTTTCATCAGGGAGCCCTGCAAGGAGTGCCCGACAAGCAGGTCGCAGCCCCCCCGGCCTGGTCCTCTGGAACAAGCTGACTGGTGACAGGATTCTGGGGAATGTACACTGGAAGTCTTGAGAAAGTCTTAGAGTTCAAATGATTGTCAGTCTGGAAACTAAGAATGTTAATGGTTATTGGCCAGAAAACTGGTGATGACAGGAGGCAATGGCCTGGAAGCCGGGGATGGTGCTGATGGCCTGAGAGCCAGAGGTAAGTATCAGTGGGCTGGCAGCCAGAGGATAGTGTTGACGGCCTGTGAGCCAGAAATGAATGTTGACGGCCTGGGAGCCAGAGATTGTTGTCTACGGCCTGGGAGCCAGAGATGAGTGTCGACAGCCTGCGAGCCGCAGATAGGTATCGACGACCTTGGAATCGGAGATGCTTTTTGATGGCCTGGGAGCCGGAGAGGGATGTCAACAGTCTAGGAGCCAAATATCGGTGTCAACGGCCTGGGAGCCAGAGAGGGTTGACGGCGGCCTGGGAGCCGGAGAGGCAGGTCGATGGCCTGGAAGCTAGAAAGGGATGATGATGGCTTAGGAGCCGGTGATGATTGTCGATGGCTTAGGAGCCAATGATTGTCAACTTTCAGGACACAGATGGTGTTAGTCACTCACTTATCACAATAGAAAGTAGTTGGCCTGGGAGCCAATAGTGGAAGGATGGCCCCTAGAGCCAGTATGAGGTAGTTGACCTGGGAGCCAGTGGTGACCTCTGCTGGTGATGGCTGGATGCGACAACCACTGGGATGAAATAAGCAGGAGGCAAACTGGCAGGTAGTGGGTTAACCAGCAGCAATACTAGAGCAGCAGCAGGTCACAGGTGGTTATACCTGGAGCACAGGATGACAAGCACACAAGGAACAGAACAGTTGTTCAAGGCAATTTGGAATGCTGGGAGCCTTGCTTATATCCCCCTTGCTCAGATGTGATTGGCTACAAGCCGCAGCAGCAATCAGAACCAGGAAGTACTTGTGTATGTACACCTTGGTCCAGAGATCAGGTCGGTGTACAGGTCAGAGTTCAGGTCAGCGAGCAGTGCAGTTGGTTCAGCCTGTCAGCTGATCGCAGGTGTCATGGTGGCGCCCATACAGCGATGGGCCAGCATGGAATCGGTGTGGGACGCCGAGCGGGGACACAGGGGACATCAAGCCATGGATTGCGGCTGTAGGAAACACAAAGTGCGGGTCTGCGCCACAGGGTGCACCGGTGCAATGGTAACGGCCGCAGACGCAGACGCGGCTGCACACTGCAATTCCTGACAATTAGGATCGGATATAGTGGATGTTGTTTTGTACTTCCATTCTTACAGCTGCTGTCCTTTATTTTGCTGTGACATTATTTTTGAACCTCATGTATCAGCCCTTTGGCCATGCCTTATGTATAAACAAGCCTCTGGAAATGTGGTCCCCCCTTAGGAAACGCATCACTCCAGAAACACATTGCCGAGGATTTTTCTGTCTGTCTTGAAGATCTTCAGGCGTATTTGAAAAGCTAAATGCGGACACGTTTCTGATTGCCTTTAGCTGCTACCATAGGTCAGCAACTAGAGCTATACACGTTGGCTGGAAATAACTGGCACTTATATTCCTCTTAGCAAATGAACCCTATACTAACACAGTGATGTTTAGGTGGTATTTTGAATTGCCACTAATTTCACAATAACTCATTACTATTTTTGACTCTTAACAACAATGCTAATTATTATAATTGCAACCTTTAGGACATTTTGTCACTGTTCATAATTCACAAAGAATAACTTGCTAACAGATTGTGCTAAACCACCTTTATTTATGTTTTTATTGTGTCCAGAAAGAACTGGTCCCCCTGATGGACATAACAGTGGGTAATAGTATAAATCTGGGTCATTTATTTAAAAAATCTGCAACCCCCAATAACACCTACCTGCAAGCCTAAAATCACCTATCCCACTCATAAAGCCCACCCATATACCTGTCCTGTACTGTGTACCCCAATTTCCTGCATATTCCATTAACACCCCCCCCCCCCCCCCTGTCTGTTGGTCTGTTGGTTCCGAAGATATAGTCGGTTAAACGATATAGCCGGTTAAGGGGGTAGGGTGGTTTTCTCTCCCCTTCACACCAGATAATGCATGATCCTGGGACCATATTCCCAGGTAAGTCCCTGCATTTTCGGGTGTGAAAGGGGTATTATTTGAAATAACCGGGACCTGCAGAGCTCTGAATACAGCCACGCAAAGTGAATTTTGCCTTAATCTGTGTGGCATAACATGACATTTGACTCAGTCAGTGTGAATTTTGGCTAATTCCATGTGGCATAATGTGTAAGAGGCAAGTACAGTATAAGGGAGTTACTATTGTGTTGCTTGATTTGCATGAGGGGTATATGGTGTGGAAAACTTAGGTGACCACATAAAAGGCGCTGAAATGTTGTCTACCAAGTTTTGGTTTTCAGTTTTTTTTTTATGACTGGAATGCCGCCTCACCCGCAAGTATCTTAGGACATCAGTGTCCTGCGGGTGCACCTTTGGAGGGCACCCGGCAATCTCCCTGCATCCTGTGAGTGTCAGAATTTGTAATATATAATTAGGTGAAAGTATTTACACAAATAGAGACACACCCATGAGCAGGCCACCCAACCAGAACACTGGTCACGCCCCCCACATTATTAGGTGCTGGCCACAACTCTTATTATTGCGCATAATAGGCCCTTGATAATTTTCAGCTCCAGGCCCATTTACACCTTAATCTGGCACTGCTTATGGAGAAATGTAGTGAATGTAGATTTAATTATATTGCACCATTTTTGCATTTGATTTTAAAGGAACAATGTTATTAAAGACAAAACCTGCAGTAAAAGTTTTTGTTTATACATGTACCAGGGCCATTGGGGGTTATTCACTAAGATGGGAGTTATGTTGAAGATTTGATGTTGTTATGGGCAACCAGTAAAATTCTTTCTATTATCTTCTAGAAGGTGCTAAATAAATAAGAACTCGTTTCTGATTGGTTGATATGGGCAACATCCTATATTCAATAAACTTTCCATCTTTGTAAACAAACCCCTTAAAAACACTTGCAGTAAACAAAACATGATGGGGTTTGTAGTACCTCAAGGATACTATCATAGAATTGTGCGTCATGTCTCTGTAGAAAGACGTGTGAAAGAAAAATGCAGAATTTTCTAGTAAAATCAGAGCTGTGTATACTGAGAGTTTTCAGCCGCATTTTGCACACCCATTGAGTGAGAAAGCAGAGGGGAAGCTTTAGACAAGCCACAGACAAACACTTTGATGGTTCCAGTCTCGCCGGTATAAAATGGAAAAGGGTGAAAATCAGCTATATGAAAAAAGGTCAAATGATTTTCACAAAATGTTAAAGATATTTTCTCACTTTTCTGTTCGGTGCTAATTTATTCTTAAATATGATGTTTCACGCCTTCGACGCCTGCACATTGGATTATTAATGCTAAAGAAATGGCATAACTAAGTGGGTATTCAAGGAGTGTGAGGTGAGTATATAGAACCTTTAAAAGTGCTACAGAAGGGAGTACAGTTTGCAGGACTACACACAGCCACGGGAACTGAAATGTCCTAATTATAGGGTAAGACTGGGGGGATTTCAGCTATTTGGTATCCCCTTTCTAGACCAGAATTACTGATTAAGATATTGTATTTATTTATTTATCAACAGTTTATTATATAGCGCAACGTATTTTGTTGCGCTTGACAAAAGGATATAAAAAAATATGAAGAGAATGTGATTCATCGCTGCATCTTGTAGCTTATGTATCGTACTCCTTTCCACCGACTGCTTTTGGCAAGACACAGGACAGATATCAACATACTATGGGGGGAGATTATCTCATACAGAAATGCGGTAAAAACCCAGTTATCAGGGTTTTTACCACATTTTGATATGCAGCCAAACCCACACGGTGGGTTTTCGCTGCGGGGGGGCTTCTTAACGCGACCCATGCCACTGTTTGGACTTCTATAGCTACACCACTGTTATTAGGTCATTAATATGATCCATAGTACCACAAATTTTGGCAGTCCCCCGCCCTCTTCCCTAAGATGAGGAGATAATACCGCGTTCGCAATGCCGTATCAACTGAGTGGTGCAAATCATTGGACTCTGCCACTCAAAATACAGCAATTCAGCAGGTAGTGGGCGGAGCTACATGACAATTACAAGGTGCATCTCCTCTACAGGCTTCACTCTGAGAGGAGATGTTCAATGCAAATGCTTCATTTTACAAATGCTTGTTTTTTTTAAATGTTCTATATTTTTGTCATATTATAACCCCGCTCTAAACATGCCATTAGTATTCTATACAAATGCGTAGGCAAAACACAGTCTCAGCAAGTGTAATTATTTGAAGATTTTAAGACCGTTAATATATATGGGAATGACAGTCCCAAAGTCGCGTCAGATTATATTATTCATAGGAGATGCCCCCATTTGAGCTAATTAATACAACATCATGTTGATCTCTCTATTCATTGTAAATATCATTTATCATATACTGTATACTGAATGATGGATTAAACAGGAGAACGTATTTTAAAATACAATAAAAAACCTGTGCAACGAGCTGCCGACCATTCCTGATCCACCGCTGGTAATAGTACATGACAAGCAACCATCCCCTCCTTCTGTATAGAACTGGCTTTCACACCACAAAGCGCATCACCTGGAGATACAATTATCATAACCTGTAATTATATATAACCTTTTTTAGACTGCCAAAACTTCCAGCTCCCTAATAGCTCCCCCTGTATCTTGTCCTTTTATTCCCTGCCAGTTGGTGATTGGATGCTCTAAACATCTTAAAGAGAATAAAGCTTCTGATTCTTATCTACGCACACTCTTATTTTTGTTGATTCTTTCCATTTCGCTTGCCGAGGGCAAAGAGATTCAAATGTCAATATCCCACTAATTCCTATACATCCTTTGTTATCTAATTATGGTCAGCAAATCTTACCAATAATCAATGGATTTTGATGCCCCCAGGGAAATCTCCATAGCATTAGATGACTCGGATAACAGTTGGGTACCCTCACGCCTCTTGGCAAAATGCTACTGGTAACTTGAACCAATGTTTCAACAAAACCACGTTTATGATGTACGTTTTATATTTTCATAATTTGCAGAAGTGTAAACAGATAAGATTCCAATTAGGACAGGCTTTGGGAAAGACAGGAAATTGGGGGCCCCATAGCTAGACTTTGAAGGAGTCGTAGGACCAAAGCCTCTAGAGCAGCATTTTTCAATCACTGTGCCATGGCACTGTAGTATGCCATGAGCAGTTCTTAATTGTACCCCCAGAGCTAGAGATGTCCACACCAGTTTACAGCCACCGGCACTGTTCAATTGTTAAATACTGGTCTCTTGATGCTCCAGTCCTGTCTCTGTATCCTGGCCATATGACACCACCCCTTTCTGACATCAGGGGTCCAGGTCTGGCTGCTGGCCCCTCCTCCTCTTGTCATCCGCTAATTATGATTGGTTAGCGGCTGCTATTGTTGCTTCGTCTCTCACATCAATGGTGTCAGTGTCAGTCCCGGTTCAAGGGATTGTTGCTTAAAGGTGCATACACAGTGAGATTTTAGCTTTACTTTAGATTTTGACTATGGCCGATTTTGACTATACTGTAGAAAATATAGTCAAAATTGGCTTGCCTGCACAGTCTATTTTTTTCTTGCAATGCCAGCCCCGCGGGGGCGCACATCAGCATTGCAAGCTGTAGACATACTGTGCAATTTGCGCTAACTTTTCTTCCGATTTTGACTATATACTGATGGAACCGTTCTTATCGGCTCTGCTGGCGCACCGGACCCTTTATATGACGGCTGGCACGCTAGCACACATGGATGCGTGAGTGTCTCTCACACTCGCACGTCCATTGCCAGGGATGGAGTGCACAAGTGTTTCTGATGTACGTGCACCACATTTGGCGGCGTGGGGTGGTGGTTGGCGCACCGGGAGTAGGTAACAGGAAAGTAGGTGAGGAGCTGCTCCTGTGTCCTGCTCTTATACTGTCCCCACTGGCTCCCTAGGTGAACATAATGACAGCTAGGCAGTGACTCGTAAGTTGGTCACATGAGGGAATTTTTAACTCGATCGCATGGGCCAGGCGCAAATGCAGGAATTTTATAGAAGGGTTTCCAAATTTACATGTGCGTGTGTAGATAGATATCTATATATAGTTAGAAATGGATATAGAGGGGCGCTTCATGGTGCATTAAACTGAGATTTTATTGAAATAAAAAAAAATGTCCACAATATAAACAATGAATGCTCGTACCACAACGACAAACTCCGTGGGCTGGCTACCACCGGGCGTGTTCATATAAACACCAAGGCAATGTCAGCAACACAGGAACAGTTATATCCTCCCACGGGTCCTGTAAATGGGTACACACTCACTCATCCGGGAGACCAGTACCGGAGAAGATGTTGGGTGCAGAAGAACAGCTGTGAGCTGCACAGGCCATGGCTTACGCATTTCGTCAGAAGACTTTGTCAGTGGGCATGTGTGCGATCAGTGATAGAGCCAGGCGTGGAAAGAGAGAGGAGGAGGCAGACACTACGATCCCGCCTCACTCCCTCACTATATGCAAACACCCAATGCACAATCTTATATGCCCGATGTCACATAAATCACTTGGCAATTATAGTCACCAAAGTTATTACCTACATACAATTAGGCAACCAATTCTAGATACGTAAGACATATGACAATTATATATAGTCGTGACTTTTTGTAAATGACAGAATAGAGCTGCATGTACAGATGACAGGGGCACTTCAAGGGAGGAGGAGTCCCGTGTGCAGCCTCCTCTGGCCGGGCCCCTTCCTCTCTCCGCAGCATCCTGGCCGCCCAGCGCAGGAGAGACTGAGCACTACAGCGCTCAAACTCTATCGCACATGTGCAGACATGTGATATTGTTCAAAATATTGCCCAGTGTGTATGCACCTTTAGAGCTCTAAGGGAGTTTTTGCCATTTTGCCACCTGAACTGCCATGGCAGTTACTGCCACCGCCACCGCCAATACTTCCTATCCCTCCCCTCCCCAGGACTTCCCCACCTGCATTCCTCTAATCAGGGACATTACAGTATAAGCATTGTGCCGATGGCACAGTGTGAGCAGAGGATGAATAGGAGGGGGACATCTCTTCTGTCCTTTGAAGTTCCTCCAATACCACAGTCCCCACAGTCCCACAGTCACCTGTATGCTCCACAATCACTGTATTTGCATTCTGATGCACAGATTAATCTTCCCTCCTGCAGAGGTTATATGAAGGGTATGACAGCCAGGCTGGGCGCGTAGGCATTGCAGAGTAGATATTGCTTTCCCTCCTTTCCCCTAATTTACTGTTTATATAATCAAGATAAATGTTGTGCAGCAATGAAACACTAGTAAATGTAATAACAAATCTGCAGAATAAAAACTTTACAATGGGTATTAAAGAGTTAACAATACAGATTGTTTTTCCTTAAAAAGCTGCCATACAAACCCTATCATTCGTTTGTAATATCTAATAATTTGGGGCAGATGTATTAAGCTTTGACAAGAGATAAATGTAAGGGTGATAATGGGCCTTATTCTAGTTCATTCTTTCTGACAAAATCCTTCTTAGATGGACAAAACCATGTGCACTGCAGGGGGGCAGATGTAACATGTGCAGAGAGAATTAGATTTGGGTGAGTTATTTTGTTTCTGTGCAGGGAAAATACTGACTGCATGATTTTACACTTCAATATAGATCTCACTTTGAAGAAAAACCCCACCCAAATCTAACTCTCTCTGCACAAGTTACATCTGCCCCACCCGCAGTGCACATGGTTTTGTCCATCTAAGAAGGATTTTGTCAGAAAGAATGGACTAGAATAACCCCCAAAGAGATAAATGTTCATCCAATCAGATCCTTACTCACATTTTTCAAACACAGGCTGTAACATGGCAGTTAGCGGGTGATTGGCTGGCTGTTTATCTCTCCTTATCACCCTGGCATTTATCTCTTGTTAAGGCTTAATACATCTGCCCCATAATTGTCATATAATGTTTTGGATTCTAATATCTACATTTTTAATATCAGGAAGAAAAACACATTCAGCAGATTATGGAATGGATTGAGGGGGTAATTCTGGATGACTTGCTTGGATGCGAATTCGCACCCTTACGAGCCAACCAGAACCTGCCCCCTGCATATGGTGGTACAGCCGCGCCCCCCCCCCCCCCCCCCCCCCTCGCAGCATGTGTTCGCAGGCAGTGCCACTGAATGGATGTTTAACATAAACAACCATTGGCAGCCTGTGGGTGATTACCCGCATCATTCGACTTTTAGGTCACCTAGATTTGAGTGCACTCTCAGGAGGATGTGGGTGGCCAGCTCACGGTTATGTAAGCTGCCCGCCCCTGTCACCCACTTCCCGGCCTGATTACCATGGGAACGCCCAGCGTGTTGGACGTTCCCATGGGCGTGACTATCCGCCGCCGCCCCCCCACGCCCCCTGGCCATAGCCTTGGGTGAATGCACACACCCGGCATATGCACAGGTGCAGAAAAGCAACTGCACAGGCGCACACACCGGGCTGCGATCATTTGGTCTACAGCATGATGGTTAACAGTCATTAGGGCAACACCATTAGGTCGACATGGGAAAAGGTCGACATGGGTCTATATCGACATGGTTCTAGGTCGAAAGGTCATTAGTTCGACAGGTCGTTAGTTCGACAATGTCTAGGTCGACAGTGAAAAGGTCAACATGGGGTTTTTCACTGTTTTTTGACCTGAATGTCAACACAGTCGACAAGGACACAGTTTAAAGTGCACTGCATCCCCTCGCATTGCTTGCTGCCAGGGCCGGCGCCACCACTAGGCAAATCTAGGCATTTGCCTAGGGCGCCGGCCACTGGAGGGCGGTATTTCGCCCCCCTTGCCGCCCGGGTACCTGTCCTGCGGCGTAAAAGCTGGCGGCGGCAGCGGGGGGTCCCTGCAGTCAATAAGCAATAGCGAGCGCTATTGCCGGGCTATGCGGAAGTGCTTCTGTTTTGGAAACACTGGCCGCATGCTGATTGGCTGAGATTCAGCCAATCAGCGTGCGCCGTGCGGCCAGTGTTTCCAAACAGAAGCGCTTCCGCATAGCCCGGCGGATAGCGCTCGTTATTTCTTATTGACTGCAGGGACCCCCCGCTGCCGCCAGCTTTACAGCGCCGCAGGACAGGTACCCGGGCGGCAGACACCGGGGCGCCCCCACCCCGACTTGCCTGGGGCGCTCTGGTGCCTTGCACCGGCCCTGCTTGCTGCGCATGGCACACTATTTTATTCTCCCACCACGCCCTAGTGGATGGTAGGGCATTCAATACCGCCTGTCGGCACATGTCGGCTCAAAGAACAGTGAAAAACCCCATGTCGACCTTTTGACTGTCGACCTAGACATTGACGAACTAATGACCTGTCAAACTAACGACCTGTCAAATTAATGACCTGTCGACCTAGAACCATGTCAACCTTTTCCTATATCAACCTAGACCCATGTCGATCTTTTCCCATGTCAACCTAATGGTGTCGACCTAATGACTGTCTACCATCATGCTGTAGACCAAATGACCACATCCCCACCAAACATCGGTCCCCGTGCGAACAAACGGCAGCTGAGAATGGACCAGTATAAGGTCCTGAATGCCTAGACAGTGGACTGAATTCTGATAGGGGCACAAGCTTAGTCCTTCCACAGCGATGGAGCAGAGATCAGCACACACGGCTAATAGCAGCATTCCTACCAGCGAGGAGATGGGCCAGATGCGGAGAGCTCAGAATCTGCCTTCCATCATTATTAGCTTAAAGATACATTATGGAGATCTGCAACTTGCTTCACCCAGCAGGACACAGTCTGAGCAAACAAGTATCACCGCAAATAATGAGTACAATCAAATATATGTAACAAGAAGACAAGACTGAATACAACATATGTTTCACTCTGTTTCACGATAAAGATAACGAAGTTAACCTCTTGTTTGCCGTCATCTGAATGGAAGAAAGTAAGAGGCAATTCCTATAGTACTGTAATCCCTACAGCGGAATGGGATCATCAAAGGAGGCACTTCCCTCTGTGAGCATCCTCTAGGTGCCACAGACACCATTACTGGACCCACTCTGCCTGCAGCAATTTGTGTTCCCTAACATGGGAAGCTGAACTTATGATCACCCTTTACTCCCTAGGGACCACTGCAAAGGTACCCACGTGGCCAATGATGGGGGGGGGGGGTCATAAATTATCTTATCTATGCCATTACTTGCCAGGAGGCCACGCCCAGTAATATCATTAACCCTTTCAAGTCCAACATCTAGTCAAGCTCCACAGCCCTGGCGCTTGTAGCTGATGCAGGGGTGAGCCACTTTAACATAAGACCATTAACATCGTTCAACCTTTATTGTAGACCATTTTTGAATTTAAAAAAAATGTACTTTGATTAATGTCAATATTTAAATCAGACTGTTTGAATGGCAAAAAGAAAAATTTGGACTGCAAAAGGTTAATAATTTAAGACAGCTACCTTGGTTTTTTTGGGGGGCGTGACCACAGGATGTAGGGAGTAAGACGCTTCCGTGCTATCTCCCACCTGACGCTGAGGATGGTTTTCGCGTGGTTACCAGCCCGGTCCTAGTCTCTTCCTTTACCTGGTTCTGGAGTTCCATCTGGGCTGAACCCCTGCCCGAGCCCTTTGGGCAGATCTCTGTGGAGCGTTGGGTTTCAGCGCGCTGAGGCGCTCGGTGTGAGAGGAGGACGGGATCCTGAAAGGCTCTGGCGCGGGATGTGACGGGTGAGGAGTGCGCCGAGATAGTTGCCGTCCGGATCTCCCAGCGCGTGGTGTCTGTCACATCGGCTCTCAGTGGTGCAGTGCGGCTTGTGGACATACAGGCGTCAACAGACCTCAGCTAGCGGCAGCCCCTCTGCAGCCCCCCCGGTATACGCGGTGGCAAAGCGTGTGGCCGGGTGGAGGCGGGCAAATTACAGAGGCTTGTTAACTGCATTTCTTAGAGGTGGCGACACTCGAGCACCCTTCCAGGCCTAACCAGGGCGATTCAATACTGCCTGTGACAACTGGAGTGCTTTGAGCGAGTGAATACTACAGGTGGATCTCAGCTTCACGGACACACGGTGGCAGAGCGTGGACCGGGTAAGAGACTCATCTGCAGTTTTTCCCAACATCTGCTCCCGCTGCCTATACCAGTAGTTTCCACCTCAGCCTAAAAGTTTCCTTAAGGTGTAACAAACCGAGGCAACATTAAATCTATTTTGTCTAATTGATGCTGCGGCATAAATGACTTAACCTTTGGACAAAGATCGTGTTCTAAGGCACAGTATTGACAATTTACTTTGCTAAATCCTGTGGCCGATAAAGCTTGTCACCTCCCGGGCACGCGGTGGCAGAGCGTGGGCCGGGTAAGAGACAACTAATAGTTCATCCCAACACCCACTTTGGTGGTATACGCTCGAGGTTTGAACCACAGGTCAAGAGCCATTTTGCAGTGATATAGTTAAAGGTAATACCAAAACTACTGTGCCTATTTCCTGCTGATGCCTGTTTGATTTAACCCCAGGACAAGGACTACGTTATCTGCTACTTTGGGGGGGGCAGCTGTGGTTTATTCAAAGTTGTTGCTACAAGGTTGAATGCACTAAAGTGGGAAAAGACTCTAAGTCGCTACTGTCGCCGGGTCTGTGTGGTGCACGGAACAGGTTGTATATACAACATAAAGTCTCCTGGCTTTCTACTGTTTCTTATTACCCGCCTTACCGTTGACAAGGTTTTGTGGCGCCGTAACTGGGGCCTTTTTCGGTAAAGATGGGTAAAACACAGAATGTCGCAGCCAATAAATTGGCTAAGTTTGCCAGAGCTCCTGGATCTCCTAATACATCATCTCGAGCAGATGGCAATCCCCCAGTTACACCCCCCGAGGTGACAAATACGCAGAGCGAACCCTCAAACATCCAAAAAGTACTAGATGCCCTGGCAGCGAGTGAGGGGCGATTAACTCTCAAAATTGAGAGTCTACAAGACGATTTGGGGGTTATAAACACAGCAGTTCAGAACATCAGAGAGCGTACAACTGAAATTGAAAAACGTACAACCACTCTTGAAGAGATTATCTCTCCACTGGTTCAAAAAATAGAACATTTGAAAAATCAAGTAGACAAAATGGATACAAAAATCACAGACATGGAAGGGCGCTTAAGGCGGAAAAACTTAAGGTTTCTGGGATTCCCGGAGAAGGCCGAGGGCTCTGATCCCGAGGGGTTCCTGCAAAAATGGCTTATGGAAGTACTGGGGAAGGAATCTCTGTCCAAGTTCTTCGCGATCGAAAGAGCACATCGGGTGCCTATGAGACCTTTGCCCCCGGGTGCACCTGACAGAACCCTGATCGCAAAAATCTTGTACTACCCGGATAGGGACCGCATTCTGCGTTTAAATCGGGAAAAGGGACCGCTTATGTGGAACCAGAAAAAAATATCAATTTTCCCGGATTATGCCCAAGGAGTCCAAAAGGACAGGGCTCAATATAGCATGGTCAAAAGGCGCTTGAGAGAGTTAAAGCTGGACTATGCGGTTCTCTTTCCTGCAAAGCTCAGGGTTATAGTGGAGGGGAAATCCCTCTTCTTCACAAACCAGAGTCAGGTCTCTGATTGGCTAGACAGGAACTACCCTGGCAAGCGGGCACAGACTCCTTAACGATAGGCTTGGTGTATATAGCTTAGTTAAGGCCCGTACTTTCCAGGGTTTATTACGCAGACAATGAGTAAGGTTGATTATTAACTGTTTAGCGAGGGATGGAAGGACTTGTGCAGGGTGATGTAACAGTATAGATCAAATCAAGTTGTCAGGTGGGAGAATAGCGTAACTGTGTGGTTATGATATATATTGCCCCATCGGGCTTCTTTCTGGGGGTTGGGTTTGGGCTGGGGGGAGGCATGTCAGGGGTGGGGGGCGGCATGCAGGGTGGGGGGTGGGAAAAGGGGATGGGTTTTTTTGGAACAAGCTTCGTTTCCGGGTTCGCCTCATGTTTAGTTAAGTCTCCGTTTATCATGTCCTTACTGTGTTATTTCCAATATCAATAAGAATCGTTAATGGGTCTTATAAAATATAATATTACATCCTGGAATGTAAGGGGCCTAAATAATAAATTCAAAAGGGCATTAGTTATGAATGAGCTACGTAAAAATGCCGTGGATATTGCTTGTCTTCAAGAGACCCACCTTGAGGGAGGAAGAGTGCTCTCCCTTAAAAGACCATGGGTAGGGTGGGCTTACCACTCGACATACACCGCGAACTCAAGGGGGGTCTCTATCTTGGTGAGGAAAGGCATATCCTTCAAACCTGATTTGATACAAGTAGACCCTTACGGCAGATTTGTTTTTCTGAGATGCAAGTTGGAGACGTTTGAATTTCTGTTAATATCAGTGTATATACCTCCCCCGTTTAACTACGAGGTCCTGAAAAAAGTGGCAGAATTTATGGCCCTAGCTCCCAACACCCCCGTAATGGTCCTTGGCGATTTTAATAATGTAATGGACCCATATTGGGACAGATGGAATTCCCCCAAGCATAGTATCGCTAGTGTAAGTACTCCCTTCTCTTCCTTTATTAATGATATGGGGTTGAGAGATATATGGAGAATATGGAACCCTGGAATCCGGGAGTTCTCTTGCTTCTCCGGGACACATGATACTTTCTCGAGAATCGATATGGCTCTGGGCACCGAATCCTGTTGTCTCAGGGTTTCAGGGGTGAAACATAAAGCCAGGGGCATATCGGACCATTCCCCGTTGGAAGTGGCAGTGATTCCCGGAGACGAAAGAGGGTTGGTATACTGGAGACTTAACACACAATGGTTATCTAAATTGGCTCCAGGCTCGGGGCTGGAGGAGCAGTGGGAAAGTTTCTGGTCCCTTAATCAAGGCACAGCAGGCCCAGAAATTGTTTGGGACGCCTTTAAGGCAAATCTTCGGGGCTCCATAATTAGAGAGGTCGCCAGGGTTAAGGCAATAGGTAAGCAAGAAGAATTATTATTAGAGAATAACTGCGTTAAGGCGGAACAAAAATATGTAAAGGAAAAAACGGAGGAAAATAAAAAATCTTGGCTGGAGGCTCAGAGGTCTTGGATGGATAAATTGAAGGATGTGACTAGGATACGTGAAGTATTTAAACATCATAAAATCTATGCACAAGGGGACAGACCTGGGAGTTTTCTCGCTGCGTTAGTAAAATCTGATAGATCGCCCACTATAGTAACTAAAGTAATTGGGGATAACGGGGAATGTTACACCACAACCCCTGACATAATGCAGAGTTTTGTACAATACTATAAAAATATTTATACATCAACAACTAAGTGTGGGGCAGATAAAATCAAGACCTACTTAGACCAGATCCCCCATCAAAGAATCCCTCAGGAGGATATGGCTAGATTGGAGGATCCACTAACGGTCCAAGAGATAATTGACGCCATCAAGGCAAGCCCTAGTGGTAAGGCCCCAGGGACAGATGGGCTCCCTCAGGATTTGTACAAACTATATCCCCAATTTTTCGCTTCAAAATTACTTACTCTTTTTAATAATCTCTATGAGAAAGGATGCTTGGCCCCCTCAATGTCGGAAGCCTTAATAATAACACTTTTGAAAAAAGGTAAAGACCCGTGTGCTAGAGAGTCATATAGACCTATCTCACTGCTCCCATGTGACATTAAGATCCTTGCCAAACTCCTATCCACTCGACTAAATATCGTCCTTGGGGATCTGATCCATACAGACCAGACTGGTTTTATTCCCGGCAGGTCCTCTTCATCTAATTTGAGGAGACTGTATGCACATATACAGGTACCTCAACCGGGGGCCACGAACGCTGCAGTGGTGTCATTAGACGCCGCCAAGGCGTTCGATACGGTAGAATGGGACTTCTTGTGGAAGGCACTCGAGTGGATAGGGGTAGGGCCAGGTTTTATAAAATGGATTAAAGTATTGTATTCGCATCCAACTGCACGTGTTATGGTCAATGGCCGCATTTCACCTCCCTTCCCCGTAGGGAGGGGTACCCGTCAAGGATGCCCCCTATCGCCAGCACTTTTTGCCATCACATTGGAGCCATTGGCTTGTGCGATTAGGTCGAGTGGCAGAATCCGGGGCCTCTCCCTGGGGGGAAGGGAGGATCGTATAGCTCTTTACGCTGATGATATCCTATTGTTCCTTCATAACTATGCTCATACAATGCCAATCCTATTGGACATGATAGAACATTTCGGAACCATGTCTGGTCTTAAGATTAATTGGAGTAAATCATCTGCGCTTGGGCTTGGGAACTTCATCCCCACCCCTCTGGACTCGGCCATCCCACTTCAGATGGTAGAAAGATTTTTATATTTAGGAGTATGGGTAACTAACGATACGGGGGAGTTCGGGAATTTAAACCTGACCCCCTTGATAAATGAAATTAAAACTAAAATAACATCTTGGTCCAAGCTTCCCCTGTCAATGACAGGGAGAGTAAACCTGATTAAAATGGTTATACAGCCGAAGATTCTATATATTATCCAACACGCCCCGCACCATCTACCCTATAAGTGGTTTCGTACTCTTGAGGGGATTATTTCTTCACTAGTATGGAACAAAAAAAGAGCTCGAGTTAGACAAAAAGTTTTAACGAGGCCCAAGTCACAGGGGGGTTTGGGTTTACCCGACTTCTGGCTGTACTATTTATCCTCCCAGTTGTCGACTCTGAAAACTTGCTTAGATACAGGACAAGGCCCCGATGTAATTAGAGACTTGATAAGTGCAATAACTCCGGGGTACTCGCCCCTACATCTACTTTTAACCGGCGCTATTAAAAACTCGTGGCCCCCAATCCTCAAACAAATTCTTAAGACTTGGGCAATAGTGAATAAAATCTTGGGTAGTAAAGGGTTAGACCCTGAATCTCCCCTTTATAGTTTAAAACTATTTCGGGAATTGGAGGACCTCCAGATAGAAAAAACCTGGGGAATTAAAGGCCTAACGGAGATCGGGCAAATTTATGTACAGGGGACATACTGCTCCTTTATAGAGTTAAAAGACAGATTTGATCTAGATAACTCTTATAATTTTCGGTATTTTCAATTGAAACATGCACTGGGGGCCCAATTTGGGCCTAAGGGTCCAAATATAGAGGAATCTAAAGCCAAATGTCTTTTAAAAAAGATTAAATTAAATCATCAGATTTCGCAGATATATAAAATACTGTTGGAGAAAGTAGGAGAAGATAATCTTGCCCCCTTAAAGAACAAGTGGGTTGCAGATATTGGGAATATAAGCGAAGAGGAGTGGCGAGAAGCCCTGGCAGCTACCCCTAGAGCGACAGCCCAACTTAAATTTCAGCAGATTCAACTATTTATTACACATAGGTCATATATAACCCCTGTTAAGTTAGCGAAGTTTGGAGGAAGGGCCGAGACAGTGTGCCCCAAGTGTAAAGGGGCGGAGGGGTCTTTTTTGCATTTGATTTGGAGTTGTCCAGTGGTTGAAGATTTTTGGGACCGGGTTATAGGTTCCCTCGTACAAGTGGGGACCCCTAGGAGAGCGTGCACTCCTAAGCTATGTATATTGAACATAAGGGACAGGGCGTTAGTACCCAGAAACACCTGGGACCTGATAGTGAATTTGTGTACTATTGCAAAAGTATGCATCGCAAGGAAGTGGATGGCGGTAGAGGGCCCAACCTATGAGGAATGGCGGGCACTAGTTAAGAGTACAATGGACCACGAGAGGTATATATATCTGGCTAGAGGCGCAGAGAAGAAATTTGAGGCAGTATGGTCTAGATCAGTGTTTTTCAACCACTGTGCCGTGGCACACTAGTGTGCCTTGAGCTGTTCTCAAGTGTGCCCCCAGATCTGGAGATGTCCAAACCAGTTTACAGCCACCACCAGTTCAACTGTTATTTACTGGTCTCTTCCTTTCATTTAAAGGGTCAATGTATTTTATTTGTGTTACCTATGGGGACCAGTGTGATTGTTTTTTATATGTGGGGCAATAGGTTTTTTTTTTTTTCCTGTGGGGGCCAATGTGTTTTGCCCTGTGGGGGATCTCATGGTGTGCCTTGGCAATTTTAAAATCTTATTTAGTGTGCCGCAAGGTAAAAAGGTTGAAAATCACTGGTCTAGATGGATCAACTTAGTATTACAAAATAGCTAAAGGAGATGACAGTGTATCTTGATAGATTTTTACGGTCAGAGGCAAACCAAGGAGGGAGGGGAGGAACCGAAGCTTGTTCTGGCGGGAGGGGGGGATAAAGGTTGTATTGTAAGTGTTATATACTGTAGTTTATGTGATTTATGGGACCATGTTTTCTGAATGTTAACAGTCAACTCGGGCTCGATTATGGGTGTTCAACAATGTTTTAGTATAAAGATTTCACTTCATGTTTTGAACGATACACGATGTTAGAAGTTTCAACTTAGGACAAAAGTCTATATATATATCTAAACAATCACTTGTATGTACTTTTTTAGAGTATAACCCGCACTGGCACTTGTTAAAGTAAGAAGCCGATAAAGTCGGTGGGATAATATTTAATGGCACTGGATAAATCAAGACACTATAGAAGTTTGGGGAGAGGGTTGAGATAGAATACCTTAATCTTAAAAGTTTAATAAGTAGATGAAATGATACACATGGCCACCTATGTCGAAAACGAGTTGACTGTACAAAATGCAGATGAATAATTGTATATGAAACACGGTAATCTTGAATCGCGTGTATGTCTTAATGTTGGTTTTGTCTTTTTGCATATTGAAAATAAAAATAATTTAAAAAAAAAAAAAAAAAAAAAGACAGCTACCTTGAGCACAGGGATCTGGGGGAGAGCTACAAGAGTCAGAAGACAGAGATATTTGATGCAGCAGACCCAATATCTAACGTTCTGAAAGTGAAGCTGGCAGGGGAGAATCATGGATGGACCTGGCACTAAAATAGGGCCCTTTTTACTTGTGGTTATATTGCAAAATTAATCCATGCAGACTATTAACTCGGGGGGAACCCAGCCGCCCCCATGCTAAAATGCTTGAGCACTTATGTTCACCCTAGGAGGCAGGATGCTGCTTCTAACATTGGTAATTTCATCTGGTGATCTTGGTACAGGGGCATTGGGGGCCTGTCAGGGAATGCAGGGAAGGAACTCATGCTTTGGAGGCTTGTCTAATCACCATAGGGCAGTGGTTCCCAAACTGTGCCTAGGCTCCCTGGGGTGCCTCAGGACACTTGCAGGGGTGCCTTGGGTTGGTGGACCAGGATCAATTCATATTATTTATGGTCAATGTACCAGACAAAACCAGTGCTGGTGGCTGCCAATCATAACATATGTGGACAAACAGAAGCAAATCCTGTCCCTCACCAGATAACTGTGACATATAAACACAATGCACTTCATTTAATATTTTTTTTCTGAATTTCTCGATAAAAAGCATTTGGCCTAGAGGTGCCTTGAAAATATTTTGATGCTCTAGGGTGCCGTGATTCAAAAAGTTTGGGAACCACTGGCATAGGGGGTATGGTCAGCCACTGCAGAAGTGTTTGGCTAAGCTTACAGAGGATATAGGGGGTTATTCAGACTTACAAAGCACATTTCTTAGCAAATGGGGAAAACCATGTGCACTGCAGGTGGGTGAAATTGTTGACCATTGTTTACAGGGAGTCACTTGCGGGTTTTAGCGCTGTGCATGTTGCAAAATAAAGTATATGCCAGTACATGTATGCAAAGTGCAACGCACCGCCGTCATATTTCCGCTAGCAAATGAAGGGGTTAACTGGTCTATCATCTATGCAATGTCCCGCTGGGCAGAAACGCAAATATTTGATATTGCTGGACTTGTGCAAGTGCAATGGGCACTCTAATGATAAGTATTGGGAGCAGTGTGTGTGGTGCACAGGTAGCCTGGCCCAAGTGGGCTCACACCGGTGACCCTGTACCCACATTGCCAGAAATTACTGATAAGATGGCGAGGAGATTCACGCATAAGCAAAAGAGAAACCACTGGGAAAATCAGGCCAATGCCAGAGAATTTTCCAAGCATGCCGCAATGCAAGAGTGGGCCTGCAAATTGGCTGGAAATGGCTCCATTCTACTCATATAATATTAATGTGATATCTGGTATCAATCAAATTCTTAAATGCAGGACACCCGCAGCCAATTAAAATGCAGCCCCAGCTGGTGAGCCAATCAGAGCTCATGTACCGACAGCCGCTCTGATGAAGCCTGTGCTTCGTTCAGTGCACCGAGCGCAGCATAGGCAGAACAGCGGAGGCAGTCAGGGAGTGGGGGTCACGATGGTCAAAATTAGCTGCCTGTGCCTTTCCAGAGGCCGGGGCCCAGGTGGCCCTGTTGCCCTGCACAATGCTACAGAAGCTATGTAATGACTTAAGTAAAGATGATAATAATGGCTGGAATGTATTTAGGGACTGAGCAGATGTCAGGGCACGTAGCATAGTCAGGGTTTTTTAGCACCCTAGGCAAAAAATAACACCCACTCCCCCCCCCCCCCCCCCCAAGCAGTGCCAGTGCCAGTACACTCACTAGGACCTTGTTTGGGGGGTCTGTCGCATAAGAGTATAGATAATTGTATATGGGTGGCCCCCTGCTGGGTATAGGTAGAAGTACCAGTGACGATGCAGGGGCGTGCTACCACGGACAGAAATAAATGGTATTACGGTAGGACAGAATATATTCTGTCCTACCACAATACCACTCACCAGGACCCACTCTTCCTTTCATTGGTGCCCAGTCTTCTGGTCAGAGGCTCCGGACGCCGAATCTCCTGCTTGGCGGTGCCACTGGCCGGGTATCTCACTCGGCGTAGCCACTGGCCATGAGTCTCCTGCTTAGATGAACCACTGGCCGGATCTCCTACTCGGCGGAGCCACTAGCCGTGTCTCCCGTCCACAAATTAATGCCACCACTGCAGTTTAAAATATAACAGAGAGTACAGGGGATTGCTTTAAAAATATTTAATTTACATGTTCCTCAAAGTAAAGGGGCGCCCTCTAGTGGCCAGAGCCCTAGGCAGCTTCCTAATTTTGACCGCCGGGATTCCGACCACCAGGATTTCGTACCAATCCCCCCTGAGCATAGTAGTCGGTAGTAATCCATATAAAAGCAAAAGATCATTAATTATCCTGAGATCGTCACGCTGCCACAAGGAAACACTGTATCCTGAGGCAGTGAATGGGAGTTGCCGAGGTATCGCGATACCTCAGCTATGATTATGGGGCCTTAAGGATTTGTGTTAGGGGTGTCCTTCTAAGCCCACCCCACGACCAGTAGCGAACGCAGGGGGGGTTCTGAGTACCCAGAAACCCCTCCAGGAGTCTAAGAACCCTAGGCTGAGAGCTGAGGGTCCCCTCTTTCCATGGGTACAATAATTTAAAAAATCGGCTCTTGGAAACCGGAGATATCTGACTTCAAAGCAGTGGTCCCCATCCAAGCCTGTTAATTGCTTTTCCCAGTCAGATATTTCAGGTTCTGTCTGACTAAAGACCCCCATACACTAGGGCGACTTGTCCTTAGGACAAGTCGCCCCTGACTTCCCCCTGAGCTTCCCCGTCTGCTCCCTTGATTAGATTGGCACTTGATGTGCCATTTTTTACATGTGATAAATCGTCTCGATTTATCACATGTAAAAAACCCGGGGAGCAGGGGGGGGGTTCAGAGCAGGGCTGCTGGTGGGAGCAGGGGGGGCTGGGGACGCTGCGGGGGACACAGGCAGCACATAGAGACACAGGCGGCACATAGAGCCGGGCAGAGGGAGCCGGGAGCTGTCAGTGCTAGAAAAAAAGCCTATACAATGAATGGGCAGCCTGTGATTGGCTGAGCGCACTCTTAGCCAATTGCTGACTGGCTGAGAGAGCACTCAGCCAATCACAGGCCGCCCATTTATTGTATGGGCTTTTTTTTTTTTATTCAGTGCTGACAGCTCCCGGCTCCCCCTGCACAGCTCTATGCCGCCTGTGTCACCCACAGCTCTATGCCGCCTGTGTCACCCCAGCGTCCCGCTGTGTCCCCGCAGCGTCCCGCTGTGTCACCCCAGCCTCCCGGCTCTATGCCGCCTGTGTCACCCACGGCTCTATGCCGCCTGTGTCACCCCAGCGTCCCGCAGCGTCCCCCGCTCCCTCCACCGCCGCCCCACTAGGTCGGATCTGAGGGGACATCAAAACTAGCCGATTTTGGTCCGATTTCGCCCAGATCCGACTGATCTGGCCGAAATCTGACCAAAATCGGCTAGTGTATGGGGGCCTTTAGAGTTTTTCTGAGGATATATTCCAAAAGCTGGGACTCTCCCCCTTTAATGGACAATAGTAGCTTGTCTACTGTTCCCAGAACCAGAGATATCAGTCTTCCAGCAGCTGGTTACTGCTCCAGCTCCACACACCTGGTATGTAGTTTTATATTTTTTTTGGCAGATTGCTCTGCCTCCTGAACTCTGATCCCCTAGTCCCCAATACATTTGGTTGGTGGGATTCGCTAGTTTTTAATTCCATTAAAATCTAAGAAATCTATTTTCGGGAACTGGAGATATCTGCAGTCAAGCAAGCTGTCCTCCCACCAGAAAATTATGAATAATAAGCCCACTCCACTATACACCCCTCCTCTGCGTATTAAACATCCTCTACCACCCTGGAAGTTATGTATCAGGGCCCCTTCATTCGGCCCAATGCCCCCTTCTCCCACCATATGTGCAGTAAAGGGGTAATTAGTGGAAATTACTGATCCAGGCCCTACATGCTGAGCGGTTGATATAATACACCCTACCACCGCAGGACATCAAAGCTTCCCCCACCCCTACCGCTGGAGGATTGGTAGGGGTCTACACTGCTGTTGACACCCCTATATGTATGTATGTATGTATGTATGTATGTGTGTGTGTGTATATATATATATATATATATATATATATATATATATATATATATATATATAATTTTTATTTTTTATTATTATTAATATACATTTGGTCTATCTATAATACTTTAACTGACCCGGCATATACTGGGTCACCTAAGTGTCCATCCCTGTGCGCTTTGCTCCGCCCCTCTGGAAACCCCCTTCTGAAAATCCTGCGTTTGCCCCTGACGACCCCCATTGGCTAGTTTCACAGGAGTCTATACTCGCAGCCCAGCAAGCGTCTGAATCGGGCACAATTTGTCCAGCACATGCAGAGCCGTCTCACCCATAGAGATGTATGTAAACTACACCTCATATTAAATTGATGTATTGGTCGCAGAGACTAAGACCTCTGGTGGGGGCCTGGACCGATACTGGAATCGGGGAGGCTGCAGAAGACCCCTGGACATTCACTTGCGTGACAGTGCACCCAGAGGCAGAGATGAGTCAGGGGTAAAAATACAACCAGGTTTATTGAAAGACAGGAAGGTTGTATAACAGGCAGTAAATGCAAGATGGAGTCTCTGCATAATAACAGTCAGTGTAACAGGTATGCAATACTTTACTGTAGCCGTTGATGCAATGAAACGATGATGTTATCTGGAATCGAACATAGGAATATAGAATATCGGAAACAGGAACGGAATCCTGGAGCTAGGCTTAGGACTGCTGCGGTGAGTCTGGCAATGGACACCGGAGATGGAATTCCTGGACAGGCTCAGGAGCTGGAACACCTGGAGATATCACACTCCAGCAGAGAGAACATGTTATGCGAAGGGGACCCCTGCCGGACCCTAACTCCGTTGCCTCAGACAGGAGTCAGCAGCTGTGTGCAGAGCTAGACTTCACCTGGGCCCGTCTCGGCTGGGGAGCGAGTTAGGCCCGCTCCGCTCCGCTACAGGCAGGTCTTAAGGGTGGACAACACCAGCTGCTGAGGCCAGGAGAGCGCAAGGGCAAAGCTAACTACACCTACAGAAGGCAGGGGGACCCCGGACGCCTGGCGTGTACTAAACGTAACAATACGTGAAGATGGTACTAAATGTAAATGGTGAACAAGGAAGCAACAATGCTACAAGATGGGATAATATCACAACAACTGAGGGCAACAATGCCGAAGATGGAATATAAAGATAAAAGATACAGCTGGCAGCAATGCTTCTAACCAGGTGGAATATGGAGCTAGAAAGCACTGACAACCAGGTCCTCTGATGACACTTATCTGTAGCCGGACACAGGTAAACGGGACACGGCACGAGGAACAACACGAGGCACGACACAGAACGGGAAGGCACAGGACTGCAGAGTTCTTCTGGAACCAGGAACACCAAGGCACACTAAGGTATGACCAAAGCTATAACCGGCGTCTGTTCCCAGCAGACGCCAGCTATTTATTTGAATCTGCCGCCTGTGATTGTGCTGACGTCAGCCGCGCTGACGCCGCACGCTGCTTGGAGACTCGAGAGCGTTGCCCAGCAACGCCCCGACGTCCAGCAGCCGGAACCACGGAGCCGGAAGCTCGGGGCGTTGCTAGGCAACGCCCCCGACGCTCCCCCGGCGCTCCATCTCCGCCGCCCGTCCCGGACGTGACATCACGCAGAGGCGCTCTGGGACGGCGGCGGCTGACAGTACCCCCCCCTTGAGGAGAGGTCAACCGACCTCCAAGTCCTGGCTTCAACGGATTTTGCTTATGAAATAATTGTTTTAAAGATGGAGCGTGAAGGTCCTTGTCCGGGACCCAGGACCTTTCCTCAGGTCCATAGCCCTTCCAATGGACTAGAAAGAACAAACGCCCGCGAGTGATTCTCGAATCCAGAATACTATCGATCACAAACTCCTTGATGCCTTGACGAATTACTGGGGCCGGCCTGTAAGCACGTGGCCGATGGGCAGGTTTAAGCAATGAGGCATGGAACGTGGGATTGACCTTCAGAGAGCGTGGAATCTGGAGTCGAAAGGCCACAGGATTGATCCTCCTAATGATCCTGTAGGGACCGATAAAGCGAGGACCCAACTTCTTGGATGCCTGATGGATATTAATATTCCTGGTGGATAGCCACACCCAGTCTCCGACTTTAAACGAACAAGGTCTCCTGTGACGGTCGGAGAAGCGCTTTGCGGCCGTGGTCGCAGAGAGGAGAGCCCTACGGACCATAGCCCAGATACTTCTCCTACTGGTCACCCACCTCGAATTACCTGTTCTGGCGGGAACAGGATCAAACGAATTGGCCCGAGGGTGGAAACCATAGTTACACAAAAATGGAGACATTTTGGTGGCAGAATGCCAGCCATTGTTGTAGGCAAACTCTGCGAATGGCAGATTTTCCACCCAATCCTGTTGGGACTTTGATACGTAACACCGCAGGAACTGCTCGAGTGTCTGATTCACACGTTCCGTCTGCCCATTAGATTGTGGATGATAGGCCGAAGATGGACTGAGCTTAATCTGTAACGCAGAACACATAGACTTCCAAAACTTGGCCACAAATTGAACGCCCCTATCTGAGACGATATCAGTAGGAAGACCATGCAAGCGAAAAATGTGGCATAAAAACAAAGAGGCCAACCTTTCCGCGGAAGGTAAACCAGTCAAGGGGACAAAATGTGCCATCTTACTGAATCGGTCTACCACCACCCAGATGGAATCACAACCCCTGGATAATGGTAAATCAGTTATAAAATCCATGGAAATGTGTGACCATGGCCTCCGGGATATTGACAAGGGAACCAACTGACCAATGGGCGAAGAACGGGGAGTCTTATTCCTGGCACAAACGTCGCAGGCAGCTACCCATACCTTGACATCCTTCCTCATGGTGGACCACCAGACAGCTCTTGATAACAAAGATAACGTTTTATCACTGCCGGGATGACCCGCTGATTTACATTGATGAAACTCCAAAAAAATTTTTTTGCGGAGCTCAAAGGGTACAAAGAGTCTACCTTCTGGCACGGCCTTCGGAGCCGAAGCTTGTGCCAACATGACTTGATCCATAAGGCTATGAGTAACCCCAGCAATAATACAAGAGGCAGGAATAATAGACTCTGGTTGTAAATGCGGTTCTTGGACAGCGGAAAAACTTCTAGAAAGAGCATCGGCAACGACATTTTTTGACCCTGGCCTATAAGTAATAATGAAATTAAATCGGGCAAAAAATAATGTCCACCTAGCCTGCCTCGCATTGACTCTCTTGGCTGATTGGAGATATGCCAGATTTTTATGATCTGTTATGATGGTAACCTGGAACCTGGCCCCCTCCAGCCAATGTCGCCATTCCTCTAAGGCTGCTTTGATGGCGAGAAGCTCCCGATTGCCGACATCATAATTACATTCCGCTGAGGAAAATTTCCGAGAAAAAAAAGCACAAGGATGTAAGAACCCATCCTGCCTATCCACCTGTGAGAGGACTGCCCCAATCCCTACTTCTGAGGCATCAACTTCCATGACAAAGGGTAATTCAGGATTGGGATGCCTCAGAACCCCGGCGGAAAGAAAGGCTGCCTTCAACTTACTAAAGGCGTTAACAGCGGCATCGGACCAGACTGAAGGATTGGCGTCCTTTTTGGTTAATGCAACAATGGGGGCTACAATATCAGAGAAGAATGGAATAAATCTCCTATAATAGTTAGCAAAGCCCAAGAACCTCTGAGTGGATTTGAGGTTAGATGGTTGAACCCAATCCTTAATGGCCTGAAGCTTTACTGGGTCCATTTGAAAACCCCGAGGGGAAATAATGTAACCCAGGAAAGAAATGTTCTCCACCTCGAACTCGCATTTCTCCAACTTGGCATACAAATTGTTCTCCCTCAATTTTTTTAGAACTGCGCATACATGCAAGCGGTGCTGCTCCAGTGAGGGGGAGAAGATAAAAATATCATCCAGATATACTACGACAAAAACCCCCAAAAACTCCCTCAAGACGTCATTAATAAAATCCTGGAACACTGCAGGTGCATTAGCGAGACCAAAGGGCATAACCAAATACTCATAATGTCCCGAATGCGTATTTACCGCAGTTTTCCACTCATCACCGGCTTTAATGCGGATTAAATTGTACGCCCCTCTCAAATCAATTTTAGAAAAAATGGATGCCTTACGAAGCTGATCAAAGAGTACAGATATGAGTGGAAGAGGATACGAATTTTTTACAGTAATGGCATTGAGCTGTCTAAAATCAATGCACGGGCGAAGGGAGCCGTCCTTTTTCCCCACAAAAAAAACCCCGGCTCCGACGGGTGATTTTGAGGGCCTAATGAACCCTTTCTTCAGGTTTTCCTCAATATACTCCTCCATCGCCTTCTCCTCAGGAAGGGATAAGGAGTACAATCGCCCCTTGGGAAGTTTGGCCTCAGGAATGAGATTAATGGCACAATCATATGGTCTATGAGGGGGCAAGACGTCTGCTTCTTTTTTGGAAAACACATCGGAAAAAGACAAATAAGGTTCAGGTAACCCAGAAACTGAGGGAGTCACCATGCGGACTGGCAGGGCTAGACAATTATGAGAACATTGCTCACCCCAACTTACAAGTTCCCCTGACTGCCAATCAAAATGTGGGTTGTGTAGTTTAAGCCATGGTAATCCCAGCACTACGGGTGTAACAGGACTATGAAAAATAAAAAAGGATAAGAGCTCGGAATGGGTAACCCCAACCTGGACCTGTAGGGGAACGGTGCGTTGTGTAATAACTCCATTGGGCAATCGATTGCCATCTAAGCCATACACCCAAATCTCTGGAGATACTGGTATGAGGGAAATCCCCAGTTCTTTGGCTAACTGGGAGTCCAGAAAATTACCCGCAGCCCCACAATCAATAAATGCCTGGCCATCCCACCTATGAATCTCAGCACAAATACATATGGGGATTAATAAAGAATTACTGGGAGATATAAGAGATAGGCCTGATAGGATGTCTCCCCGCATCCTCAGGCCTTGGCGTTTCCCGGGCGCTCAGGACAAGCATTTACCAAGTGTCCCCGCACCCCGCAGTATAAACAGAGGCCCTGAGCACGCCGTCTGGCCTTCTCCTGCGGAGATAAGCGAGCTGCGCCCAACTGCATAGGTTCCCCAAGGTCAACAGCAGAATCCTCGGGGACACTGGGCAATGGCACCAACCCTGCCCCTCGCTCTGAGCGTCTCTCACGGAGCCGGCGATCCACCCTGATAACCAGCTGCATGAGATCGTCCAAGGACATTGGTGTGGGATACTGCACCAAGGAATCTTTTATTTGGTCAGACAGCCCAACCCTAAATTGGGAGCGTAAAGCTGGATCATTCCACCCTGAATCATTAGCGTATCGCCGGAATTCAGAGCAATAGGCCTCTGCCACCTGGCGACCTTGTTTGAGAGATCGAAGGTGAGCTTCTGCTGCGGCTGCCTTATCTGGGTCATCATATAAAATCCCCATTGCCTGGAAAAAAGACTCCACGGACCGGAGAGCCGGACTGTCTGACTTCAGCCCAAATGCCCACGTCTGTGGATCCCCCTGGAGGAGAGAAATAACCAACCCCACTCTCTGTATTTCAGACCCGGAGGACAGGGGCCGTAACCGAAAATATAATTTACAGCTCTCTTTAAAATTAAAGAACTGATGTCTATCCCCAGTGAACCGATCAGGAAGGCTCATTTTGGGTTCTTTAACAGACATAGCCGTTGCAGGAGCTGCTCTACGAACCTCCTCCTGAGACTCAACTCTGAGAGTGAGATCCTGCAACTGCTGAGTAAGGTGGTGTAACTGTTCAGCAAAAACCTGGGCCGGAACCCCCGCATTGGGATCCATGCTAAACCAAGAGATACACAACCACTGTAAAGGTAATATGGTTGTGTTACAATATTATCTGGCCGGTTATAATGTTATGCGAAGGGGACCCCTGCCGGACCCTAACTCCGTTGCCTCAGACAGGAGTCAGCAGCTGTGTGCAGAGCTAGACTTCACCTGGGCCCGTCTCGGCTGGGGAGCGAGTTAGGCCCGCTCCGCTCCGCTACAGGCAGGTCTTAAGGGTGGACAACACCAGCTGCTGAGGCCAGGAGAGCGCAAGGGCAAAGCTAACTACACCTACAGAAGGCAGGGGGACCCCGGACGCCTGGCGTGTACTAAACGTAACAATACGTGAAGATGGTACTAAATGTAAATGGTGAACAAGGAAGCAACAATGCTACAAGATGGGATAATATCACAACAACTGAGGGCAACAATGCCGAAGATGGAATATAAAGATAAAAGATACAGCTGGCAGCAATGCTTCTAACCAGGTGGAATATGGAGCTAGAAAGCACTGACAACCAGGTCCTCTGATGACACTTATCTGTAGCCGGACACAGGTAAACGGGACACGGCACGAGGAACAACACGAGGCACGACACAGAACGGGAAGGCACAGGACTGCAGAGTACTTCTGGAACCAGGAACACCAAGGCACACTAAGGTATGACCAAAGCTATAACCGGCGTCTGTTCCCAGCAGACGCCAGCTATTTATTTGAATCTGCCGCCTGTGATTGTGCTGACGTCAGCCGCGCTGACGCCGCACGCTGCTTGGAGACTCGAGAGCGTTGCCCAGCAACGCCCCGACGTCCAGCAGCCGGAACCACGGAGCCGGAAGCTCGGGGCGTTGCTAGGCAACGCCCCCGACGCTCCCCCGGCGCTCCATCTCCGCCGCCCGTCCCGGACGTGACATCACGCAGAGGCGCTCTGGGACGGCGGCGGCTGACAGAACACATGCACCAGCAGGTAACACTTGCATAAGACAAATGACAACTGAAGCACTAGCAATGAGACAGTGAACTCCCGGCATACTTATACCCACTGCAGGACCAGGATTGGCCGGGTAGGTATGACAGGGAGTTCAGACTGTGCCTGATTGGTCCGGATTGACATGTGACTGGGAAGAACATGGCAGCCCCCATTTCAGGCTAGGGAGGGAAAAACTGTATCCACCATGCTTGTGGCCAGAAGCAATGGCGGCGGACTGGGAAATAACTGCAGGAGAGCCTGGGTTCAGCTGGATAGCAGGCAGCATCTCAGCGCTCAGTAAGCAGCTATTTTGTCTGCTTCCTAAACCAACAGGAATCACCCCTTTAATCCAAGCGGCAACTTTTAAGATGCCCCTATGTCACCTGAGGTATTATTGTGTGGGTGGTGGGAGCAGGAAGATGGAGTTTTGCCTAGGATGCTGAAATACCTTCCACTGTCCATGACTGTTGTCATATCCAGGGCCACCAACAAGGGGGTGCTGTGGGTACAGCTGTCCTGGGCCCCGGTCTCTGGAAGGGCCCAGGCAGCTCATTTTGCCCACCGCAACCCCCGACTGCCTCCACTGTGTTGCCTGCTTCTTCAATGCAGGACGCCGGCGGACAATTAAAATTAGAGATGTGCGGGCTCGGATTTCAGAGATCCGAGCCCCCACGGACGTCATCATTCCGAGCCCGATTCCGAGCAGCGCTCGGTGATTCCCGCCTGACTCGGGTCCGTCCGCGTGATTAGAACGTCATCTCCCGCCGTCGGATTTCGCGAGGCTTTATAAGCGGCTGCCGCACCCGCCATCTTCACTCCAGTCAAGTAGTGGGTTGGGAGAGGGTGTGTTGGTGCTGCTGCTGGGGCTTAAACTTGAGGTTGACCTTGAGCGCAATATTTTGCAATCGCTGGTGCTGTCTCTCAGTGCTGCTGTGTAGTCTAACTGTGTACTACTGTCTCCTCTGTGCGGTCTACCTCTGGTGTGCTGTGCTGTAATTAATTATTTTATTTGCTGGGGCTGTCTCCCTCAGTGCTGCTGTGTACTATGTTCTCCTCTGCTTAGGAGGACAGTCTAACTGTGTACCTGTAGTACTACTGTCTTCTCTGTGCTGGGGCCTACCTCTGGTGCTGTGCAGGCTGTAATATTATATTATATATTAATAATTAATTATATTATATAGTCCACTGGTGCTGCCTGCACTGAATCTGCCAGTATTATTTAGTTACTCAGTCCACTGTTGCCACTGACAGTGCTACTGCCTACCTAGTGTACCTACCTAGTACATACTAGGCTGCTACAGGTATATCTAATTTAATTAAAAAATAATACTTGTGCTGTGTGGGACTGTAAAAAATAATTACATGCTGCTGGTGCACTGACGTGTGCCACTGCCAAGCAGTACCTAATAATTAATTATTATAAATTCTGCTGGTGCTCAATAGTATTATTGCTGACGTATCTATCTACCTGTCTTGTGCCTAGTAGGACTGTCTTATCTAACTGTCTGGTGCCTAGTACTGCCATATCTCCTGTCTGGTCTGGGGCTCACTGCCTAATACTGGCGTACCTGTGTGGTCTGGGGCTCACTGCCCAATAAATACTGCTGTATATCTACCTGTGTGGTCTGGGGCTCACTGCCTAATAAATAAAATACTGCCGTATATCTACCTGTGTGGTCTGGGGCTCACTGCCTAATACTGCCGTATCTACTGTCAGGTCTGGGGCTCACTGCCTAATAAATACTGGCGTATATCTACCTTTGTGGTCTGGGGCTCACTGCCTAATACTGCCGTACCTGTGTGGTCTGGGGCTCACTGCCTAATACTGCCGTACCTGTCTGGTCTGGGGCTCACTGCCTAATACTGCTGTATCTACCGTCTGGTCTGGGGCTCACTGCCTAATAAATACTGCCGTATATCTACCTTTGTGGTCTGGGGCTCACTGCCTAATACTGCCGTACCTGTGTGGTTTGGGGCTCACTGCCTAATAAATACTGCCGTATATCTACCTTTGTGGTCTGGGGCTCACTGCCTAATAAATAAAATACTGCCGTATATCTACCTTTGTGGTCTGGGGCTCTCTGCCTAATACTGCCGTACCTGTGTGGTCTGTGGCTCACTGCCTAATAAATACTGCCGTATATCTACCTTTGTGGTCTGGGGCTCACTGCCTAATAAATAAAATACTGCCGTATATCTACCTTTGTGGTCTGGGGCTCACTGCCTAATACTGCTGTATCTACTGTCTGGTCTGGGGCTCACTGCCTAATAAATACTGCCGTATATCTACCTTTGTGGTCTGGGGCTCACTGCCTAATATTGTCGTACCTGTGTGATCTGGGGCTCACTGCCTAATACTGCCGTATATCTACCTGTGTGGTCTGGGGCTCACTGCCTAATACTGCTGTATCTACTGTCTGGTCTGGGGCTCACTGCCTAATAAATACTGCCGTATATCTACCTTTGTGGTCTGGGGCTCACTGCCTTATACTGCTGTATCTACTGTCTGGTCTGGGGCTCACTGCCTAATAAATACTGCCGTATATCTACCTTTGTGGTCTGGGGCTCACTGCCTAATACTGCTGTATCTACTGTCTGGTCTGGGGCTCACTGCCTAATAAATACTGCCGTATATCTACCTTTGTGGTCTGGGGCTCACTGCCTAATAAATACTGCCGTATATCTACCTTTGTGGTCTGGGGCTCACTGCCTAATACTGCCGTACCTGTGTGGTCTGGGGCTCACTGCCTAATACTGCCGTACCTGTCTGGTCTGGGGCTCACTGCCTAATACTGCTGTATATCTACCTTTGTGGTCTGGGGCTCACTGCCTAATAAATACTGCCGTATATCTACCTTTGTGGTCTGGGGCTCACTGCCTAATAAATACTGCCGTATATCTACCTTTGTGGTCTGGGGCTCACTGCCTAATACTGCCGTACCTGTGTGGTCTGGGGCTCACTGCCTAATACTGCTGTACCTGTCTGGTCTGGGGCTCACTGCCTAATACTGCTGTATCTACAGTCTGCTCTGGGGCTCACTGCCTAATAAATACTGCCGTATATCTACCTTTGTGGTCTGGGGCTCACTGCCTAATACTGCCGTACCTGTGTGGTCTGGGGCTCACTGCCTAATAAATACTGCCGTATATCTACCTGTGTGGTCTGGGGCTCACTGCCTAATACTGCCGTACCTGTGTGGTCTGGGGCTCACTGCCTAATACTGCCGTACCTGTCTGGTCTGGGGCTCACTGCCTAATACTGCCGTATCTACCGTCTGGTCTGGGGCTAACTGCCTAATAAATACTGCCGTATATCTACCTTTGTGGTCTGGGGCTCACTGCCTAATAAATACTGCCGTATATCTACCTTTGTGGTCTGGGGCTCACTGCCTAATACTGCCGTACCTGTGTGGTCTGGGGCTCACTGCCTTATAAATACTGCTGTATATCTACCTGTGTGGTCTGTGGCTCACTGCCTAATACTGCCATATCTACCATCTGGTCTGGGGCTCACTGCCTAATAAATACTGCCGTATATCTACCTTTGTGGTCTGGGGCTCACTGCCTAATACTGCCGTACCTGTGTGGTCTGGGGCTCACTGCCTAATACTGCCATACCTGTCTGGTCTGGGGCTCACTGCCTAATACTGCCGTATCTACCGTCTGGTCTGGGGCTCACTGCCTAATAAATACTGCCGTATATCTACCTTTGTGGTCTGGGGCTCACTGCCTAATAAATACTGCCGTATATCTACCTTTGTGGTCTGGGGCTCACTGCCTAATACTGCCGTACCTGTGTGGTCTGGGGCTCACTGCCTAATACTGCCATACCTGTCTGGTCTGGGGCTCACTGCCTAATACTGCCGTATCTACCGTCTGGTCTGGGGCTCACTGCCTAATAAATACTGCCGTATATCTACCTTTGTGTTCTGGGGCTCACTGCCTAATACTGCCGTACCTGTGTGGTCTGGGGCTCACTGCCTAATAAATACTGCCTTATATCTACCTGTGTGGTCTGGGGCTCACTGCCTAATACTGCCGTACTTGTGTGGTCTGGGGCTCACTGCCTAATACTGCCGTACCTGTGTGGTCTGGGGCTCACTGCCTAATACTGCCGTACCTGTCTGGTCTGGGGCTCACTGCCTAATACTGCTGTATCTACAGTCTGCTCTGGGGCTCACTGCCTAATAAATACTGCCGTATATCTACCTTTGTGGTCTGGGGCTCACTGCCTAATACTGCCGTACCTGTGTGGTCTGGGGCTCACTGCCTAATAAATACTGCCGTATATCTACCTGTGTGGTCTGGGGCTCACTGCCTAATACTGCCGTACCTGTGTGGTCTGGGGCTCACTGCCCAATACTGCCGTACCTGTCTGGTCTGGGGCTCACTGCCTAATACTGCCGTATCTACCGTCTGGTCTGGGGCTAACTGCCTAATAAATACTGCCGTATATCTACCTTTGTGGTCTGGGGCTCACTGCCTAATAAATACTGCCGTATATCTACCTTTGTGGTCTGGGGCTCACTGCCTAATACTGCCGTACCTGTGTGGTCTGGGGCTCACTGCCTTATAAATACTGCCGTATATCTACCTGTGTGGTCTGGGGCTCACTGCCTAATACTGCCATATCTACCGTCTGGTCTGGGGCTCACTGCCTAATAAATACTGCCGTATATCTACCTTTGTGGTCTGGGGCTCACTGCCTAATACTGCCGTACCTGTCTGGTCTGGGGCTCACTGCCTAATACTGCCGTAACTGTCTGGTCTGGGGCTCACTGCCTAATACTGCCGTATCTACCGTCTGGTCTGGGGCTCACTGCCTAATAAATACTGCCGTATATCTACCTTTGTGGTCTGGGGCTCACTGCCTAATACTGCCGTACCTGTGTGGTCTGGGGCTCACTGCCTAATAAATACTGCCGTATATCTACCTGTGTGGTCTGGGGCTCACTGTCTAATACTGCCGTACTTGTGTGGTCTGGGGCTCACTGCCTAATACTGCCGGACCTGTCTGGTCTGGGGCTCACTGCCTAATACTGCCGTATCTACCGTCTGGTCTGGGGCTCACTGCCTAATAAATACTGCCGTATATCTACCTTTGTGGTCTGGGGCTCACTGCCTAATAAATACTGCCGTATATCTACCTTTGTGGTCTGGGGCTCACTGCCTAATACTGCCGTACCTGTGTGGTCTGGGGCTCACTGCCTAATAAATACTGCCGTATATCTACCTGTGTGGTCTGGGGCTCACTGCCTAATACTGCCGTATCTACCGTCTGGTCTGGGGCTCACTGCCTAATAAATACTGCTGTATATCTACCTTTGTGGTCTGGGGCTCACTGCCTAATACTGCCGTACCTGTCTGGTCTGGGGCTCACTGCCTAATACTGCCGTATCTACCGTCTGGTCTGGGGTTCACTGCCTAATAAATACTACCTTTGGGCGGCTGCAATTACACTTCTTTGGGGGCGTCTGCAATTACACTTCTTTTTGGGTGGCTAAACTTTTTTTTACCTGTCTGGTCTGGTGCCCACTGCTGAGAGTCATTCGTATGAGGGACTTGTCTTTGAAATGCATATAACTGTTTGCATTCCACTGATTGCTGCACCAATCGCCCACTGCTCCTCGGCTGCACTGTGTAAACAGTGCACAATCAAGCCAGATAGGGGTCTTGGTGCTTGTTTTGAGGTTGTAGCAGGGGAGTGCAGCTACGAGTCGTAACACCTTGAGAGAAGATCAGTACTTCTCTACCGGCAAAGGACATCCTCCTCGACAGAGCGCGCAGCTTCATGAGGGACGCATGTGAGCAGTGAGCAAAGGGAACACCCGCCTAGCGAGCCAGATCACCTGAATCCACCCTAGCGATCAATAGAGTTACAGAAGTCGCAGCCAGATAGAACTCTTCCAGCTGCCACCTAGTCAATGATTAGCCCCCTCCCCTCCACCCATTAGGCAATGATTGACGAGACGAATGGTAATAATAAATAATAAATGAATAATTACTAATCACCAAATTAAAAAATCAGATGAAATTAATTAATTATAAATAATCATAATCACAATCAAGACAGATAGGGGTCTTATGAAATATTAAACTGACCAAAACAGATACACACTCTGCACCATCGAGCAGGTGATCGCTGACATGCCAGGTGCAACGATCTTTAGCACCCTGAATGCCAAGTGTGGGTTTTGGCAGATCCCTCTGGACAGAGCCTCTTCCTTGCTTACTGCCTTCATGGCCCCTATTGGGTGCTACGTCTTCCTACGCATGCCCTATGGCATCACCACAGGCAGCAAAGTTTTCCAGCGCTGCATGGAGCAACAGTTCGCTGGCTCTCCCTGTGATATCATCACTGTCAGCATTCCTTATCTGCACAGCCGGGTCCATCAGTTACTGCCACTGCTGCAACCAATGCTAGTGATGGTTACGCATGCCCTATGGCATCACCACGGGCAGCGAAGTTTTCCAGCGCTGCATGGAGCAACAGTTCGCTGGCTCTCCCTGTGATATCATCACTGTCAGCATTCCTTATCTGCACAGCCGGGTCCATCAGTTACTGCCACTGCTGCAACCAATGCTAGTGTTGGTTACGCATGCCCTATGGCATCACCACGGGCAGCAAAGTTTTCCAGCGCTGCATGGAGCAACAGTTCGCTGGCTCTCCCTGTGACATAATCTCTGTCAGCATCCTTATCTGCACAGCCGGGTCCATCAGTTACTGCCACTGCTGCAACCAATGCTAGTGATGGTTACGCATGCCCTATGGCATCACCACGGGCAGCTAAGTTTTCCAGCACTGCATGGAGCAACAGTTCGCTGGCTCTCCCTGTGACATCATCGCTGTCAGCATTCCTTATCTGCACAGCCGGGTCCATCAGTTACTGCCACTGCTGCAACCAATGCTAGTGATGGTTTACACATTACATTAGATCTTCCATCTGCCACCTTAAAATTGATTAGCCCCCTCCCCTACACCCATTATCAGTGATTTTAGAGACGACTGGTAATAAATGAATAATAATTACAAAATTAAACAATCAGATTACATTAATTAATCATAATCACACAATCAAGCCAGATAGGGGTCTTGTTGGATGTTAAAGTGATCAAAACAGTTACACACTTGCAGACAAACTCTGTGCTGCACAAAATGCCCACCGCTCCTTGGCTGCACATGGTAAACAGTGCATGATCAAGCCAGATAGGGATCTTTTATGGGCCTATTTTTTTAAACTGCCATCCTGTCTGCCGCTGCAGTGCCACTCTTACATGAGCCACGTGTTTGTGCCGCACACTTGTGTGGCTTAGCATAGTTATCCAGCTACCTCAGTGCAAACTTTTGCCCTAAAAACAATATTGTGAGG
This sequence comes from Crinia signifera, assembly GCF_055691185.1. Classification (NCBI taxonomy): domain Eukaryota; kingdom Metazoa; phylum Chordata; class Amphibia; order Anura; family Myobatrachidae; genus Crinia; species Crinia signifera. Next base: position 7,250,278 of record NC_139227.1, on the reverse strand, counting down.
TGTGAGGTGTTCAGAATACACTGGAAATGAGTGTAAATGAATGTTATTGAGGTTAATATAGCGTAGGAGCAAAAAAAAACACCAAATTCTGCGATTTTAGCTGTTTTTATGCTTTTTTAACAAAAAAATCAGAACCCAAAACACTTAGGAGGTGTTTTGCCAAAACCCATTAGAACCCAAAACCTCAAGGTAATCAGAACCCAAAACCCGAAAAGTGGCCGGTGCACATGTCTAATTAAAATGCTGCCCTAGCTTTTGAGCCAATCAGAGCTTGTGTATCGTTAGCCAATCAAAGCGGCTGTCGGTACATGAGCTCTGATTGGCTCACCAGCCTGTGCTGCATTTTAATTGGCTGCCATTATCCTGCATTGAAGAAGCCTGTGCTTCGGGACCTCCAGCAAGAGTCAAGCGGTAAGTGAAAGGGGGAAGAGAAGGGCCCGGACTGGAAATAAGTCTCGGCCCCAAAATTCCTAGTGGCAGCCCTGGTCATATCCTATGGCATTTACTTACAATTCTGATCCAATGCGCGGTCCTGTCACACTGCCACAAGGAAACACAGTATCCTGGGGCAGTGAATGGGCGTTGCCGAGCAGCCGAGGTATTGCGATAACTTAGCTATGTATATGGGGCCCTAAGGATTTGTGGGTCCTTCTAAGCCCACCCCACGACTCCAATTGGCTAGTTTCACAAGAGTCTAGGAGCGGCCTTTGGAGTGTGTGAAACCTTATGCTGATTCTTGGGTGTCGCACGCTTCCAGATATGCCTCAGCTCACCCAGCCCCCGAGGCAACCTGCCAGCACATATATTACATAATAGCATGTATATATTTATTTAGGATAAGTGGCTCCCCTGGAGGTTATTACCAAAAATGCCCCCCCCCCCCACACCACCACCAATCTTGCATTATGCTTACTGTGCGCTAAGTTTTATGTCTGTACGACTGGTCTATTACTGTATTACTTAAACCTTTTATATTGTGTGCATTGTTTTTCAGAACTGTTGGAGGAAGAGAGCTATAGAAATACAATTCTATCATTATTGTATTACAAAAGTAATTGCTATTGTGCTCCCACCTCAACTTCAACCACAATACTGTATGTTGTTCTCAGTTAATAAATGTAATAAACAAGCATAAGCTGACAGAAAGGGGTGAAGCATACTGAATTGATGCAGTGGTGGTTACCAGCCAGGGCTGCCATCAGGAATTTTGGGGCCCAGGAATCATTTCCAGTCCGGGCCCCCCTACCCCCCACCTCACTTACCATAACCCGGCTCCTGCTCCCCCATCCCCTCTTCTGCTGAGCTGCAGCCCAGAGGTCCCAGTCGCAGGCTTCTTCCACTCAGGATGCCGGAGGCCATTTAAAATGCAGCACCAGCTTGTAAACCAATCAGAGCTGGCATACCAGCAGCCGATCTGATTGGCTGCCGGTATGCGAGCTCTGATTGGCTCAAAAGCCGGTGCAGCATTTTAATTGGCCACCCACCTCTCTGGGCACCCTCATCAGCTCCTATGGTTTTCATTACCACCTTTATGCTGATGATACCCTAATCTATCTCTCCTCCCCCGACCTATCCCCAGCACTCCTGTCCAAGGTCTCCGAATGCCTCACGGCCACCTCAGCCTGGATGACCCAACGCTTCCTGAAACTAAACATGGCTAAAACTGAACATCTAATCTTCCATCCCCCGAACATCCCCTCTTCTCCCACTATCTCCATCAGCATTGGTGAAACCGAGATCACCTCCACCGACCAAACGCGCTGCCTCGGTGTCATCATTGACTCCTCCCTCTCTTTCACCCCCCACATTCGTGCTCTCTCACAGTCTTGCCGCTTTCACCTACGCAACATCTCACGCATCAGACCATTCCTCTCCACTGACGCGACCAAAATTCTCATTCACTCTCTTGTCATCTCCCGCCTTGACTACTGCAACATCCTTCTCTCTGGGCTACCTCTCACCCGCCTCGCACCTCTCCAATCCATTCTTAACGCTGCTGCTAGGCTCATCTTCCTCTCCCACCGCTCTACCTCCGCCTCCCCCCTCTGTCTATCTCTTCACTGGCTCCCCATTCCTTTCCGAGTTCTCTTTAAACTCCTCACCACCACCTACAAGGCTCTCTCCTCCTCCACAGCTCCCTACCTCTCTTCACTGATCTCTATCCACACTCCCTCCCGTCCTCTTCACTCAATCGCTGACCGCCGACTGACCTCTCACCTAATCACCTCCTCCCACTCCCGTGTCCAAGACTTCTCTCGCGCTGCCCCCCTGCACTGGAACAACCTCCCTCCACCCATCAGGCTATCTGATTCCCTTACCTCCTTCAAGCGCTCCCTCAAAACCCACTTTTTTCGACTAACCTCAGTGGCGTAACAAGGCATAGGCAGCCCCAGCGGTCGCGGGGGGGAGCCGGCGCCACTGGGGCACAGCAGGGTCACGGCTCTCTCGGAGCCGAAGGCTGCCCGAGTCCTGTGCAAGCTGCTGGGAGGAAGCTGAGGATGTACTGCTGAGCTGCCTGTAGGTGGCGCTGCAGCGCAGAGCTCTTCCGCACTCAGGAAGCTCCTCTCTCTGTGTCTACACCATGGGGCTGCCTGACGGAGATTAACCTGCCTGGCTTGGAATGGACAACTGACACGCTGACTCTCCAGGTCTGTGTCCCTTGTTGTGGGTGCCTGCCGCAGGGGCATGGCAGGGGGTGAAGAGTGTGGGCACCATAATGTATGCTGGTGGCCCAATGAGCACTATGATGTACTGGTAGCTGCAGTGGGAAGGGGGAGGGCTGGGTGTCAGATGCCGCCGCCGTGCAGCCGCCTCTCCGTCCTCCAAGCTGCACGGCGGGCGGTCCTCTGACTATCAGGACGTTGCTCAGCAACGCCCCGAGCGTCGGCAACGTCCTGAGCGTCGGTGACGTCACGCCCGGCGTCCGAGCATCGGGGCGTTGCTTGGCAACCACGCTCCACTGCCGCCCGGCGTCTGTCCCCGCCGCGTCATCACGACGCGCCCCGCACAGTGTGCTCTGCGCACACGCTCTCCTTTAAATGGAGGCTGCCCAGCCCAGCAAGTCGCTGGTTATAGGATTCATTAGGCACCCTGGGGTGTCTCTCTCGTTTCCTCAGCTCATTCCGCAGTTCCTTCCCTGCATCGTACTGGGGGCCTCTCCAGCTCTTAGCCCCGCATTACTCTCCCTGCCTGTGGTCGGTGGATCCTGCAGCTCAGAGGATCTGTGCAGATTTCTTCCTGGCTTCCGGCTTCCTGCAGTTTCCTTGGAGATATTCCTGCCTTCTGCCTTGTGCCCCGGAGTGGTATCGTTACTCACTCCTTATTACCATTTATTCCTGCTGTACCGTGGTTTATTATTTTGTGTGTTGTATTAGTGCTAGGTTACAGTCTTTAGGGGTTACCAGGGTTCCCGTCCATTCCCTTCATCCATCTCCCTGTCACCTGTCTCGGCCACCGGGGTTATTCAGTCAGTTCTCCCCTTGTCCACCTCGTTCCTCCAACGGTGCGTTGTCGCCACCACCTAAAACGCTTTGGAGGGCACCGGAGTTGTACAGGCTTAACCCGTGCTTCAAACGTGGCTGCCGTGCGAGAAGATCTAGGGCCTCCGCACATACCGTTGAACGTACAGGGTGACAACGGAGTTAGGGGCTGAGACAGTTCCCTTCCTACCGGTGCTGACCATCTCCACCTCCTGGTCAGTCACCTGCCCTCGCTATTACCCAGTGGGCCTCCAGGGCTATCGCCCTTCATTTCCCTGTTTATCTCTCTGTGGTCCATGTCGACCGGTGATGATTACCAGCTAGGACCCATTTAGCTTCACAGTTACCGGGTCTCCTAGCACGTCTGAGCCGTGTCGATACCTCCACTTTGGGTTCCCGGCACCTTGTGCCTAACAGTATAACCAGCCAACAGTTTTGTGGGCTTATTCACCCCCCCAGTGAACGGTCCATATTCTTATACCGCTATTTTTTCAGTATTTTGCTGGGTCGTCATGGATCCCAACGCGGCCCAAGCTCTGGCCAATCAGGTGTCGCTCCTGACCAAACAGTTACAGGATTTATCGATTAAAGTAGAGACCAGATTCTCAGCTCAGCCGCCAGCGGGTTCTCACCAGGAACCCAAGGTTAACTTCCCTGATAGGTTTTCAGGTCATAGGCCCCATTTCATAAATTTTAGAGAGAGTTGTAGGTTGTTTTTTCAGTTAAAACCACACTCCTCAGGTTCCGAGCAACAGAAAGTGGGTCTTGTGATTTCCCTTCTCCAGGGGGATCCCCAGTCTTGGGCTTTTAGTCTGGCTCCGGACGATCCTGCTCTCCGCTCGGTAGATGCCTTTTTTCAGGCATTAGGAGTCCTTTATGACGATCCTGACAGATCAGCCTCCGCTGAGGCTTATCTTAGAGCCCTTAAACAAGGTCATCTTTCTGCCGAAGAGTACAGCGCCAAGTTTAGACGTTATGCCGCCGACTCTGGGTGGAATGATCCAGCCCTACGGAGTCAGTTTCGCCTAGGTCTGGCGGATAACGTTAAGAATGGCTTGGTACAATATCCCTCTCCTCCTTCTTTGGATAAATTAATCCTTCTAGCCATACGTATCGATCGGAGACTTAGAGAGAGGCGGTTCGAAAAAGAGGCTCAAGCCTTACCCAGTTTTGAGCTCCCAGAGGAGGCTCCCCCAGACCTGGGTGAACCTATGCAGCTTGGGGCTACCAGGTTATTTTCTAGGCTCACTCCCAAGGAGAAGGCCCGACGACGTTCCCTGGGGCTATGTATGTACTGTGGATCTAAGGATCATATCCTGAACAAATGTCCCCTGTTACGGGGAAACGGCAGAGCCCAGAAGTAATGGGGAGTATCTTCTCGGGCCTTTCATTGTTTTCCCCATCTGATTCGTTGTTTATCCCAGTTAGTTTCTGTTCCTGGGAGGGCAAGGCGTTAGTGGATTCTGGCGCCGCAGCCAATTTTTTGGACAGTAAAATTGTCAATGATATGGGATTACCGCTGCAACCGTTAACGTCTCAGCTCACCGTTTGCGGATTAGACGGTAATACCCTGCTCGGCGGAGCTATCACTCATTTTGTAGAATTATTGGATTTCCGAGTTGGACTCTCCCATTCGGAGAGCATAAAGTTTTTTGTTCTTCAGTGTCCTATTACACCCATTGTGCTTGGCCTTCCCTGGCTTAAGAGACACAATCCGGTCTTTGATTGGCGGTCTGGGGAATTGATACGGTGGGGTAAGGAGTGCTTTGAGCATTGTATCAGTTTTCCAGCTCTTCTCACCACTTCCCTTCCTGCTGGGTTACCTGCCCAGTATGCAGAATTCGCAGATGTTTTTTCTAAGAAAGAGGCGGACTCTCTTCCTCCGCATCGTCCGTATGACTGCGCCATTAATTTGTTACCCGACTCTAAATTACCCAAGGGTAGATTGTACTCTTTGTCTTTGCCTGAAGAGAAGGCTATGCAACAGTACGTGGAGGAGAGCTTAAAAAAAGGCTTCATCAGAGCCTCTAAATCTCCAGTTGGAGCAGGGTTTTTTTTTGTTAAAAAAAAAGATGGGTCCTTACGTCCCTGCATTGATTTTCGTCAGTTAAATGATATCACGGTAAAAAATTCTTATCCCTTGCCGTTGATTTCTGTTCTTTTTGATCAGTTGCGTGCAGCTGTGGTTTTTTCGAAGATTGATTTACGCGGAGCTTATAATCTCATCCGCATCAAGGCGGGAGATGAGTGGAAGACGGCGTTCAACACTCACTCGGGCCATTATGAGTATTTAGTCATGCCGTTCGGCCTTGCCAACGCACCCGCCGTGTTCCAGGACCTCATCAATGATGTCCTCAGGGAATTTTTAGGTATTTTTGTTGTGGTGTATCTTGACGACATTTTAATTTATTCTTCTTCTTTGGATCTTCATCGCCAGCATGTCAGGGCTGTGCTTCAGAAGCTTAGGGAGAATAATCTTTTTGCCAAACTCGAGAAATGTGAGTTCGAGGTAGATTCCATTTCGTTTCTTGGTTACATTATCTCTCCCAAGGGTTTCGCCATGGATCCTGCCAAGCTTAAGGCCATTCGGGAGTGGGTGCAACCTTCGAATTTGAAGGCGGTTCAAAGATTTTTGGGCTTCGCGAACTACTACAGGAGGTTTATTTCCCACTTCTCAGATATTGTCGCCCCCATTGTGGCCCTCACCAGGAAGGGAGCCGATCCTGCATCTTGGCCTGGTTCTGCCATTGAGGCTTTTAAAGAGCTCAAACGGGCATTCTCTTCTGCTCCCATTCTTCGACACCCCGATCCAGAATTCCCTTTTATCCTTGAGGTAGACGCATCAGAGATTGGCGTAGGTGCGGTTCTTTCCCAAATGGACAAACTGGATGGCTTGCTACATCCTTGTGCTTTCTACTCTAGGAAATTCTCGGAGGCCGAATGCAACTACGATGTCGGCAATAGGGAGTTGCTGGCCATTAAATGTGCCTTGGAAGAGTGGAGGCATTGGTTGGAGGGGGCCAAATATCAGGTCACGATCTTTACCGATCATAAGAATTTGGCATATTTACGCTCAGCCAAGAGGTTGAATTCGCGGCAGGCGAGGTGGGCTCTGTTTTTTGCCAGGTTTAATTTTTTAATTACTTATCGACCCGGGGCAAAAAACGTTTTAGCAGACGCCTTGTCCAGGAGTTTCGCGGCCATGCAAGATCCAGTATCTCGTCCCGATCCCATTATTCCACCTTCATGCATTCTGGCTGGGCTCACGCAAGGATTACTGGATTCGGTGCTGCTGGCCCAATGTTCGGCTCCTGCCACCACTCCGGAGGGTAAATTATTTATTCCCCAGAAGCTCCGGGAAAGGGTCTTTTCAGAATTTCATTCATGTAAATCCGCCGGCCATCCGGGGGTTTCTAAGACACTTTCCTTAATGTCGCGTGCGGTCTGGTGGCCAGACATGAGGACAGAAGTGGAGCAGTTAGTGTCCAGATGTAACGCATGTGCTCAGAACAAATCTTCTCGTCTTTCCCCCATAGGGCAGTTAGTGCCTTACCTGTGCCTGATAAACCTTGGACGCACATCTCCATGGATTTTGTTACGGACTTACCACCATCTTCGGGTTTTAATACCATATGGGTTGTGGTTGACAGATTTAGCAAGATGGCACATTTTGTACCCCTCAAAGGCTTACCCTCGGCTAAAACGTTAGCCTCCTTATTCATCACCCATATCTTTCGTGCTCATGGACTGCCCTCTGACATTGTTTCGGACAGAGGTGTCCAGTTCGTTGCCAGTTTTTGGAAAACAGTGTGTGCAGCCCTGCAGGTTAAACTTAGCCCATCGACGGCCTTTCACCCACAGTCGAATGGTCAGACGGAACGGGTTAACCAATCCTTGGAACAATTCCTACGGTGTTATGTTTCCAAGACCCAAAGGGACTGGGTGGAGAATCTGCCTTTTGCGGAGTTCTCTTATAATAATGCTTGGCATGCCGCTACCAGAAAGTCTCCGTTTTTCTGCAATTACGGTTTCCACCCTAGAGCCAATTCCTTCTTTCCCACGGATGCCAAAGTGGGTAATTCTAGGTGGGTGGCTTCTAAGAGGAAGTTGTGGCGCATGGTTCAGGGAGCGCTCCTCTCTGCTGCCAGGTCAGCCAAACACTTCTCTGACCGCCATAGGAGACCGTGCCTGTTCAAGGTTGGGGACTGGGTCTGGCTTTCTACCAAGAATATCAAGCTCCGGCAGTTCTCGCGCAAATTGGGTCCACGTTTCATCGGTCCCTACAGGATTATCAAAAAGGTTAACCCGGTCGCTTTTAAAGTAGGGCTGCCCCGCTCTCTCAGGATCTACAACACGTTCCATTGCTCTCTTTTCAAACCTGCTCTCCAACCGGTTGTCCGCAGGCCAGTGCCCATCTTACGTCATGGCCAAAAGGAGTATGTGGTTGATTCCATCCTGGATTCCAAAACTTCCAGAGGGAGGATCTTCTTTTTAGTGCATTGGAAAGGTTTTGGACCTGAAGAGAGGTCGTGGGTCGCTGATCAGGATCTCCATGCGCCTTCACTCAAAAGGAGGTTTTTTCAGTCTTTTCCTGACAAGCCCGGTTTCAGAGGTCGGTTGACCTCTCCTCAAGGGGGGGGTACTGTCAGATGCCGCCGCCGTGCAGCCGCCTCTCCGTCCTCCAAGCTGCACGGCGGGCGGTCCTCTGACTATCAGGACGTTGCTCAGCAACGCCCCGAGGGTCGGCAACGTCCTGAGCGTCGGTGACGTCACGCCCGGCGTCCGAGCATCGGGGCGTTGCTTGGCAACCACGCTCCACTGCCGCCCGGCGTCTGTCCCCGCCGCGTCATCACGACGCGCCCCGCACAGTGTGCTCTGCGCACACGCTCTCCTTTAAATGGGGCTGCCCAGCCCAGCAAGTCGCTGGTTATAGGATTCATTAGGCACCCTGGGGTGTCTCTCTCGTTTCCTCAGCTCATTCCGCAGTTCCTTCCCTGCATCGTACTGGGGGCCTCTCCAGCTCTTAGCCCCGCATTACTCTCCCTGCCTGTGGTCGGTGGATCCTGCAGCTCAGAGGATCTGTGCAGATTTCTTCCTGGCTTCCGGCTTCCTGCAGTTTCCTTGGAGATATTCCTGCCTTCTGCCTTGTGCCCCGGAGTGGTATCGTTACTCACTCCTTATTACCATTTATTCCTGCTGTACCGTGGTTTATTATTTTGTGTGTTGTATTAGTGCTAGGTTACAGTCTTTAGGGGTTACCAGGGTTCCCGTCCATTCCCTTCATCCATCTCCCTGTCACCTGTCTCGGCCACCGGGGTTATTCAGTCAGTTCTCCCCTTGTCCACCTCGTTCCTCCAACGGTGCGTTGTCGCCACCACCTAAAACGCTTTGGAGGGCACCGGAGTTGTACAGGCTTAACCCGTGCTTCAAACGTGGCTGCCGTGCGAGAAGATCTAGGGCCTCCGCACATACCGTTGAACGTACAGGGTGACAACGGAGTTAGGGGCTGAGACAGTTCCCTTCCTACCGGTGCTGACCATCTCCACCTCCTGGTCAGTCACCTGCCCTCGCTATTACCCAGTGGGCCTCCAGGGCTATCGCCCTTCATTTCCCTGTTTATCTCTCTGTGGTCCATGTCGACCGGTGATGATTACCAGCTAGGACCCATTTAGCTTCACAGTTACCGGGTCTCCTAGCACGTCTGAGCCGTGTCGATACCTCCACTTTGGGTTCCCGGCACCTTGTGCCTAACACTGGGTATGTGTGGAAACTGGGTGCCCTCCATTGCATGTGGGGGTTATATGTTTTAGTATTGGTGTTTGTAAGTATGCTGTGTGTATGTATTCTATGTACAGTATGTGTGTCCCGCTTTAATCTGGAGCAATTGTGTAAAAGGAATTAATAAGTTATAAAGCCGACCAATGACTGTACAAGGATCACATTGCAGCTTATCACAGCTTATTACTGATAACAGTATATGGGAACTAGCGATGCTTTGCCTACATTGTGCTCATCATGGGGTCATTTTATTAGTTACATCAGAAAATAAGAATGATAAAACAGGTGACCCCAATGCTGTCCAATGACTGACAACTGCAATCATTTGTATGACAATTTTGCACAGGTATAAAGCATCACACCTGGTATTTGAGTCCATGATTCGGTATTTCTGTGTGAGACGTGCAGCAGCCATGTACAACAGACGTACTGAGGCAGATGCGTCGGAGTCATACTCAAAGGTCGGCCTCCGGCACTATATTATATGCAGAGAGAGATCAGATCTGAGCTAAACCCTGGAAGTATGGAAGCATTGAGAATCTTAATAAGAACAGAAAGGAGATGCTGGCAGTAAGTGCTGCAGTTTACAGATACAGTATGATATGAAGCCCACTGTAAGCAGTATAATAGTGATAGTGTTTAGGAGACGAACCGTGAGAATTGTTTCAGCAATGATGGAGATTCATCAGGGTTGTCAATGTCTATGGTCCGGCAGGAGGAGCAGCTGCTGATGTCATTTCAAGGGAAGCATGTGAAAAACTGCTGAAGTCATTCTAGTACCCTGACATATTTTAATATATTAATTGTTCCCACGCTGCAGTTAAGTATCGAATTATTCAAATCAGTGGTGGGACTGGTGTGTGGCGAGCCCAGGGGCAGAAATATAATTTGCGCCTCCCTACTCCACCCCAACCCAAGTTCACAATATGCAACACATCGGGGGGGGGGGGGGGAGCAAGGGCAAAGTATGACAGGAAGAGGGGGACTGGGGCAGCAGTGGGCTCCTTAGTCCTCAGGGGGCCCGGTGCACTGCACTTGCTGCACCAAAAGTAGTTCTGCCTCTGATCCAAATCACAGCAGCAACAGAGGAGCTGAAAAGACAAAATAAAGTGGGCATGTGTTTGCTTTGGTATGGTCCATCTTTTCAGATTCCCCACTTTCCGCTATATTAGCCTACAGGTCTATTCTCTTGGGTAGAGGGTTTGTTTTTACCATCAATAGCCAATGCTAAGGGCTTTTGGCGGGATGTTCTAAAATCCGCTGCCGGTTTTCTCACCACATCACCGTCTACCGCATTTGTACTAATCGCATATGGACTAACATATGCGATTAGTAGCGCAAAGGACAGTTCTTTTTTGAGACCCTGGGACTCCCTCTACGAATGCAATGAGTGATGGCCCAGCACCGGGGCATGCTGGGAGGGATCTGTGACGGTTCCCTCACTCAGTCTGTGGAGAGAAGACCATAGGCTATCACCTATCAGGCTATAGGGTATCACCAACAAAAGCTGGTGATATCCTCTGCACCGCTGCCCTGATAGAGGAGCATTAGATCTTACGAAAATGATAACAGGGTGTTTACTGCATTTTCATTTAGAGCGTCGCGCCCTGTGTCCCTCTCCCCTGGTTTTTCTCTCCTTTCCGTTACTTTAATGTAAATTCTGTCTGACGCCTGCCGGAGCCATGTTGGCATAGAGGGAGAATATAATGTTCCTTGTTTTGTCAACCATTCCAGTTCTGAACTGACCGTAGTCTATAAGGAAACGGTATCAAACCACCCACTATTCACGCTACCGTTTCTAGTCCAGCATCAAATCAAAACCTTGAATCAACTATACTAAATTAAAGTGTGACAGCTCACACTGTGCTACATTTAGTGTGACAGCTCATACTGTGCTACATTTCGTGTGACAGCTCACACTGTGCTACATTTAGTGTGACAGCTTACACTGCGCTACATTTAGTGTGACAGCTCACACTGTGCTACATTTAGTGTGACAGCTCATACTGTGCTATATTTAGTGTGACAGCTCATACTGTGCTACATTTAGTGTGACAGCTCACACTGTGCTACATTTAGTGTGACAGCTCACACTGTGCTACATTTAGTGTGACAGCTCACACTGTGCTACATTTCGTGTGACAGCTCATACTGTGCCACATTTCGTGTGACAGCTCATACTGTGCCACATTTCGTGTGACAGCTCACACTGTGCTACATTTAGTGTGACAGCTCATACTGTGCTACATTTAGTGTGACAGCTCACACTGTGCTACATTTAGTGTGACAGCTCACACTGTGCCACATTTCGTGTGACAGCTCATACTGTGCCACATTTCGTGTGACAGCTCATACTGTGCCACATTTCGTGTGACAGCTCGTACTGTGCTACATTTAATGTGACAGCTCATACTGTGCTACATTTAGTGTGACGGCTCACACTGTGCTACATTTAGTGTGACGGCTCACACTGTGCTACATTTCGTGTGACGGCTCATACTGTGCTACATTTCGTGTGACGGCTCACACTGTGCTACATTTCGTGTGACGGCTCATACTGTGCTACATTTCGTGTGACGGCTCATACTGTGCTACATTTAGTGTGACGGCTCATACTGTGCTACATTTAGTGTGACGGCTCATACTGTGCTACATTTCGTGTGACCGCTCATACTGCTCTACATTGAGTGTGACAGCTCATACTGCGCTACATTGAGTGTGACAGCTCATACTGCGCTACATTGAGTGTGACAGCTCACACTGCGCTACATTTAGTGTGACAGCTCACACTGCGCTACATTTAGTGTGACAGCTCACACTGTGCTACATTTAGTGTGACAGCTCACACTGTGCTACATTTAGTGTGACAGCTCACACTGTGCTACATTTAGTGTGACAGCTCACACTGTGCTACATTTAGTGTGACAGCTCACACTGTGCTACATTTAGTGTGACAGCTCACACTGTGCTACATTTAGTGTGACGGCTCACACTGTGCTACATTTAGTGTGACGGCTCACACTGTGCTACATTTAGTGTGACGGCTCACACTGTGCTACATTTAGTGTGACGGCTCACACTGTGCTACATTTCGTGTGACGGCTCACACTGTGCTACATTTCGTGTGACGGCTCACACTGTGCTACATTTCGTGTGACGGCTCATACTGTGCCACATTACGATTGACGGCTCATACTGTGCCACATTTAGTGTGACGGCTCATACTGTGATACATTTAGTGTGACGGCTCACACTGTGCTACATTTAGTGTGACGGCTCACACTGTGCTACATTTAGTGTGACGGCTCACACTGTGCTACATTTCGTGTGACGGCTCACACTGTGCTACATTTCGTGTGACGGCTCACACTGTGCTACATTTCGTGTGACGGCTCATACTGTGCTACATTTCGTGTGACGGCTCATACTGTGCTACATTTCGTGTGACGGCTCATACTGTGCTACATTTAGTGTGACGGCTCATACTGTGCTACATTTAGTGTGACGGCTCATACTGTGCTACATTTCGTGTAACGGCTCATACTGCTCTACATTTAGTGTGACGGCTCATACTGTGCTACATTTAGTGTGACAGCTCATACTGTGCTACATTTAGTGTGACAGCTCATACTGTGCTACATTTAGTGTGACAGCTCATACTGTGCTACATTCAGTGTGACAGCTCATACTGTGCTACATTTAGTTTGCCCAGGACCGTATTTACCACTAGGCAATAAGTGGTAAATATATATATATATTTTTTTTTTTTTTCATTTTAATTAAATTGTATTATTTATTTATTTTCTTCTCTATCACTTTCTATATATAGCTTTGGCTTCCTATCACTAATCTCTATAACACTATAGTACCTCACTGGTGTGCTACTCTGGGCTTTCTAGCTTATGCTGTTTTTTTGGTGGTGTCGCAACCTCCACCTAGATATAGCGCTAGGGACCCCCAATATGCAAAGAAGCCTTGATGGCGGCTTGAGGGCATACAGATAAACTTGCGCAAATATGTAACCAATATCTCGGAATTATATATTCATGTAGTGTTCTAGACTAGTTACTAATACCATTCAGTGAGCTGGGAGAAACCATGGATTTTTACTCCCTCCATCATCTGGCCCCATCCCCTTTTCAAAGACCAGGTAGTGCAATAGATCATTTTCCAGACAGGAGACCTGTGACTGCTTCTCTGCACTCCTGCTGCAGCAGCTATGCTTGATACATAGAGGAATCTTCATATGGGCTATGGGTAAAGAGGGATTACAGTGTGCAGCATATTGTGCAAGGGGCATTGTGGTGTGCGGCATAATGTGTAATGGGCATTATGGTGTACGGAATAATGTGTAATGGGCATTACAGTGTGTGGCATTATGTGTAAGGGGCATTATGTGTGCAGCATAATGTGTAATGGGCATTACAGTGTGTGGCATAATGTGCAAGGGGCATTATGGTGTGTGGCATAATGTGTAATGGGCATTACAGTGTGTGGCATAATGTGTAAGGGACATTATGTGTGCGGTATAATGTGTAATGGGCATTACGAAAAATAATGTAAGGGACATGAATCAGAAATGAAAACATAGTGCTATGGATTTCGTTTATGGATGGGGGCTCCAAAGTCGGTATCTTGCCTAGGGCCCCATGACATCTAAATCTGGCTCGGAGTGTGCTCAGATCCTCCATTCAGCAATGCTCTCTCTTAGACTGTACAATAGATTTGTATCCTTAACATCAGGCACTACTAAGACCCATATATTTTAAACAATGACAGATCTAAATGATTGTTCATCTGAAAAAATGTGACTGTAGATGGACAAATGGGTGGTAAGACTGGAGTACCCAGACACCATACTGATTGGTTGCGCTCATTTGAGAAAGTATTACTATGGAAAGGTGCCAGGGCTGAATTAAGCCTTCGGGGGGGGGGGGGGGGGGGGGGGGGGGGGGGGGGGGGGGGGGGGCATTTTAGACTGCACAGGAGAATATTACACTGTCACAACACAGAGTAAAGGCAGTATAAACTTGGTCAATGGGTAACTGTAGGTGGGGATTTTTAACAGAATTTAGCACTAGAATCAATTGATGGTATCTAGAAGTCAGCACACCCCCTCTTCTGGTAACAAGGGGTTCTGTCACACAGCATACAGTGCAAACACTTACTGTAAGGGAAGAACATAAACCAGTCATGATGCTCGCAAAATTCTAGAAAGGTTCGACAGTCAAGAAATTAATCTTAATTGATCAAAGTAATATTCTTTATTCAGCTGGGTGTTTGATTGTTATTCCATTTATCTGCTATATATAATCCAGGTCATCAGGTGCTATTAATGTTGTTTGATGTAGTGCATGGGTATTCAACATGTGGCCCTCAAGCTGCCGTGGAACTACATATCCCAGCACACCTTGCATGAATTTCATATTAGGGCATAGAAAAACTGTGGCAGAGCATATTGGGACAGATGTAGCACCACAAGTGCTAGAAGGCTGCCTGTTGGAATGTTGGTTAGAGTCAGGACCGGATAAATCCATTGGGGGGCCCGGGGTCACTTAAGATAGGGGGGGGGGGGCCTTCCCACTTGTTATTACTGGCCGCAAACTGCACAGGAGAATACTACACTGTCAAAATACAGAGTAAACGCAGTATAAACTTGGTGAATGGGTAACTGCAGGAGGGGTGGATATATAGTCCCTCTGTACCTTACTCTGTAGGAGCCCTGACAGGATCAGCGCTGCCTCTGATTAAAAACCCTCCCATGATGAGGCCGCTGCGGCTGCGGCTGCTATCCTTCATGGTCCAACAACAACATTGTAGAAAAGAGCTTGGAACAGCAGTGTCATGCATGAGTCTATTAAAAGCCGACATGCCTAACAAATATTCCATTTAATGAGAAGATTGGTCACACCAGGAAGGACAACAGATGTGAAGCGTTCAGTACGTTACATAAGGAGAGCAATTCTATGTGGAGCATATTCAGACTAGGCTAAAGTTATTAGTGGTATACCGCTGGGATTCAGATTGGGCCTTGTCCTAGAAAGTAAGATTTCCTTATTTGCTGATTACACTAAGCTATGTAGGGATATAAGCAGAGCAGTGTAGAGAGTTGCTGAAGAAAGATCATATGTGTATGTACCCGTGATGAGGCACAGTAATGGGAATACACTTGAGATCAACTGGAACAAAAAAAAGAACTTAAATACAGACAAAAGAAAGCTGCCAGTCAGTGACTCCAAAGCCATATAAAGTACAGGGAAGCATAATAATGGCAATAGAAATGTATGTAATGCAAACATAGCACCACCACTGTATAAGTCATTTATTTCATGTTAAATATAGGATTATAGTTTTCACTACCTACTGTAACTTATACCATGTTCTCATTGCCATCCCTGCAAAACCCTGGGTTTTTCTTGCCGGATTTTTGGAAGGGCACAGAGCTTGGTCAGCTCCACAGATCCCCTTCATACTGTACCTCAGACCCGTGAATTTCCTGTGTCTGCCCCTTTTACACTGATTTCCATGGTCTGCCTTCTTCCAACAAGTGTGTGTCATGTTATAGCAGCTTTGATGGGCTGTTGGGAAATTTGTACAAATTGCTGTGATTGGCTGTTTAAAAAGCAGCTTTTATTGGCTGGATAAAGATGATGTCATGTTAAATTGGCCTTTTTTTCACCAGCACATTGAATACATTTTATCATGGCTATTACCCCATTTAATAAAATAATAATGACAAGACATTTCTGTTTTTATGTACATATTTTATTCATATGTACAATAAAGTGCTTTTCACTATATACGTACTTGTACATATATAATGGTAGTCACGTCCCCCAATGAGCTTGTTTTTTGGCATCACGTGTGAAAAACCCGGGTCTGTGCTGTTCACACTGCCGTACACCCATGTATTACCCAAGAAAAATCCTGCAAAAAACCTGTGTCTAATTCCCGGGGCATAACACCTGGGAATTTCCCAAGACCCTTTCACACAGACGCAACACAGGAAATTTCCGCTTGCCCTGGTTTTTGCGGCAGTGAGAACAGGGTATTAGTAAAACTCTGGAATGTAAGGTACTTCAGAGGTGGACATCGTTAATCAATCAATGGAAGGATTAAACTAGAGATTAATACAACTTGACTGATATAATATCTCAAAATATATAATGTATCAAGGTGTATGTGTAATGTCCTCCATAATGGTCCTTACAGAGAGGTACTGTATCAGCATCTGCAGGGAGGGATCTCTTTATTGTGCAGGTGGGGGCGTAATCAATCTTTTACCACTCATGGTTCATGCAGTCAGGTGGATTGTTCCTTTCCCTGCCAGGCTTATTGGGGTTCCTCTGTGCGAACACCAATACTGTACAATATATGAGGCACTGAACTTACTGCCTGCTTCCAGCTTGGGCTTCGGTCTCATTGGACCAAGTCATGTACCTACCTCTGTACTCAACACAGCTCATCCAACATGTTACTTGGCAGAGAAGACAGAACACCATAGGCTTCACCTGCTAAGTTACACAAGAACCTAAGGGTGTTCCCTATAGTAGGTGTAATACAAGAATCGCATGGGAAAAGTTGCTTAATTGCTCTCTGGTATCACAAATCAAACCACTTCAATAAACCCAAAATACAGTGTTTGTATGTTATAAAATATATGTGCAACATAAAACGATATTCAGCAGGGAGGTCCTGCAATGCCCAGTCCGATGTAGATCTTTTACTGCTTCCAGCAGACATGATTGTCAGGGTGAAAAGGGGAAAAAATGTACTTGCTGTTGGGTTCAGTGATTATTATGCACAAAACAGGATAAGATAAAAGTGTGAAAGTAACTACACATAGAAATCAGATACCGAGCGGAGAGAAGAAAAACAAGTGGAGAATAATTATACAGAGTCTTCATAAAAGCATGCAGGTGAGCTCGGTCAACCCAACAAAGGGTACCTCCCGAACGGTCATGTTTGTCTTCAGAAGGAGGAGGAGCTTGCACGCAAAGCAGTCTGGGAAAGATCTGGCATACAGAAGGTTGGGCTTACCTTAATTCTCCATGCTTCATTGTTGGGCGTTACGATAAAGGGGTCTTCCCTTTAATTACATATTCTAGTATACTAACTTTCCTTGTTCGCCTAGAACTCATCGCAAGACAATACATGCTCCATTAAAATAATTGTCCAGAAGAAGAGATTCCACAACAAAACTATGTAAAACAAAATTTTTATTCTCTCCCGAAAAAAAAGATAATGACAAAAAAATATGTAAATAAAACAAAACTAAAAAGTGTTGAATCCTTGTTGCCAGATGGTCCAGCGCTGCACTGAGAGTTATTCCGCTGGTTCCCAAACTGAAACAAGGTAGGGAGGGAACCGTATACTTTATACCATTAAAAAAAAAAAGATGATCCTGTAGGAATGTAGGGGACTTTACAAATATCACGAATCTGCGGCACTGCTCTAATACTGAAATACAAGTACCATCGGTTATACAATAGACACTGGCAGGAGTGGTTCATACGTCCTTATTTCAGCAAAGGTTTCGGTTTAGTCAACCAGAGATGTGAAGAAGGGTTCGAAGAAAGAGCTGTGAGGAGAGGACACAGAAAACAAAATGTTACCGCATGGCCTAGACAACCGCGATCAGCTCTCCATTTTCTTAAAACAAAAACTAAATGAGATCACAGGGGTTATGGAAAGTGCAGTACAGGGCTCTGGATCCAGCCTTAATGCTCTTAATAATTTAGTAGCTGCTGCTATTGGTATTCAGGACAATAGTGCCAGCTACAGTGTGTACCATAAGAAAATATTCTAGGAAATGAAGATGTAAGCGGGAAAATAAAATAACGGGTCCCACTTCTCTGCATGACGTGGAGAAGCGGGCATCTGTATCGCTGCAATGTATTATGCAGGGAGCAGCTGATAAGTAGAGACGTAATTTCCTGTCTCAGCGGCTCTCCTTATCGGCGGGCCTGCCCATTTTAAATAACCTTGCTCTTATCGCGAGATCGCCAGCGCAGCCCAGACCCAGCAGCAGGGCTAGCGTTGTCCCTGCAGTGGGGATAGGACAACGCTAGCTCTGGGCTGGCGAAGTGGCCAGGGCGATTTAACACCTTGAAGGCTGTTAATACATCGCAGCAGCCACTGATTGCTGGGGGGGCTGATTGCAGGGGACAGCCCCACCGAGAGTTAGGTGCGCTGTTACTATATCTGAAAAACCGTAATCCCCCCAGTTAACTAGAGTTAAATGCAGATATGCACTTATAACTAGATGATGCATCTGCCCATTTTATACAAAATGGAAACATCACACACAAACTTAGCTGCCGCTAGGCTGCATTAGACACCTCTGCGTAGTGTATGGAGTCCTTCACACATCCAGTAAAACATTTAGAATGAAGAAAAGCTACAAGAGTGAAAGTTCTCGTGAATTCTACTTACCAGGGGTTGGGAGGAGACCTGGCTTTTCACCGAGCAATGGGCGTTTAGGAGGTGCATGTGGTGAGAAGCCAAGGAGTGGGGGTCTTTTAGGTGGCATTGCCAGCAGCGGGGGAGGTTTGCCTTTCGGCGTAGAGATTCCTAAATAAAAAGACAGAGGTAGGAAGGAGGGATAAGATCCTTTTATTAAATAGAATTCGATTTTTCTATGTAACAATAGCAAAAGATGAGCTTCAACATCCTAGAAAACAAGTCTGCGATAAGCGAGGGGCGGTCGTAGATTCTGCTTCACAGACATGTTCCTTTCTATTAATAACCAGTCATCCAGTAATCAAGAGAGATACTGGGAACAATAATTAGACTATAACAAATGCAACATGTAAGGGTGACCTCAATCTATACACAAGGGGTAGTATTCAATGCCGCGGCGAGCAGCCAGCAAGGGGGTTAAACAGCGAGGATCGCTGGTTTTCTGCGATCCTCGCTTTTCTGCGATCCGGCCGCTCGCCCTATTCAACGTTCCGGGGGAATTCTCGCCATTACAGGATGTCGAGGATTCCCCCAAACAGCGAAACCCGCGGCTAATGTAGAAAACCAGCTGTATTTAGTCTCGCTGCTTCTGTGGCCACATACGCCGATTCCCCCTCGCTCAAAAAACGGAGCGAGGGGGAATTGGCGTATGAGGGGGGGTGCGTTGAATACTGACAGGGCGAGTGGTGACAGCGAGCAGGAGGCCCTGCTCGCTGTCGCCACTCGCCCACGCATTGAATACACCCCAAGGCTGCAATGCAATGAGAGAATAGGCAGTGAAACCCCAAATCTAAATAGGAATATATATATATATTATAGCAGGTGATTTTATTTAAAAGGAAAGGGCCACATAGTCTAATTGGTGATTAACTCAACAGATTCATACATAAACCAAAAAAAGTTGTAGTGTTCATATAAAAAGTTGCACCAAACCCATAACTAATAAATGATCATGCAGCACTCGGATGAACCCACTGAGATAGCGTTGTACTGGGAGTAGAGATCTTCCTATAAAAACCAGGAAACCCCAGGAGGAAGTGAACTAGAGGAAGCTTCCCCCAACGTCTTTTTGCCAAGCATGGCTGGTTGCAGAGAACAGCATCTCATCATCCGGCTTCCCGGTACATGGAAATACATTTGTAATTACATTCTGTCATGGTATGGTAGCTTTACACATGTAGCGCTCGCATAAGAAATTTTTCATTTTAGACTTTATATGCTTTTTAAGCACAGGGTTTCCACTGGAGAGGGGAAGTCAAGAATAAGCGGAAGAAGGCACACGTCAAACATCTGGATCTCTAGACAAGAATCCGGCTGGTTTGGAGAATATCACAATAAATGCTTTATATGTGCTTTGCATACACCAAGAAAATACCACACTAAGGGCCTGAATCAGACTCAAAAATTACCACTGCCGGCACAAGGCTGCATGGAGAGCCGTCCCGCAAAGAGTATCCCGCCTGCAAGCTCTACACTGCGAGGCCAGGAGGCCATGTTTAAGGTGGCAGCAGCTGCATATGACATCATGCCGCCGCAGTGCTCCCTGGGCAGTCTGGATACGCCTCCGTTGTCCGGACATGATGTTGTTTTTACCAGCTTTAGACAGTTAGCCACCCCGTTTTTAAATAGGAGCAGAATGCGCTGGGAGTCACCAAGTCCTGTGTGCGCCACAGCAGCCAATAACAATTCTTAGCTCTGCCTCCGGTTGTCAGAAGCAGCATTTTGTTTGGTGAGAGGATGCTCAGCAACACCGGAGCAGCCTGACCTCAATGTCTAAGCAACAACCTATCTCTGCCACATTCTTCAGCCGCTCTTCTCCCACAGCATCAGCGTGCCTCCTGCTCCAGCCTTCACCCTCCCTGTCCTAGAGCCCGGCCAAGCGGTCACTCACAGTTCCCTGTAATAAGTACCATAAATAATAGCTGTCACAAGCATGCGCCATGGTATCTTAGATACCGGACTCCACCTGTCTGCCCTCACCACACTTCAGCATCTTCTCCTGGCTGCAGCTCTACACAGATGCCTTCCTTTGATCGGATGTGCGTATACGCGGCTGCAGGAACATCCCTACCCTAACCTGATGCCACCTGGTGCAGGTAAGCGGTGTCTGTATTGCTCTGTCTCTGGTCTGGGGTTAGGGTAACGGTACAGGTCAGCTGGACTAAGACTGGGGCAGCTGAGAGGCGTAATGGAAGGGCCAAAAATCGGTAGTGATGGTCTAGTACAATAAACCGAATGAATCGCTGGTGCTCTAACTTTATGAGGATGTGGATACACGCGTCTAATATATCCAACAACGCCATCAATTCGAGCCGCATCACTCGATTCCCCGCCAGCGGGGAATCGCTTACCTGGCCGTTCTCAGCCACAGCTCCCTCCAAATGCAGAGAGGTGACCGGTGTGAGCGGCCGTAAGTCTTATTTAATCACATTCTTATTATTTAATGTTGCTACTACAGATTAAATTCAAAATAAGAAAGAAAATGCCGGTACTTGTGTAGTTTCACGGCGCAATATCACATGCGATTTACTATCCATTTCATTACCCCACTATCCAAGTGGGCATAGAGTTGATTTTGTACAGCGTGGCGAGCGCAGCGAGCCCCGCGAGGGGACACTGATGTTCGTTTCAAAGCAACTGACTATATCGCATGCCATTTGCATGCAATTCCATCAAATACATTCCGTGTCCGCTCGGTGCCTCACCACGCTATATAAAATCAACTCTATGCCCACTTGGATAGTGGGTTAACGAAATGGATAGTAAATCGCATGCGATATAGTGGCGCCGTGAAACTACACAAGTACCAAAATGCCTAACGGGTTACAGTACATTCACTAGTACAGCACAAAGTGATAAAAACAGTCATATAGGTGTAAAGCCTAGAAAGTGTACCCTGTGAGAAACCAAACACCGGACCTGGCGTTGGGAGGAGTCCAGCAGAGGAGCGGTCACGCAGTAGAGAGGGTTTGCCAATCGCCATTAGGGGAGTCCTGCCTGGAGTAGGAAGTAGTGGTGGAGGCTTGGCCAGTGTATCTGACAAACCACTGCTTGGTATACTCGTGTCATACACACCGCCGACATCATCTTCTGTGGGATCGGACGTCTTAAAGCCTAGATTTAAGAAGAAACATACACTTAATACCAATATCATACGTATATAGGAATCTGTGAATAAATATGGACTTGGTAAAGTCGGTTTAAACAAAAACAGACTGCCCTGTGGTTGTCAATCAAGGTTTGCTGCCCACCATTATCAATTCTACAGAGACCACTACCTCATCGCAGAACGTAACCATTAGCTGGACAGATGTTATGTAGGATTTTGTCTAAATCAGTAATAGTTCAGTAAAAAAGGTGGTGCTCAACTCATGTGTGTGGTTCTAGAATTAAGTCTTGCCTGCTGGTTGCTACAGAGGATTGCCAACATCTGGACTAGACAGATGCTAAGTACACACACAGCAGCTCACATATATATATATATATATATATATATATATTTTACATTGAAGCAACTGCAAACGCAACATGAGCTTAGAATGCAAGGACCAAGTGGAATGAGGAGCTACAGTAAAACAAATGTTTAGTTCCCTTTTCTTAAAGACCATTATGATTTGGCAACATTTGTAAAAGTGAAAATACTGTAGGGAAAATTCAATTATTCACGGTAAATACGGCTATTTAAGCTGGGAGGTATCTATGTGATTAGCCTCCGGACGTCTCTGGATAGGCTTGTTAACACCCGTTAATTTAATGTGTCTGTGTGTTAACTCCCAAAAAAAAATACGTAAAAAAGGTTCACAGATTCGTGCGTTAATCCCATTGCGGCACCTATAAACCCCCCCAAGTTATAACATTGTTTTTCCGCCTTTTTGGGGTGGGTGAAAAAAAATTGCTGATGACTGCAAGCTTCGAGGCTACTTTGTTAGCCCTAGGGGTCAAAAAAGGAAAAAAAAGAAAAGCAGTTGTAGGCGGATGCACTCCTGTCTGAACAATTGATATTGGCTGTCAATATACACTTTTTTTTAAGACCATGTATATTGAGTAAAACATATTTTATAAGACGGTAATCTAGTTTTTATTGTGTCAGTGGGTGGTACTCACACAGGTGAGACAATTTAGTAAACCTCTATAGTGGGTATAAAACCAGCTACTGCGGACCCCGTAAGCACTTGCTCCTAAGGAAGCCGGACACTTACTATTCGGTAGGAGAAACGCGTTGAGCACTTTGAATAGTCAGTTGAGGGGAACCATCTACTTTGGAGACCTACCCACTTCTCCCGACCAATAGCACACCACGCTGAGCTGAATTGGGGTATTCAATGTCAGGCTCGACAGCCATGCCCCTGTCCCATTCTCGCTTTGCTCGACTTGAGCTCGCCGGCCGGGATTCAATGTCCCGGCCGCCGAACGGTGAGAAAGGGGCGTGGCCACGAGCTGAGGACGGAAATAGACGAGCTCCGGCCGGGAGCTCGCCTATTTCCGGCTTTTCTCGGCAGAACGAGCCCGACAGCTTGTGATGTCGAGCTCGTCTTCTGAGAACCCCTGCTTAATGCTGTCGGGGAAGACCGCATTGAATAGGGCCCTGCAGCCATCTCCCCTGTCGGGAGATGGCTGCGGGAGCACGACTACCATTAAATACCCCCCTAAGTCTGCAGAAGAGGCTTTTAACTTCTGCAGGCTATCAAGTTGCTATCTTGAAAAATATCTCGAGCGATCGGCCTCGTTTTCATTATACAGACTTTGCGTCACCATGGCAAAGCTTTAAACTGCCGAGGCAGAGTTTATGGCATACTAACCTGGCGTGGGCAGTAGACCCCCACCACCACTTGTGGGTCTGTCACCGAGCAGGGCAGGTTTAGGTTGCCCTCCATATGAATTTCTGGCAGGAGTGGGAAGAAGAGGGGGTGGTTTCTCCAGGAAATGTGTCTTTGTGCTGGTGTGAGTGTCATACGAAGGATTCGCTTGTTCTGTGGTATCTGCTTCTTCAAAGCCTACAGATTGGAAAATGCATTAGGCAGAGACGGGAAAAGAAAGACAGGATATATCACAAAGGCAAACGTGAAATGAACTAGACTACCCCAGGACCAAAATACATAGCACAGGTACGTAACCAATGCTTGGGCAGTTACAGATTCAGTGACCAATAAAACACTTTGCTGCCAAAAGACCATGGAATTATAGAATGGCCAATAAATAAAGAAAGAATAGAATTGTTCTACGAGTCAATCGCCAAACACTCCAAATCAGATTTTAACGTTATGATTTCAATTAAAATAATTTAGCAAAGGCCGATCTGTGAGTTTTCTGGTTTTAATTAATAAGCCTGATTTACAGTATGTGACGGGATATTTTGAACACAGTTTTTAGAAAGGAATTTCAAAGTCACTGCTGACAGAAGAAATGGCATTTATCTAGAAGTGTTCCTAGCCTGTAACGTTAAGGGGGTTTAAATGGACAGTACCAAATGGATAAAACTAAACTGCTTTTGTGTGTATACAATATATCGTTTTATGTGACTCAAATAACAAATCACAAAACAGATGTGCAATTATGTGTCAAAATGTTTGCTGTTGTCCGTATGTATAGCTGAATGGGGAGGACGTTGACTTGGGGGTTTTGGAACGAAAAGTTGAAAAATTCTTTGATTTCTCAGCTGTAGAAGCTTCAGCCGATTAAATCTCGCTAATCACCCATTTGAAGAGTTTTATAATATCATAACCAATTTCTTCCTATTTAGAAAAATAAAATAAGGTAAATCTGATCTACAGGTGAGTCCTCATACGCCTTAATACACCGCAACTAGGATGCACCAAATGATTGTGCGGAGGAGTCTGCTATGTGACACGTGCATGTCTGTGTGCGACTGAGTCTGTATATGAAGCACGACAGAACTGGCACGGAAAAGGCCACAGCTGCTGCATTGTGTTACTTTGTGTACCGATTCAGAGACTCAAACAGATATACAAGTGTTCCACAACAATAAATCAGCAGTCTCCACCTCTTTTTTTACAGACCTAAAAATCCCAGGTTTTTGCACACGAATGCGCATCTACCCGGGATTTTTGTCAGCACAAATGGTGACCTGGAATTTTTAAATTGTGCAATGAGCAAAGGTTTTTATTGGGTCTTTCCCAGGTAACAAGCAGTGGAATCCCTGTGAGCTGACCATTGCGCAGCCACCCCCCGCTGCCAACCAGTCAGACGCGGACAGCCCACTGCCCCGCTTTCATGTTTCAGTGGATATGGTGTCAACCTGGGAAAAATTTTGGAATACAAGGAAGTGGAAACAGGGACACGTCAGTGGAGACACAGCAAAATCTTGCAGGGGTATTAGCTACCTTGTGTTTTGCGACTGAGACAGTAGACCTGCCGGCTGTTTGGTGCGACAACTGCAGCAACGATGTATGAGGACACATCTGCTTTGTGTTTCCCCAAATATTTTTCGCAAGTACATAGAGGGTATTGGAGTATTGAGTATTACGTCGGGCAGAGAGTTTGAAGTAGCACAAATTATATATGCAGTAATAGCCACACAATGTAACGTAACTTTTAGAAAATACTTGTGAGAATGGGGTCACAGTGCAAACGGTGAGTGGGAGGGTGAGGGGACGGGGCGTGTGTGTGGTGGGTCAAGATGGCAAACATCAAGTATACCTTCCAGCTCAGTTATCCTGGTCTTCAGGTAGTCACTGATTGCATTCAGCTCTTCAGAATATAAATATTTGCCATCGCTTAAGAGGAAGAGAAGGTGTCTAATGTCCAGTGGGACAGTGTAAGACTCATAGTGTTCCCTCTCCAGGTAGTCATCCGCCAGATCAGCTGCTTTGTGTGAAATCTCATTACGCTCCTGCTGTTCACGCTCGCCAAAAATTTTCCCAAATGCCTTAACTACCAGAGCCAGGGCATCCTCCATGGGCATATTACGGTGTACTACAGAGGAGAGACATAACTTATGGTGTCAGTCAGGACCTCACATCTAGTCAAAAAAGCATTTCAAGTCATGTAAATGTGGATGCAATAATGTGAAATGCAGCTGAAAAGTGTGTAAAAAGGTGTAAGAAAAGTGTACAAGTAAAGATGTGGCTGCGGTTCTCTAGACGGAAACTACCAGCTTGCACTGCCAAATGGAAACTTACATTGGAACAAGGACTTATTTAAAAAAAAATACGCTTTCAAAAAAATGATAATTGTTTGGAGAACTCTGTTGTGTTAATGTGCCTGGAATGTAATATGTAATAAAAAAGATGTCACAAAAGATGTGCGGCAGTGCAAACTATGAACACACAGCAACTGTAGTACAGCCAACACATGTCAATGTATCACCTCTAGATGGCGGAATGTTGCAAGTAGAATAGATGTTTTCAAAATCTTTATCTAAAATGGTGACAATATTTCAGTATTGTTAGAAAAATATATATTTAAAAACAGAAAACACAATTAATAGAAAAGTAGGAACAAATTTTTGATCAAGCAAGAATCTTAATGGTTATGTCGGAGCACGCATTAAAAAAATAAAAATAAATAGGTGTGGTTGGATTTATTCCAAGAACGGAGTGTTATTAAGAGAAGTGGGTCACTGTTGTACGCAGAAGGGGGAACCAGTAACTGGCTATAGGGCTACTATAAGACAGGGAGACTCCTATGGCATTATAAGCAGAGATTAATTACCGACACGGTTCTGCACACAGCTTTTGAACTTGTCCCACACATCTCAGACGCAGCATTCATATGGGGCAGTTCTAGAGCAATGTAATGTGTATAGCACCACTTATGTCATCACCACAAATTTCCTTTGCATAGAAAAATCTGCGATATTGATGGCCAATCGGTGCTTCAGAAACAGCGCACCAACACCTAAGTGGGGTTGAGTTGTTCCATTCACCCCATTGCTACAGGCCCATACAGTAGTGTCAATACACAAGAATTACAGTACGTGTAGAACTTATAATATTGCACAGAAATCTCCCAATATCTTCTTGTGCGTGTATGTATCCTGCATATGTTCTAGTATTGCAGATGCTACATTTTATTTGTGTGTTCTTTAAAATGGACGGATTATAATGGGGAGGACAGGGGGGGGGGGGGCAGTATAGGGTCTGTAATTGTGTGTATAGCTACACTTACTTTTGATAGATTCGTGAAGAATAATTGCAGTGCAAGAGGACAGAGCTACATTTGACTGTTCAACTAGTATGCAAAACGGGGAGCCGTCGTTTTTAACCTCCTGGAGGGCGCGTGTGAGGCCAGATTCTGATGTCAAGTATATCATCTCCACTACAAGGCCATGATCCTGTAATCGATGGCCTATGGCTGTGGCGTACTCCCTTTAAAAAGAGAAAACGATTGTTATTGGCAAAAGACAGACGGTACGATTGTAGCACTGAGAACGGTTCTGTTGCTGGGATACAGTGGCGAATATGTGCGTGCGGAGAACTACGGTGTCGAGTTGTAGATGCGCTGTGTAAGCAAACAATGTGTGTTACGGAATAATGGACCATCGCTGCAATAGATTTTTAATTTTGTGTAAAATTAGAGATAATGTGCAAAACGTTACAGCAAAATTCCAGGTTGAATTATATCCCTTTTTCAATTGTGCTCCTCTCTTTTAAATAAAAATAGCCTCATTGGAGATATAAGATATAAGGGGGGGGGGGGGGGGGGGTGCCCAGATATTTATATAGCGCACACATAGTCCGCAGAGCTTTCCGAAGAATATTTGTCCACATTAGTCCCTATCCCAGTGGAGTTTATAACCTATGGTCCCAAATTCAGCCAGCAGCGAGCTGTTCTGCGTAAGCCCCTACATGTACACATACCTGGGCGCCATATAACCTACCAGTATATTTTTGGATTGTGGGAGGAAACCAGAGTACCTGGTGGAAAGCACGGGGAGAATATACAAACTCCACACAGTTAAGGGAATCAAAACAATAATTACTGGGGGGCTGTAATGCTAAACATTATACAGACAGGGGTAGATGTAGTGATAAGGGAGGAGAAATGAGCCAGAGGGAAGTGGCCCATGGCAACCAATCAGCACTGAAGTAACATCTATAATTTGCATAATATAAAGTTATACAGAGCACCTGATTGGTTGCCATAGACCACTTCTCCTCTGGCTCACTTCTCCTCCCTTATCACTGCTTCACACATCTACCCGTCTGTGAGATATTGGCTAAGCCAGTGGTTCCCAAACTGTGTGCCGTTACTCCATGGGGTGCCTCGGGTTGGTGGTCCTGGACCAAGTCAAATTATTTATGGTCAATTATTTTTGGACAAATCCTGCCCTTTCACATATAACTGAACCTCAGGATCACATAAACACAATCTAATTATTTGAATATTATTTTCTACATTTTGTTTGAGACTAGGGGTGCCGTAAAAAATTCGGATACTCTAGGGTGCCGCGATTCAAAAAAAAGATTGTGAACCCTGGGCTAAGTTATTGGTATCAGCAGACATGTTTCACAATTAAATCGAACTTTATCAGATCACTTCAGTTACGGGGCTCCGAGCGCAGGGCAGGGTTTCCGCTCAATAACCCAGACTCTGGAAGATGTACTATTCTAGGAAAGGTGTAAATATATCTTCAGTTGAAACAGCAAAGTTTTATTGGTTAAAGAGAGGGAGCATCAGAAAACTTGCATAGTAAAATACTTCCATTATCCAAAAAACAAAATAATTAAGATTTCCTTTTTACACATCTTAAAAATAATATCACAGCGACCGATCCTTTATAAGATTTTACATAAAAGTCTAGTTATGTGAAGGACTCTGCAGTAGCTTTCAACGCATGCATGCAGGAATACATTCTAAATTGTATAAAGCAACAATGTGTGTGTGTGTGTGTGTGTCATGTGATATTTATCATAACGAAACCTGTACCGATAGGCCAGTCAATGTTACAGCGTGCATCGGTTATCAGACAGTGCGCGAGAACAAGGTACACATCATTGCAGGAAGGACACGTTTAGGTTTTTGTCATTTTAGTAACCTGGGCTGTTACAGGATTTAGCGGTGAAATTTCAAGTCACCTAATAGACAACAACGTTTGTAATTGGATTGTGTGTAGATAATTATTAGAAAGAAATTCTTGCAGACAGACGGAAGACACTTTAAACTTATGTATTGCTTTGACATTTAAATTAGCTATAGAAGGAAAGCAGATGGGAAATGATGTGCGGAGTTGGAGAAAGGTCAAACATGCACTTACTTATACATGTGATGGTGAATTGGGGACCCTATGGTGACTTTAGCAAGGTACTTTTTCTTTACCGTTACGGAATGCTTGTCGTCTTGCAGGATTGAATTTGGTTTAAATCTAATAAATAATGTAATACTGCTATTTACAGAGATATTTAAATCTCAATGATCCGACTTCGCATTGCATTTACACCAACAAAAGTCTGCAGTCTTTGTGAAATGTGTGCGCGCGCGCTTGTGTAATTAACACTTTAAAAGCTTTGTTCTGGAGTGACTAATAAAGACGCAGAAAGTTAAATATCAGCTCTAGGCCGATTAAAGCTTTTATGAAATGATTTCATAGGAATATAGAACTAAAAACACTTCGCTCAACATACAGAGAACAAACAGAGTATTCAATCTCCCGCCGATATTCCCGACGGGCCCTATTCAATGTGGTCTTCCCTGACAGCATTGGAAGGGGATCTCGGCAGAACGTGCCCGACTTTACAAGCAGTTGGGCACGTTCTGCCGAGAAGGGCCGGGAATTGTCCAGCTCCCGGGCTGCAGCTCGACAATTTCCGGACGCATCTTGCGGCCACGACCCCTTTCCGGTGCTCGGCAAGGGGGACACTGAATCTCACATGCGAGCTGCAGTCAAGCCGGCTGAGAATGGGACCGGGTCACGGCTGTCGGGCCAGCCCGACCGTAGTGACACGGATTGAATCCCTTAGTCGGCTATGTTTTCCAAAAATCATGGTAAGAATGGGGAGGAATTTAAAGCAGATATAGGGCCAAATGAACTAAACTTCAAAAGTGATAAAACAGAGAGTGATAAACAACCAATCAGCTCCTGCCTGACATTTTTCAAACACAGTCTGTGACAAGGCAGGTGGGAGCCGATTGGCTGGCTGTTTATCACTTTTGAAGCTTGGTGCATCAGGCCCATAGACAGTTCAGCCCATCTATGCCCAATAACTATATTATAGCACATTTGGGTATTAAATGAATCATCTGGACTGAAAGCCACCTCTAGCTCTACACAAATTAAATCCTACATCCACCTGTGCAGCAACCTAAACGTGCACAAACGTCTGTTCTAACGATTTGCTTTCTTACAATTAATGTCAATAATGAAAAAAAAAAAGGATTAATACCAAACGGCTTTGGAAGACGAGAAATGCAAACGTACACAATGCAAAAGCTTGTACACACTTGTGGATCATAAGGAACATTTGTGTTTGCAAACTAATTTGCATTTAATTGTATTCCAGAACAGAGGAGTTAACCTGGGTACACACTGAGATATTGTGCGATATATCGCTCAGAGGCGAATCAGAACGACATATTGCACACATGTACCCCCCAATCTGTCATACGTGATCATTGTTCACTGGAGTGGTCCACTGGATGAGCTGCATATTCAGTGGGACAACTCCAGAACCAATCATGGTGTAGTTACACACCGCATATAAATGATACATTGCATAATCACATGGGGTGTATCCAGCTTTAATAGGTAGGTCATTGGAACATGGAGCCTATTCAGAAATCAGAGCGCAATTCTAGAAATGTAGCAAAAAGTGGGACGCACATAAACACATTTCTATTAAGGGGGCACCTAGTGTTCCCGCTAAGCTTCTTTTGCAGTGTGCCGCACCCTGGCCGTTTCTAAAACCTCGAAATGCACCCTGCCCTTTTTGTGTGCGGCACAGGATGCTGAAAACTTTCGGTGTGTGCCATCATTTGTAATGGGCATCAAGGTGTGTGGTATAATGTGTAAGAGGCATTACAGTGTGTGCCATAATGTGTAACTGTCATTACGACAGAATATGTAATGGGCATAGCAGAGTATGACTATGTTTAATAGGCGTAATCTTAGAGCAGTGTGCAAATTTTTTATGTAGGTTATTTAGTTTCCAATGTAAATTTGTAATATAAAATGTGCCCTCCCAATTGAAAAAAAGTGCCCTGCCCGGTGGTCAGCAATCTGCCCTATAAAAAAAAAAATCTTAGGGCCCCCATACATTAGGCCGACTTGTCCTAGGGACACTGTGCAAGTACAGACATACAGCCATCAGGTTTGCATAGATCTCTGAATAGGGCCCATAGCTCATACAGCAGGACAGATGAATGAAGCCTGGTAAAGTGGTAATAAAAAAGGGATAAACTGGAAGGTGATAAAGCACCAGCAAATCAGCTGTTTAAAAAAATGACAATTAGGAGGCGAGTGTTGGTGCGTTATCACCTACCACTTTACCAGGCTTAATACATCTGCCCCAGTAAAGTCAAAGGGGTTTTTTTTTAGAGCCATCATTTTAATGCGTTTGTCCCTAAGCAGAGCAGGTGCCCGTCCGGTCATGTAATTCTGCCAAGAGTTCTATCTAAAACCTTTGCCGCACAGTAAACGTTTAATACATAGCTGAGATGCAATTACAAAGCAAACTATTAGTGGTAGCTGCACCTCAACGAGGTAACTGGGTCCTTGCGGCATTTCAAAGAATACCAGTCACCGACACTAATGGTTGACTTTAATGCATTTAGGGGAGAAGTTTGTTTTAACAGCTTTATATTAAACTCCTTCATTTAAAATAAAAATTGATTAAACATTGGGGCAGATGTTTTAAGCCTGGAGATAAAGTGCAAGGTGATTACACACCAGCCAATGAGCTTAGAACTCCTTTTTGAAATCCAGCCTGTAACATGACAGTTAGGAGACGATTGGCTGTTATCACCACTTTATCAGGCTTAATACATCTGCCCCAAAATCATGGCAGTATAAAAAGGTAACTTCAGTACAAATAGATACACACACACACACACACACAGGTAGGTAAAGACACTGCAAGTCCAATAATAATTGCAGGGCATCAGGATTTCCATTTTGTTTATGATTTTGATCATTGGTAGGCATGTCTATACATCATGTGACCACGATAAAGCTGGATCTACACCAAGGTTCTTGATGATCTATTCACTTCTAAACTCTGAAATGTAAGAGGTGAGGTCTTACCTTCAGGTGACTCCAGCAGACACATACATACCATGCTAATAAATGCTTACACCAAGGAGACAGAGCAGAGAAGAGACTTATTACACTGTAAAGGGACTTACATCTGTTCCTTGCTGATGGCCACAATCACACAGTCGGATGGTCTCTCTTTGTGATATTCATCCTGGATCTGCTGGTAGAACTGCAGGTAGAGCTTCTCTCTGCGGTCATCAGAGTTGTATTGGGTGTCTGCATCAAACACATTCAATATTCAGGCTAAATACATATTAGATGAGACATATACCCAATTATTCAAATTACTGGGTGAAACAAATTACCGGGTTGACCGTTTTAGCCCCGTAATTTGCTCTCGGGTGTAAAAAGGGGGTCAGGCTTCACCAGGAAAAAAAATGAAGCGGCACTCAAAATGCGGGGTAATTGCCAGGTTGCAGGTCTAAAAGTGGTGTTATACCCCTACCACACAGAAAAGTAAATTACCGGGTCAAACATTTCTACTCTGTCAATTGCCATTCAACACAAGTACTTTTTTTTTTGTGTGAAAGGGTCAACCTGCGTCGAAATTCCCGGGTCTTAGACCCAGGTATTTACCAGGGTCGATGACCTTGGGAATTTCGAAACGGGTTGAACCTTTTGCACAGAAGAAATACCCGTTATAATCATCAAATTACCAGGTACAAATGGTCATTTGCTTTTCTGTGTGAAAGGAGGGGTCAGAATGGGACCAGCAAAGCAACCCGGAACTGAAATGCCAAGTAAATGCCAGGATTTAGGGGCTTTTCTGTTTGAAAACCGGATTAGACTATATTGTCGCAATTTGCCGTATCACAATGACAATTCTCACTGATCGCATAATGTGGTGTACCCGCAATTGTGCGCTCCCACGGGTTGCATGTGACCCTCTGACAAATGTGTAAGAGGGGGGTTAGCTTTAGGCACTTAGAAGAAGAGTTATTTTGCCCATACACTAATGCGATCAGATGCGATATCGCAATGTGTGGTCCGATCGTGCAGCACCCGATGACGCATGCCAGACACCGGGTGCTGGAAGTGGCTGTGTGGAATGCTGGCAAGGAGCGGGGTACGTACCTGGCTGGGAACCAGAGCGGTGGAGCTGTCAGGCGGCGGGACTCAGCAGGACTTTGAAACACTGGACAGCCCTCTAACTGGCTGAGGCCGCTGAGACTGAGAGCTTTCTCAGCCAATCAGCGGCCTCTGATTGGCTGAAAGAGCTCATAGGGCCATCCAGTGTTTAAAAGTCATATGCTGCCACTGCTGAGTCCTGCCACCTGACCGCTTCGGTCCCCAGCCAGGTATGAACCCCCCTCCTGTCCCGCTACTCCGCCAGCTCCAGTCCCCACGCTGATTGCATTTGAGCAATCGCATGTGGTTTTAAACCACATGCGATTACTCATGCAATTCAATAAATATTATGTGCAGCATATAATATCTATCGATGCGACATTCAACGGCGTGCCTGGAAAGGACAGTACTAATAGGAGTTTTTATACGGACTGGGTTGAATGTTTGATTGACATAGAATCAAGGGGAACATTTTTCTTTGATACCTGGTTCCCATATGTTCTTTTACTTGCTGACTCGGATGAAGACCGTATTTGACAATTTGTTAGGCTCTCCACTTGGTATAACAGGTCTGCGTAGAACAAGGAGGCCTTCCCCGAATTCTGAACCCATACTCATAAACCCATTTTATGATGCTAAGTATTTCTTCTCTACTTTGATTATCTATTGTTCTTTACGATGTCATGTATCAATTACCCTATTATAACATGGAATGCTGCCTTATCTCTCCTGGCTGACTGATCATATCACCCTACCATTCATGTACCTGCCCTGTTACCAGTTATTATTGTATGTGTACCATTTTTCTCTTTTTCAATAAAAATATTATTCAAAAAAAGTACTGTTTATACAACTCTATACACACACACACAAACACACACACACACCCTAATTCTGTTCATATTGTCAGTACCTATGTTAAAAAAAAAAAAAAAACAACAATAGCCAATATGATTAGCAAGAACTTTAAAGTAGCGCAACTTACTGAAGTTATATACAAGTCCGAAATCATTTCACTTACTGTTTTGAGAGTATTGGTATCTCTCACAGTATTCCTCTGTGCCAGCTGAATAATGATATTTATTTCCGAACAGTTCCTCAAAGCTGTAGATGAAAGAAAATAAATAAATACAGAAATGTGGTATACACAGGGGAGTGAAGGGGGGGGGGTGACGTAGGTTAGCACAGATCACCCAGCACACATGCGGTGCACCAGCGATGTGCGCCGAGCGATCTCTGCGGACCAGTGTTCTCCCCATGAGAACACTGGAGATCTAACTACATTAATACTGCATGGAGTTTTATCTAGTCAGAAGACGGCGACGTGCGGGACCGCGCATTGCCGTCACTCGGGAGTATACACACACGTAGCTATCTGTGCTTCATTTCCAAGCAATCTAGTCAGCTCGATAAGAGTATTTGCCATGAGCATTTTTATAAGATCCACACATGTTCTACAATGCTACCCTTGGGGTACAGAGGGTTTTGCACCAGGTAAACTAAAACTAGTTTGCATCGTGCCTTCGACCCTCTAGATCAGGGGTTCTCAATGACCTCACACAGTTCACGTTTTCCAGGTCACCCGGCAGATACACAGGTGCATTCATTACTCATTGACACAGATCCACAGGTGGAGCTAATTATTTCACTTGTGATTCTGTGAGGAGACCGATAAAACATGCACTGCGTGGGGTAATGAGGACCGACTTTGAGAACCTGTGCTCTAGATCCCATCAGAGGTCAGTATACAAAGCTCATAAAAAACACCAGTAGCACCAAACAGACAAGCCCATCAGTCAACAGGAGTTAAATGACAGTGCCCCCACATGGGGAAATGGTCATTAGGTCGACATGGGTCTAGGTCGCCACAAGCATTAGGCCGACAATCAAAATGTCGACATGGGGTTTTTCACTTTTTTTTATTTGACCTGACATGTGCCGACAGGCAGGATTTCCCGCCCTACCATCCACTAGGGTGTGGTGAGAGAATAATATAGTGTGCCGAGCGCAGCGAGTCACCGAGCCCGAAGCATGGGGGCGAGGTGCACTTTATCCTGTGTCCATGTCGACATTCGAGTCAAAAACAGTGAAAAAACCCATGTCGACCTTTTGACTGTCGACTGTGTCCCATGTCAACCTAATGACCGTCGACCAAATGATACAATTCAAATTCAACCTCAATCCCAGTGCCAATTTTACACATGGGCGAAAAATCTAGCAACGGCGAAAACAGCGTAAATCTGCAAAACTGCCGGAAGTATATGTGGTTTTGGCATATTCACGTCCGTTTTTGCAGCCGTTTTCACCCATGCTGTTGGTGAAACGGCAGGGGCACAAATGTACTCAAAAAGGGGGAAAATGCCCATGAGGGAATACTGATAGGCTGATATTATTTTCCACATGGTGAAAAACTCAGCCAAGATTGAATACGCCCTTAAAGGCCCCCATACACTATACGATTTTGGGACGATTTCGGCACTTTGGGCCGATAACCAGATGAAATCGCCCCAAAATCGCAGGTGTGTGATATATGATCCGATCCGATGCGCGGTCCCGTGCGCATCTGACCGGATCAGGGAGGTCGGACGGTCAGCACATAAGATCATCCGACCTCCCTGTATGCTATGCATATGCCTGCCCACCTGTCAGGCATATGCATGCAGACACCGGGGGGCGGGGGAGCACGGCGGGCAGACACACTGACCTGGCCGGCATGCTGTGATAACAAATAGCAGCGGCAGTAGTGGGGGCGGGCGGCGGCTCACAAATGAGTTCCCGGCGGGTGCCGGGTGCGGCAAGTGATGCTGACCTGGCCGGCATGCTGTGATCACAAATAGCAGCGCTGCCGCTGCGGGACGGGAAGCACAGTGGCGGCTATTAGATTTTCAAAATACCTGTCAAATGACCGGCCGTTCTGTGATTGGCTGAGAGCTGACAGGTATTTTGAAAATCTAATAGCCGCCACTGTGCGTCCCGTCCCGCAGCGGCAGCGCTGCTATTTGTGATCACAGCATGCCGGCCAGGCACTACTGCCGCCGCCCGCCCCCACTACTGACGCCGCCCGCCCCCACTACTGACGCCGCCCGCCCCCACTACTGACGCCGCCCGCCCCACTGCTCCTCACCGCCCTGCAGCTCCCAATTTGTTTTACATGTGATAAATCGCAAGCGATTTATCACATGTAAAAACTGGCTCATCAAGTGCCAAATTGTATGTGAGCCTCCCGGGGAGCTGCCGGGCGGCTCACAGGAGAATTGGGTCCGACTTGTCCTAAGGACAAGTCGGCCTAATGTATGGGGGCCTTTAGTCAGCGAAAGTGTCACCTTACCACAGATCGTAATATTTGTGGAAACATAATCCTTACCTTTTTTGTTCTTCCACATCTCTGGGGTATTTGTCAGAAGAGAATGAGGCCTTCTGACTGGATTTATACGGGTTAATGCTAGAAACAAAATCAGAAAGTCAGTTTCTTATATAGTGCAGCATATTCCGTTGCGCTTTACAAAGGAGAAAACAAACAGGGTATTTACAGACAGTCAAAATGTGGGAGGGCCCTGCTCGCAAGCTAATAATAGACTGCATAAAAGATACTCAGAGAATTATATAAATAAAAGTACAGCCATAGGTCATAAAAGTAAATAAAGGGCAACCATATAAACAACTACCTTGAGTGGCATTCGAACAGAAAGGCGGACACCGCTGACAGGAAGTAAAGAAAGTTATTGCATCTGTGTTCCGCGAATCCGTAACATATGTTCCATAGCGGACACTATCGCAATGTGACTAAGAGTAGGAGACTGCAGTATGTGTGGTTCAAACAAGCCAGAAAGCAGTCGTACAACAAATCCAGAACTTGCATTCCATAGTAATAGTGTCCACTATGGAATGCATGGTCTGAATCAGTGGATCTTCCGGTAATTCCAGTCAGCAGTATCGCCCTTTCTGTTCGGATGCCGATGAAGGTATTTATTTAAATGGTAGTTTATTTATGCTACTGTATCTATTTATATAATGCAATCTATAGCATATCTCCCAACATGACCCTTTCCAGGAGGGACACAGTGTTCTGTTCCTGGGCTTCACTTTTAATATGCGATTGCCATCACCTGTGGGGAAACACCTTTCTTATCAATTTACCTGTTCAAAGCAGGTGATGGCATCATAAATGAAGTGGGCAGAGCAATGTGTTCCTCCTGGAAGGGGTCATGTTTGGATTAGTGCATTAGTCACTTTCTGCTGATCCTGGAAAGGATACTCCGGGCGAGTCAGGAATTCAGTGGTTCACAAGTGTTTGCAGTTTGTAATTGGGAACTAATTGTCATAGGTATTTTAGGAGGTCAGTATACTCTTTTGGCTGCTTGCTGGATGGACCAAATTACTCCTTAACAGAAAGTGAAGGCAAAATGATCTGTTTCAAGCTTTTTGGATATGGACAGAGGGTGCGGAGAAGACAGATTGGAGGTAGGAGTAGATAGGGACTAAGCTATCATTTTGATGCACTGGCATTTTATAACTTAATTACACATTTATATTGTTTGGAAATTCTTTAATAAATAACAGCTAAATGTAAAATCTTTATTGATGCCCCATGCTATCCCCCCATTAACCCTTTCTGGTCCAACGTCTAGTCACCTTAAAATAAAAAAACATCAATATCTTTCAACATTCAATGTAGACTATTTTCGAAAAAAAAAATGACAATTAATTTAAACCAGACTGTTTGAATTGACAAAAAAAAAATTTGGACGGCAAAGGGTTAATAAAATACACTGCACACAAACTTCAGGTAACACTTCAGATTGGTTATTACTTCTAAGCAATGGAAAACTTACTCCAAAAGACGAGGGATCCAGCTCGGCTTCCTGAGGAAACACAAGTGTTAGAATGAATTACAGGCACCGATGGTTTTGTAACATGATCCACAGCGACACGACATTGGATTTACTCCCCTCAATCCAAAACAAAGCAAGAATTCATTCACACTGTGTATTACCGGGATGAGCGCATTCCCGCATACAGACTTCCCTTTACATGTTCATAGCAATTACAACATGTCACTAGACAAAAACAAGCCAATGGTCACCTTTTATCACATATATCATCACAAGGCGATTCGCAGAGATAAATCGATCACATTGGCTAGTGTGTATGCACTGTATGGCCCCTACATGCAGCTCAATCTGAGGATATCATCAATAACAGGAATAGCCTTGGGCCTGACCACTGACCATATATTATTGGTCATTTGGAACGTCGCAGTGTCATTGCTGACTAGATTATATGGTTTGCAGATTGCATAGTGTACACCCAGCTTAATAGAGGTCCTATTTGTTTTTACACAATGAACAAGGCTGAAAGGGAAATATATGGGGAGGAATTCGGGGGTATGAGCCCTCATTATGGGGGAGAAGTGGTATTTGCACATGTTACGTGCATTGATACCACATGGAAATCCAGAGTGAATCCAGACAAAGGACAGTGCGCCGATACGCAGAGCAATGCATGACTGTCGGTGGCACGGACCGTTCAGACACCTGCATGGTTTTTCTTCACATTCACCACTGCGTGGATCCTTCTCTCCGGGCTGCATGTGAGATTCCGCGATCGTAATGAGATTTTGCGCATGCCTAAAAGCCGGCTGGGGGTGAGACTGTGGGCGGTCTGACAGTGATCGCCGGATGGGCAGTTCTCACTTCTGTACTCCACAGAAACATAGAATGTAACGGCAGATAAGAACCACTTGGCCAATCTAGTCTGCCCCTCTATTAAACATGTTACCTCAGACCTTATTTGATCCTTATTTTTTTGTAAGGATATGACTATGCCTATCCCAAGCATGTGTACATTGTACTACTGTATTTGCCTCTACTACCTCTGATGGGAGGCTATTCCACTTATCTACCGCCAGGGTGGAGGAGTGGGCATCCTCCTCTCCCCCAACTGCACCTTCCGCGCCATCCCACCTGAGCCCTCCCTCACATTCTCCACCTTTGAGGTACACACTATCCGCCTCTTCTACCCCATTCACCTCCTTGTGGCTGTAATCTACCGCCCCCCTGGCCCCTGCTCCCCTTTCCTTGATAACTTTGCTGCGTGGCTTCCACACTTTCTTGCCTCTGACCTCCCCTCTATCATCCTCGGTGACTTTAACATTCCTATTGACATCAATAATGCTGCCTCCTCTAACCTTCTTGACCTTACCACCTCCTTTGGACTTTCTCAATGGACCTCCACCCCCACTCATAATCTCGGACACTCCCTTGACCTAGTCTTCACCCACCATTGTAATCTCTCTGATTTCTCTAATTCTTCCTTCCCACTCTCTGACCACAATCTGCTCTCTTTCACCCTCTCATCCTCCCCTCTCCCCTCATTGCCCAGACCAACAGTCACCAGACGTAACCTCGGATCTCTTGACCCCACTGTCCTGTCTTCCCTGGAGACTTTCCTCTCTCAACCATGACTTGCCCCAACCAGGCTGCCTCTTTCTATTACTCTTCTCTCACCTCTGCTCTCGACTCTGTAGCCCCCCTCCACACTGTTCCCCTTCGACGCTCTAAACCACAACCCTGGCACAACAAAATAACTAGATTCTTGCAAAAATGTGCACGCTCTGCTGAACGCCTCTGGAGGAAATCTCACTCTCTGGAAGACTTCCTACAGCGCTGCTCTCTCCTCTGCCAAACAATCTTTCTTCAAATCTCTCATCTCTTCCCATTCCTCCAATCCCCGACGTCTCTTTGATACTTTCAACACTCTACTTCGCCCTGCACCACCCCATCTCCCTTCATCCCTCACTGCCACTGACTTTGCCTCCTTCTTCCTCTCTAAAATTGAGGTAATCCGACATGATATCTCCTTCCATACCCCCTCTGCTGCCCACCCACCCCAATCATCCTCCCCTACCAACTACCCCACTCTGTCATCCTTCTGCCCTACTACAGCTGAGGAAGTCCGCTCCCTCATCTCATCCTCTCCCCGACCTCTACCTGTCCCTTGGACCCTCTCCCCTCCCGCCTCCTCAGTTCCCTCTCCCCCACTGGCTGCTCCCACCTTGCTCACCTCTTTAACCTATCTCTTTCTACTGGCATCTTTCCCTCACCCTTCAAACACGCTCTGGTCTCGCCTATTCTTAAAAAACCTAACCTGGACCCTTTATCTCCCACTAGCTACCGCCCTATCTCTCTTCTCCCATTTGCCTCTAAAATACTAGAACGGCTGGTTTACAGGCGTCTCACCAGCTACCTGTATGACCACTCCATCCTAGATCCCCTTCAATCTGGCTTTCGCCCACTTCACTCCACTGAGACTGCCCTAGTGAAAGTCACCAATGACCTGCTGTCAGCCAAATCCAAGGGTCACTTCTCCCTGCTTATCCTTTTGGACCTATCTGCTGCCTTTGACACTGTGGATCACCCTCTCCTCCTCCACACACTCCAAAACATTGGCCTCTCTGGCACAGTCTTCAACTGGTTTTCCTCTTACCTCTTCAACCGTTCCTTCTCAGTCTCTGCCTCTGGCTCTACCTCACCACCTTCTATCCTTCCTGTCGGGGTCCCTCAGGGTTCCGTCCTTGGCCCCATTCTGTTCTCTCTGTACACCTCCTCTCTGGGTGCACTCATTAACTCCTTTGGCTTCCAATATCACCTCTATGCAGATGACACCCAAATCTACCTCTCCTCTCCTGATCTGTCCCCCACTGTTTTCTCTCAAGTTTCCAACTGCCTCGCTGCCATCTCTACCTGGATGTCTGAGCGATTTCTGAAGCTGAATATGGACAAAACCGAACTTATTATCTTTCCCCCACCCAGAGCTATGCCCCCTACTAATATCTCTATCACTGTTAACAACACCATCATCTCCCCTGTTCCCCAACTCCGCTGCCTGGGTGTCACTCTTGACTCCTCCCTCTCCTTTGCACCCCACATCCAAGCCCTGGCCCATTCTTGCCGGTTCCAGTTACGCAACATTGCTCGCATCAGGCCCTTTCTCTCACAGAGTGCAACTAAGCTGATCATCCACTCATTAGTCATCTCACGGCTTGACTACTGTAATGCTCTTCTCACTGGCCTCGCTCAATCCCAACTAGCTCCTCTCCAATCTGTCCTCAATGCTGCAGCCAGGCTTATCTTCCTCTCCCGCCGCTCTAACTCTGCTACTCCCCTTCAACAAAATCTGCACTGGCTTCCATTCCCCTACAGAATCCTCTTCAAACACCTCACACTCACATACAGGGCCATCTCTAATTCCATTGCTCCATATATCTCTAACCTCCTCTCCATTCATACACCCTCCCGCCCTCTACGGTCAGCTGACGACTGTCGTCTCTCCTCCACCCTGATCACTGCTTCCCATGCTAGAGTACAGGACTTTGCCCGTGCTGCACCCCTTCAGTGGAACGCACTCCCTCGCTCCATTAGACTCTCCCCGACCTTGCAAAGCTTCAAACGGGCACTGAAAACTCACCTATTCATTAAAGCGTACCCTTCCACTGCATAAACCAGCTGGTTCTCCGACCCCTTGCCTGTTTACATCCTGCTATCTCACCACCACCCCCTCGCTTGCACCTCTTGTAATCTGTCTGTCTCCCCTTCCTACTAGACTGTAAGCTCCTCCGAGCAGGGCCCTCTTCCCTCCTGTTGTCAAAGCCTACTTCTCTTCACATTTCACTCACAGCTCTCCTTTACTCCAACACTCAGTGACCATCTTCTTACTCATCTCCATCATTGGCCTCAAGCCTCTAGTTGTATGTTGATTGGGTCCTCACTACTTATATCCAAGCTGTAATGTGTATTGAACTGTGGTGCTCTTTATTTGTACTGTATTTTTGTTATTTATTCAATGTTATGCCAAGTTTTGTCTCCCTGTATTGTTCCTTTGTACGGCGCTGCGAAACACTTGTGGCGCCTTATAAATAAAATTATAATAATAATAATAATAATAATCTACTACCCTTTCTGTGTAGTAATTCTTCCTCAGATTTCCCCTGAATCTTCCTCCAGCAAAGATGTTAGTACATCACGCTGTTAGTGCATCCGGCTTTGCCTCGGTGAAGAGCCAAAGCAGGAAGCTTTATAAGTGAACGACCAGTGAGGGTAGAATACTAGTGTTCACTCTAGAAATTGTGCTGGGCAGGGCGCCGGGGGGGGTCCGGTGCCGCCGACGGCACACTTGGGGGCGGTCCCGGGCCGCCGGCGTCACGAAAGGGGGCGGTCCCGGGCCGCCGGCGTCACGAAAGGGGGGCGGTCCCGGGCCGCCGGCGTCACGAAAGGGGGCGGTCCCGGGCCGCCGGCGTCACGAAAGGGGGGCGGTCCCGGGCCGCCGGCGTCACGAAAGGGGGGCGGTCCCGGGCCGCCGGCGTCACGAAAGGGGGGCGGTCCCGGGCCGCCGGCGTCACGAAAGGGGGGCGGTCCCGGGCCGCCGGCGTCACGAAAGGGGGCGGTCCCGGGCCGCCGGCGTCACGAAAGGGGGGCGGTCCCGGGCCGCCGGCGTCACGAAAGGGGGGCGGTCCCGGGCCGCCGGCGTCACGAAAGGGGGGCGGTCCCGGGCCGCCGGCGTCACGAAAGGGGGGCGGTCCCGGGCCGCCGGCGTCACGAAAGGGGGGCGGTCCCGGGCCGCCGGCGTCACGAAAGGGGGGCGGTCCCGGCCGCGCCTAAGATGCTGTCACCACAGGGGGTAGGTGCCTTGATGCCAGGGAAGCTCCGGGCATCGCCGTCTAAGGCGGCGCTGGGCTTACCCGTGCAAGGAGTCGGGCAGGCACCAGGCTGTTTTAGCGGGGCGCTGCTAGAGGGGCAGGGCGCATTTTGCCCTTTAAAAAATGGGCAGGGCGCATCGCCCTGCTAAAACAGCCTAGCGGGAACACTAAATACATTTAACCATCATTCCAGGCAGAGTACTTTAAATGTGGGGGAATTGAGTTCCCCCATAAGCTGAGAAAAGTTAGTCACCAAAGATACCCGGATTATTTTCCAACCAGGAGAGAATGACACAAAATAAAAAGTAATGCTACTTGTGTATTATCACGGTGCCGGCTACGCTACGTTTTCCACGTAGCCTAAGGTACGTTGTCAGCGTATCCGGCATAGTGTTAATGTGATGTGTGTGTGTGTGTGTGTGTTATGCTTTATACTTACCCTCCTCCGGGCCGACCACCGCGTCTATCACGATCCCCGCTGACTACACCAATGCACGGTCACTCCCCAGCGGCAGCGTTCAGTCCCCCTCCTCCGGCAGTCACTCCCCGGCGCCAGCAATGTACGTAATGGACAATGTACGTAATTCAGCGTATTGCCACTGGGGGAGCATCACATGGTTTCCCTGCTCCCCCAGCGGCACTATGCTAATTGCGTACATTGTCGGCTGTGAGTGCCGGAGGAGGGGAACTGAAATCTGCCGCCGAGGAGTGAGCGTGCATCGGTGGATCGTGATGGACGTGGTGGCCGGCCCGAAGGAGGGTAAGTATAAAGCACATCACAAACACACACAATGACATCATACCCCCACTATCCACATCATACCCCCAGTATCCACGTGGGCATGGAGTTAATTCTATAAAGTGTGCAGAGTCCACGCTTCAGGCTCGGTGGCTAGCCACACTTTATAAAATTAACTCCACGCCCACGTTGATACTGGGGGTATGACGTGGATAGTGGGGGTATGACGTGGATAGTGGGGATATAAGGCATTGTGTATTATCACAGCTCCAGGACAAGTTACGTAGTTTATGTAGTCAGCATAGTGCTGTATTGGTATTCTCAATACACCACTACACAAACTACGTAATGGGCACCGTGATAATACACAAGTACCGAAGTAATTACTATATATGCTATCCTGGGACTACATACTGCTACGGTCACTCATAGTAAAATTGGTTTGGGTGAAGGGTATGTTGCTATGGTATCATAAATGAGGGAATGAACAGACAAGAGTGGTTACTATGGCGGCATCTCCAGGGAGTTCTATACAAAAGGAATCCCCCTGGGTTTGTGCAGATGGGATTTTCCCAAGACGCGTTCTGTTTTGGGTAGAGAGGGGGGTTGGGAAAAATGAGTTACAACACACTGATACTAAATCCAATAAAAGTGACAAAATATGTGATGAGCGCGAACAAAGAAAACAAAATAGATTTACAAGAAATACACATTTTGTTTAATAATGAATTTATGACACAAGACAATCAGTGAGCAACAAATCCCAATGACTCAGCCGACTAAAATCTTTATGATTGAAAATCCCCCCAAAAATGGTTTCAGTATCATCTGTTGGTACTTGTGTATTATCTGGGCGCCCGATTTTATCATTGTATGCCACTACTTAAGGCATGCGATTTGATTTTTCATTGTAAAGACCAGATTTTTAATTGTATAGTCAACCATGGGTGATTTC
Source organism: Crinia signifera (assembly GCF_055691185.1). Lineage (NCBI taxonomy): Eukaryota > Metazoa > Chordata > Amphibia > Anura > Myobatrachidae > Crinia > Crinia signifera. The sequence goes on along the minus strand of NC_139227.1, from coordinate 7,205,893 downwards.
ATACCCCCACTATCCAACTACGCATGGAGTGGATTTTATATAGTGTGGCGAGCGCAGGGAGCCTCTGAGCCCCGCGAGGGGAGGCGGATTACTTTACATGTATTCTGCGTCCGCTCGCCACACTATATAAAATCAACATGCGTAGTTGGATAGTGGGGGTATGAAATCACCCATGGGTGACTCTACAATTAAAAATTGGGTCTTTACAATGAAAAATCGCATTGCATGAATTGTATGCCACTATATTGCATGCGATGCGATGAAAAAAATCGGGCGCCCAGATATTACACAAGTACCCATCTGTTTTTCTGGCTAAATATGAATGACATTTAATATGCATCACAGGGATATCTACATACACATGCGGAATGTCGCAATGATAGACAGCATGAAATATCAGTGTCAGATAGCAGTTTTGTAAAAACAAATAATTCACAAAAACACAATTAAAAAAAAAAACCTATAAACCCGATATATTGGGGTGTATTCAATGCTTTCAGCCTGCGGTGTCAGTATTCCACTGACCCCCTGCACACGGCGTGTGCTGCCGCTAAAACAGCGAGTCTCATGGCTGAATGCAATGCGCTCCCTGCATTAGCCGCAAGCCTCGCTGTTTGGGGGAATCCTAGCTGTCCTCTGACAGTGAGTATTCCCCCGGTGCGTTGAATAGGGTGAGTGGCGGCGCAGGGGTTAAATGGCGACCCCCGCCGTTTAACCCCCTCGCCGGCAGCATTAAATACACCCCAATGTATCTCACTCTACGATGTGATTCACGGGTGACCTCCTCTCCCTCAGGCATACGGTAATACTTTTATGTTTATGATTGTCATTGTGGGGATTTGTACAGGCTTAATTTATTGGATTGGAGTTCAATGATTTAGAATGAGTAATTAACTGATAGATAGATAGATAGATAGATAGATAGATAGATAGATAGATAGATAGATAGATAGATAGATAGATAGGTGTATGATCCAGCATAACTCTGGAATACATGGAACAATTTACACCAAACTTTGGTCACATGATTTACAATCTGGAAAAGAAATACTGTGGGAGCCTAAGAAGGGTCCCGGCCACTACAACGTGGGTCAGGGATGCAAGATATGGCAGAGTTGCAGAACATAAAAGGGGGTAGAGGACATGGGGTTTAAGAAAAAAAAACTGGTCATTCAGGACCCACCACAGACAGGTGTGTGCCGGTCACACCATGGGCATGGCGAGTGGTTACGCTTAAATCGAAAAAAGGATAAAGTTCAAGTAATTGCACAACCAAACCCTGGCAACGCCGGGGACCTCGCTAGTATCTTCTAAAACACCACCTGCAGGGTTCATCGGCCTAACACTGGGTAAATGCTATATTGGCCAATCTTAAGGCCCCCATACACTGTCCTTAGGACAAGTCGGACCAGTTTGACCTTGAACGACCCCCGGCAGCTTCCCGGTAGGCTGCATACGATTTGGCACTTGATGTGCTAAATTATACATGCAACAAATCGCATGCAATTTATTGCATGTATATCCCTGGGGGGCGGGCAGCGGTGTCCCTGCAGTGTGTGGTGGGCAGCAGGTTCCCTCTGCGACACTGTTCAGTAGGTCCGGCAGATGGCAACTGAGTGAGTAGCGACGCGGGAAGCGCTGCTGAATTTGAAAACACTGGCCGGACGCTGATTGGCTAAGATTCAGCCAATCAGTGTCTGGCCAGTGTTTTCAAATTCCCACTGACCAGCGCTGCAGGGAGTCAGAATCCCGCTGCCCGCCCCATGCAGGCTTCCCAGCCGCCCGCCACACAACCAGCTGGCCGGACCCCACAGCCCGCCCCCTGCGTCAGAGGTCCCAGGACAGGTGGTCAAACGGCCAACAGACCCAACCATCTGCTCGTGTCCGATGCACATAGGACCTGACGGGATTCATGGCCCGATTGGTTGCTATCGGCGGAAATTAGCTCGGTGTATGGGCACCTTTACCATGATCATCATGTACCATCAAAGACACGCAATTCATCATCTGATGTGCTGATATAGCCTCACACATCATTGCGGAAGTCCCAGGAAACTGCCAGGGTGGACATCTTTTTTGGACTAAAACATGTCTTTGTTGCAACACAACACTGCATGGATTCATTTGACACGCGGCACTTGTATATTGTGTGCGACTGAGGGGTAGAAGTATTATGCTTATAATACTACCTGCTTCACCAAGGAGAAGCAGCGGGCAGCTGCGCTAGGAGTATGCCGAAGTGGAGGAGTAAACACCCCTTTTACCCCAGTGATCTCTTCAAGACCCCCTACAGCAGTGTCTCTCCTCCAGCTGGCTTACTAGGCATGCGATAACCTCGTGAGATCCAACATGAAGCCTGGAACCAGCAGCCACCACAGACAGGGAAAGCGATGTTTCTGCTGTGGTGTACGGCCAACGACAGCTGCAGGTGTCAATATTATTAGACGGAGGAATCGGAATGGTCAGTGGTACTGAGCATTCATACGTTGTCCCCATATATCGGAGTGCTATCTTATAGATAGTAGCATCGATATAGACGGGGGCACTAGCAAACATCAGCACATTCATACATAGAGAAGTGGTATGAGCACACGCGCGCGCGCGCACACACACACACACACACACACACACACAAGCGCTGATACTGCTCCTCCCCCACAGCGACCCGTCTTATATGTACTCCCGAGTACTTGAATCTGTATACATAATCCTCAGTCTCCCATTTTCAGCGAAAGGCTCGCAGGGTTGCACAGAACCTGATGGCATCTCGCGCTACATGGCGTATTGAGGCTATATATTTTAGAGTGCTGGAGGTAGCTCACTTTTGGTGTTTTGAACTAATGTCAGTTCAAAATCTGCTAGTGTGTATGGCTGGCTTCCACATCATTGATGGCCACCACTGTTCGTCGGGTTGTTTTCCAGTGGAGTGAACCACATTCTCCAGTTTTTTTTAATCCCCGCCGCTATTTCCGACGGGAAATAGCGGCGGCAGCCTATTCAATGCGGTCTTTCATGACAGCATTGAAGAGGCAGATAGACAGAATGGGCCCCGTTTTCCCGAGAATGGCCGTGAATTGTCGCGATCAAGGCCGGATCTCGACAATCCATGACAGTTAATGCGGACACGCCCTGTTTTCGCCGATCGGCAGACAGGACATTGAATCCTGCCTGGCAATTTGTGGTCAAGCAAAACTAAACCGGGCCAGTTTCGGGGGGCTGTCAGAACATACCCACAGTCGTGACCTGGGATAAATTTACTAAGAAGGAATTTCTATTGAGGATGGGATGTACCACCATAGCAACCAATCAGATTCTACTTCTTATTTAGCACCTTCTAGAATATCAGATAGTATCTGATTGGTTGCCATGGGCAGCATCCAATATTCAATAGAGCTCACTGCGAGTAATTGAATCCCCCCCTAAGAATATGTATTTTGGGAAAAAACACAAATACGAGTGTAGACTTACTTTTTGCCAGCAACCGGTTTCTGTGGCTGCCCTCTCGTCACTTTCACCCAAGACGACATGTTAAATTACCTGAAAAGTGGAAAATAAGAAACTTTGAGTCAAACCAGTCACTAGTTAAGTTGTAGCTTACTTAATATAAACATGAGGGGGAAAGGGGGGGGGGGGGGTATCAAGACCTGATGTATTTTTTAGAAAATGGACAAAACCCATGTGCACTGCAGATGGGGCAGAGAGATTTGGGTGTGTTTAAACTGAAATCTAAAAAATCAGTCAGTATTTACCCTGCACAGAAACTCCCCCAAATCTAACTCTCTCTGCATGTTCCATCTGCCTCACCTGCATTGTAGAATGGTTTTGTCCATTTGCTAAAAATTGTGCTTTGCGATAAGTTCTGAATAACCCCCATGGACAGCCTAGGCTGCAACTAGTCCTACTATTAAAAATATGTTACATTTATATTATAATTAAAGAACACTAATTAGGTTAATTTATTCCTCATTATCTGCAAGTTTCTTATGTTCCAAACTTCACCAAATAACTGATGTGCAGCTATGTCAATGAGTTTTACATGTAGCCTTTTTTTATTCATTTACAAATCCCAACATAACAAATAATAAAATGTGGGCGGAGCAAGGCTGGACAAACTCTATAGGCAAAGGACACAATGAGGGATGGTGGCCCTTTCCTGGAGAAATGATTAAAGAAAGCAGTACTCGCTATTTGAGACATCGGAAAGTTATAAAGCCAGTCTCGTAAGGCCCATACACCCTGGGAAAGCCGCCCGGTGTGTACGGGGCAGCGGTGAGCGCTCCCTCATCATCGCTGCACCGACTGCTCGTCGGCCAGTATTACCAGCAGATGTGCGGTGGAGTGGGTGGCTTTGCACAGCATCCCGCTATGGATGCTATTTTACCAGCTGACTGGACCACATCCCACTGTCTCCTGCTGTGGAAAGTGGTTCATCTCAGTGAAAAACGCTGGGACAGGTGGAAATCCCATATTGTACCAACAGCCTGATTACATGATCATATGATCTGTTCACCCTCCGGTCCTGTTGTTTCTCGCTGAATTATTTATTTTGCTCAATCATTTTGTTATCCATCCTGTTTTAACTCTTTTTTACCTATCCCTTAAGGTGCGTACACACGGGGCAATATATGGCCGAGCGATATATCGCTCGATGTCCCCTTTTCATCGGCGACCAGAGATGGTCACTAATGAAAAGAAACCTCTGCCGGTGGTGCAAGCTCCTGCGATTAGAACGGGGCTGAAAACGGGAGCGCGCACCCAGCGATTTATCCCAGGGGCACACTCCCATCACTGGCAATATTGTCGCCAGCTACCGTATTCCCAGCGATATCAGCCCCTATTGCAGCCGTGTGTACATGGCTCCATGTATCGGTTTCATTAGATATTTATTTCCTCAATTTACTTGTTTGATGTCTGTTTTATTTACCTGCAACAATAACAGCTTCAACTACTGACAATGTTACCATGTAGCAGTAGACACATCCAAGCATCAGAAGTGTTTGTACATACAAAAAAAATATATCTTATTGCAGTTGGTACAGTGCTTTCAAAATTAACCTAAAAAGTACTGTACAAATAAATAATTTTTCCACTGGAAAGAATCATATTAAGCACGTTGGTCAGGCTGCCGTCAGCATTTGTAAACCCATTGAAGAATAAGGAACGATCTCATTCAGTGTCTCCTTTTCATCAGTGACCATAGATGGTCGCTGATGAAAGGGAACCTCTGCCGGGGGAACCGCAGAGGGAATCAGCTGATCACAGGATCATAAGGGGACTAAAAACGGAAGCGCACACCCGGCGATTTATCGGTGTACACTCCAATCGCTGCCAATATGGTCGCTCAGCAACCATATTGCCAGCAATAAATGCCCATGTGTATGCACCTTTACACCAACTGATGTAATGCAATCACACACACACCATCAAATCTAATAGATCGTTATTTAAATGCCTTTACACTTGATTAGTACCAAAAAATATAGAAACTGCTCTCATACCGGAAACCACATAGACCATGTGCAAACATAACCACGTCTTCAGAAAATGTAATGTTACTAATGCCGGCAAGGAGGTCCCAAAGCTATTCAATTAAGCGTGCTATTAAGCCCAACCAGAGGAGGGGTTGCGAGCAGAAATCCAAATAAAACAGTGCTGCAATGCCATTTTATGCCTTAAGGCAGGGGCAGCCAACTCCAGTCCTCCAGAGCCACCAACAGTGCACGTTTTCCAGGTCTCCTCAAAGAATCACAAGTAGGGTGGCCGATCCCGGGATTTGGCCCCTAAAACGCCGGGATTTCAATCCCGGGATTGGAGTTTCCAATCCCGGGATTGGAGTTTCCAATCCCGGGATTGGAGTTTCCAATCCCGGGATTTTCGGGATTAGACTGCGCAGGCCAAGTAGCAGCAGACGCACACACAGCCGTCCAACATGACACGCCCGCCCGCCTCCTGTATCCTGCCTGCCCGGCTCCTGCTGCTCACCCGCCCGCCTCCCGGCTGCTCATCCGCCCGCCTCCCGGCTGCTCACCCGCCCGCCTCCCGGCATCAATCAGCCGCCCACCCTCCCAGCTTCACCGACCACCCTCCCGGCCGCACCGCACATGTAAGTAAATATGCGGGCGGGGCAGGTTTTTTAATCAGGGAAGCCAATCCCGGGATCGGGCATTTTTCAATCCCGAATTCCGGGATTGAAAAAATGCTCCGGGATTGGCAACCCTAATCACAAGTGAAGTATTTAGCTCCACCTGTGGATCAGTCAGTAATGAGTGCACCTGTGCCCCAGCTAGGTGATCTAGAAAACGTGAACTGTTGGTAGCTCTCGAGGACTGGAGTTGATACCATTGCCTGAAGGGCAGTACAAGCAGCATCACAGCAAGCATTTAAGTTGTAGAATGTCGATTCATGCAAGTAATAACACGGCTTACGGCCCAAGAGCTGGGATTTCCTGGCTAGCGATGTGGACAGCTGCATAGCTCCGGGACCTCCTCCCCAGCGCTTTTATCATCACTTATATCCGAACCAAGCCGATACAGACATATACAAGGTAAAAGACACACTGCAGTTATAGGTGTATGGTCCATTACATCTATGCTTATACAGGCACATATAAATCCCATTCCTACAGTCGTATACGGTAGTTACATCGACAGCCCTAAGGTCAACATGCATTGAGTGGACCACTGAAGGTCGACATGAGCCAATGTCGACACATAGGGAGATGGACAGGCAAAAGGTCAACATATTTTTTTCCCCCACTTTTTTATGAGCCCACTGGTGGTCTTTCATGCCCTACCATGCACTAGTCTGTTAAGTGTAGCGACGCACCGTGCTCGAAGCATGGCGAGCACAACGAGACATGCGAAAAAAGTGTCAATGTCAACTGTTTCGCCATTGGGGATAAAAAAAATGAAAAACCCTGTGTCGACCTTAGTCCACATGTCAACTCTATGACCTATTCCCCCTACAGTACTACCGTACGGGTTGAGTGTCCATCTCTTCTCATACTGATGCTACACTCCCTGGGTCTACAGGAGACTGTCCTGACAATTCTCATCCTTGCTTTCACGCCTAATCTCTTACGTGAAAGTCGGGAAGCACAAATTCCTTTATTTCCGTGGCTAATTCCATTTAAAGCCTGAGGGCTCCCAAACTACAGACTGAGTAGAAATGTTTTCTCCCACTTCAGGAAGCTGCGAGAAAAAAGGTCTACCAGCACCGCAACAGGCATCAACTGAACTGCTCCATTTTACACCCCCCTAGTGGGAGGCACAGGGAAAAACAACTGGATCGCCCCCTATGTGTGTTGACATAATGCTGCCCATAATTATGTGCGATCAGATTCGATGCGACATCGCAGTGCGATGTCCATCGAACCAGGTTGCATCTTGTGGTGCTAAAGTGTCCCCTTCGCAGCACCCAATGTTGCATGCCATCTTGAGATGGCACATCGGGTGCTGGAAGAGGGCGGCATTATGTAGAGCAAAAAGCGCTAGCGCTGCGGCTGGGGTCAGTCAGTGGTGGCGGCAGAATTGTTTAAACACTGGGCAGCCCTCTGATTGGCTGATACAGCTCAGCCAATCAGAGGGCTGCCCAGTGTTTCAAACACTTCTGCCGCCACCGCTGACAGATCCCCGCCACCACTTCTTGCGCTACATAACGCCGCCCTCTGCCTGCCGTTTCCCATGCTGCCAGCGGTCCCTCCAGCCCTCTCCCCACGCCGATGAAAAAGCGTTCCCTCTGCCCCCACTTGCGGATCGCATTCGAGCATTACATGTGGTTAAAAACCACATGCGATCGCTCCTGCGATTCAATAGATATTATATGCAGCACATAAGATCTTGAGACCCGACATTCGACCTGAGTGCCCACGCATTGCGTCGAATGTCCCCTTAAAAATGCATATAATCATTCGATTTCTCGGCCTGATAAGGTCGAAATCGAAGGATCTCTCACATATGTATGGTCAGCATAACACTGACCTGAGATGCATCCCCAGTAGGACACATCTCTAGGTAGGTTCTTTACATGATAACTGATTTTCTGTCGTGGCAGGCATGCGGTTTTTTCGTAACACTTTTTCCTGCAAGAAAGAATTTCCCATAGAGATTTTCCGGTACTCTCTCATCTTTGCGGCCACCGTTTACACTACGGAACTTACATACTGTACAGTGAGCCGTACAGTACGAGCGGGGATCACCAAAAATAAGCAACGCCACCACCTATCACCTTTAGTAAAGTTGTGGCGAGGGAAGCGGAAGCAGCCACCAAGCCCGAAGTGTGGCAATGGTGCTGCCAAGCATCATTGTTCGCTCGCCATGCTTCAGGCTTGGTGGCTCGCTCCGCTTCCCTCGCCACAACTCAATCTTTTTGCCACACCAATCTTTTACCCCCCCCAAAAAATGCCTCTAGAGCCAGTAACTGGCGTAGCGGTGGCCGCAAAGATGAGGAAATGCCCAATCTCCCATTGCCCCAACATGTGCAGATACAAATAAATTACTGAATGTGGGTAAAAAGCAGCCAAAAATACATCTGCGCCAAGTGCTACCCAAAATGGCCCAATAACCCTGCTAAGACTGAACTGGGGGTAGATAAACAAAGACAAGGTAACAATGGATCATTTACACCTGGCATTGACCAACTTGTGGATCTCCAGCAGCTGCAGAACCACAAGTCCCAGAAGGTCAATCCTGAGAGGCATCTATGACCGTTGTGTACAGAACATCCTGTCTCTATAGCCCACTGGCCGCAGTCCCCCCCGGTTTGGCCGATGCAGCCGCGGTGTCTGCCTGCCGGAGCCGGTGCATTGTCTCCGTCCACACACGCTTCTGCCGCAGCCCCGGGAGCCCGACACAGGACGTACAAGCAGCAATGCCTCGGCCCGGGTCAGCTGCAGCCGTGAGCGACTCACCTCGTTCTCCGCTCTAGTTCCTGCTGCTGCTTCCACTACAGGAACGGACACAACGGGCTACGCACACAGAGACGATGGAGAGCAGCGGCCGCAGCGTCGGCTACAGAGAGACGGGAAACGGAAGAAAACGAGCTGGGATGTAACAGCGACCCCTAGCGGCCGGGAGGGGAAAGGCGCCGCCGATGGATGGCAGGCAGCTGGAATAAATCAGATTGCAGTGCAAAACAGGACTGATATAAGGAGCAGGATGGTTACTGATAAAGAGATGCAGAAATCTGTATTCCCAAACTTCTGTGCATCACAGCACCCCGGGGTATCAGGATATTTATTATGGCACCCTTTGGCTGGACCGAGGGCCGGTGTAAGGCTTCTCAGCACCCCAGGCAAAACTTCAACCTACTACCACCCCCCACCCCCCCCCCCCCCCCACCCCCCCCCCCCCCCCTTCATACAGACACCAATACCCACTTTATAACCCCTTAAGGCATATTTTCCTAATATTCCAGAATGGCATGGAGGCTCCCAAAAATCAGGTGGTCCTCCCAGCCCCCAGGAAAAGTGGGCAAGTCCCCTGCTTTCCTTGGAGGCCTCCTTTTGCCACCCACAACAGGGTACAAGGAGGAGGGGGCAGCAAAGTAGTGAAGTATGCGTGAGGTCTTAGAAGATCCAGAGCAGCCGTCTGCATTAAGTACAACAAGGATCCTCATGGACATCCTTCATTTTTTGATAGGCAGACTTGGTGGCGCCCCCCAGGTCCTGGCGCCCTAAGCAGCTGCCTAAAGCTGCCTAATGGTAGAGCCGGCCCTGCATGGACCAACAATCCAGTGTACCCCAAGGCACTGGGTAACGGTATAGATGGTAGACAATTTCTATGTCGACCACTAATGGTTGACAGCGACTAGGTCAACACCTACACACATAATAACCCCTGAATTCCTACATACCTACATGCTCATTGCCAGGAGTTACATGCTTCTTGCCAGGAGGTTATATGCTCATTGCTGGGGGGGAGGGGAGTTACATGCTCGTTGCAGGGAGGATTGCATATTTGTTGCCACAGGGTGTTACACGCTCATTGCCGGGGGGAGTAATGACATGCTCGTTGCCAGGGTGCTGCAGGCGCACTAGAGCTCCAGGTAGATTTCCAGGTAGCACTGGGTGCTCCCCTGACAGACGCTAGAGGTGCAGAAGGACCTCTAGCGACTGTCCCCAACAAGACGGTGGTCATCTCTGGAGGGGCGCAGGATCTTTGTCTGCAGGTAGGCAGAGACTCTGTACCCCCACAGCAAACCACTCCGCCCCGCCCTCTTGTCCCGGATCCTGTCCTTGAGCAGGTGTAGCAGAAAAGGAAGGAGAGGGGGTCAGCACCACACCCTCTCTCTTTCTTGGGCTCCTGGAGCTGGCACTCCACCGGAGCCACGCTTCCTACGCCAGTCTCACGGCTGCTCTGTTTCACCTATTTGTCTTCTGAAAAGCTGTTCACTGCCTGACAGTTTATTGCAGAATAGAATTTCATAATGCTTAGACTCATTTATGAAGCAGGAATGTCCAGATAGGGTATATTTCCTCCAGATAAGTTCTCACCCTCACATAAATTCCAAGATTCCTCATATGGAAAATAGAGGGGAGAGATTATACTATAGTGTTATACTGTATAAATACAATGTTCTCCTTTGGTGAGATGTGACCTGGGTATTTGGTATGGTATAGCGGTGTTGAAAAATATGTTCCTCAACAATCGGAGTCACCAAACATGTGAACCCGAGGGTCTGATGCACACAGATCCCCCCACATGCACTGTCTGTTAAGCTGTGTACACACGGGGGGGACGACATTTTTTTCAACACCGCTGTACCATACCAAATACCCGGGTCACATCTAGGCCTTTATTCAGATCTGAGCTCAGGACAAATGTGTTTGGAAAATGGGCAAAACCATGTGCACTGCAGGTGAGGCAGATGTAACATGTGCAGAGAGAGTTGTGTGAGTTATTTTGTTTCTGTGCAGGGTAAATACTGGCTGCATTATTTTTACACTGCAATTTAGATTTCAGTTTCAACACACCCCGCCAAAATTTAACTCTCTCTGCACATGTTACATCTGCCCCACCTGCAGTGCACATGGTTTTGCCCATTTTCCCAAAATTTTGTACTGCAATCAGATCTGAATAAGAGCCCTAGTATAGTTACAGGTGTTGTCGTATATCTGATCCTGCATTGCTTTTTTCAAATAAAAGCATTTTTATCTGGTCTCCGTGATAGTCCATCCAAAGAAACCTTTATAGGAGGTCACACAGCTTGTGACATGTAAGCATACATGTGAGCAATAGTATAAGATTGCACGAATCTCTGGGAACACACTTTCCATAGTCTCCGTTGCACCAAAGGAGAACATTGTATTTATACAGTATTACACTATTGTATATTCTCTCCCCTCTTTTTCCCACATACAGTATGACAAATCTTGGAATTTATGTGAGGGTGAAAACTTATCTGGAGGAAATATACCCTATCTGGACATTCCTGTAGCGTATATGAGAGACCTATCCTTTCCATTATTATCCATTCCAGTGGTCCGGTGACCATCTTTATAGTCTTATATGCAGCTTGTGGAATTGCAGCGCCTGTGGTACAATTTATTTTTTCTATATAATTTATGAAACGCACTACAACACCTCCCACTATTATTACCCCTTTCACACTGCAGCTCCTAACAGGTATATTGCCGATTTTTTAGCCTTTTAAAACGGTTAGAGCTTTAGTGTGAAAGCGCCAGTCTGCATTTACCGGTTACAAATCCTACACAAGTCCTACACGGTTCAGAGCCGGTTTTTATGCAGTGTGAACGGCTCTGAACCGGTATATAGGACTCAGGCAGTAGCTTGAGAGCGCAGTGCATATGTAATGAGCCGATCATAACTTATTGGTGGGCATTTGCACATGCGCAGAGTCATTTCTGCGCATGGGTATATGCCCGGTGCATGCACCCAAGATGGGCACGACCCGACATTTGCCTTGTACTCACAAGGCTGCAAATTGACCAGAATGACCCCCACTGGCTGATATATCAGCTGTTCGATTGAATGACTGATATATCGATGCACCACTGGCCAGTGTGTACCAGCGATAGATCTGTGAATAGCGTCATTCACAGATATATTGCATTGGCTCAGCAACACCGCCTATGTGTGTGAGACATCTTGTGGACCAAAGGCTAATTTCTGGTAAAGAGATTACAGATTTTGTCATCAGTTGATTTCAGGGCTGTGGAGTCGGTAGATAAATGTTCCGACTCCGACCCCTCGTACTTCTGATGCCGACTCCTCGACTCCGACTCCTCTGTATTAATATGAGAATGTATTTGATACATTCCTTGAAGGAAAGAAAGGCAACATACATATTATTACTACAGAAACTAGAGGCTGGGAAGCCAACAGTCTACTGTATTGAACAGTTTTAAGCAAAGGACAAACAGAATGAAAACAAAGTTTTATTAATTTTTTTATTAATTAATTAAATGGCTGGATAGTAGCAGTAGGCATAAACATCAGGAACTTTACCAGTTCAAAGATAAAAACCACATTATTTGGTTGTTTTGGGAACAAAAACAATAGGAAAGGTTCAGAAGTGTGGAGCATGAGTTCCGCATGCTTTGTGACAACAAAAATCAACGAGCCACAATCTCCGCTGGTTTGCTTGCTCGTCACTGTTCAATTCATGGACACAAGGAACGATTTCTTTACCGAATCGTTACTGGCGATGAAAAATGGTGCCTGTACATCAATATGAACCAGCGTAAGGAATGGCTTAGCCAAGGTAAACAAACGACACTGCGCATGAAACAAGATCTTCATCCGCGTAAAAAGATGTTGTGCGTATGGTGGGAGAGCTTGGTTGAATGAATTTTTCGAGGTTTTGAAAACCTTATTGAACGTTGGAAATAAATTGTAAACTACAAGGGAGAATACATTTATAAGTATTGGTGCTCCGAATTGTGCGTTGCATGCCATATAGTGAAGCACATGAAAAGCATGCTTTTTCACGGTCACTTAACGTGTTCGTTTTGCGGTTACGTGAGGCACTGCATGCATTGGTCTTTATTCTTACAGTAGAGAAGTCATTAATTATAATTTTCGGAGTCGTGCATTGTTTGCCGACTCCGACCCCGACTCCAGGTACTCGAAATTGCCTCCGACTCCTCGACTCCGACTCCAACTCCACAGCCCTGGTTGATTTTTATATGTTTTACGATATCCACACTATGAGGAGTGCGTTCGTTGTGTTTTAGCTTTGAGGTGACAAGTTTGGTGAAACAGACCAGCATTTAATATACCAACAGTGTGAAAATTGGATATCCCAAAGTGGGGGCGCCTTATTGGACTCGTTTATCTTTTGGAGATATCTCAATAGTTGGTGACTATTCCTTGGTAGGCAGCACCCTTTGTTTAGAGCGTGCGTTTTCTATTTTTATTTACACACGCATACCTGTGAGTGTGCAGCACTGCTGTCTACGGTGCTTCCTACATGATATTAATGAACATGACACGACAAGATGGTTAGGACCAATTTGTTATAACGTACAGAACAACAGGATCAGTGGCTGGATTGAGTGACTCCCCTTTTCCAGATCACATCCTGTGTATGCAGCCAGAAGTGGGATACAGACACAGGTGACTATGAGCATCAGGCTTGGTCGCTGATCTCCAATCTGCAATGACTGTGATTAGTTAGCCGCCACCCAGACAGAGTGAAAACCTGCCCTGTGTAAATCTGCCATTGATTGGCAAACATTCTGCAGTGCGGTATCCTGTTGCACATCCATACACAGTTCACTCACTATCAAATGATTTACCCAGTCTGTGCAAATGTGATCAAGCCTGGCCCTTCCACTGTGACAGGCTGACCGAGGCCGCAGCTGATGTCACACACCCTCCCTTAAAAGGTCCCTAAAAAAGAGAAGGTTACCGCCCCCAAACGCGGACTTCCTGACTGTCAATTTGCAAGGGGATTGCAATTGGATATTTTCGCCATCTCTGAGGGCAGTATTCATGGAGAAAAATTCTCCGTGTTTTATGGCGAGTTTGTGCTTTTCTCGCGTTGGACGGAGAATTTTGGTCTCAAAAAGCGAACCTACCTATTCAATGTGCACTTCTCGCCGTCTTTCTAAGTGATTTTCGCCGTGTCTCTCCGTGTAGCAATTCTCCATCTTTTCATGGAGAACTGGAATGTGAACTTTTAAAATAAAAGGTTTTTGTTTTAATTTTGGTGTAAAAAAATCAGGAATTTTATTCTGTGAAAGGGCATGTTATTTTTATTCATGTGTTTATAGCACATGAATATTTATTTAATAAAAAAAATATATATAATATAAATCTAACTCTGCACAAGTTACATCTGCCTCACCTGCAGTGCACAAGGTTTTTGTCCATCTAAGAAGGAATTTGTCAGAAAGAGTGAACTAGAATAATCCCTAAGAGCTAAAATTCAAAAAATTGTAATGCTGCCCATACACTTGTGAGATATTGCATGCAATCATTCAATTTCAACCACATCCAGCTGATAAATCGAATGATTGTATGCATTTTTAAGAGACATTTCGATGCGATGTACAGGCACGCTGCCGAATGCCGCATCTATAGATCTTATGTGCGGCACATAATATCTATCGAATTGCAGGAGCGATGCCATGTGGTTTTTTAACCACATGCGACGCTCGAATGCAATCCGCAGGTGGGGGGACGAGTGAACACTATCAGATTTGGGGAAAGGGGGCCGGAGGGACCACTGGCGGCATGGGAGAAAGCGGACAGAGGGCGGTATTGTAGCGCTAGCGGGTGGCTGGGGTCAGTGGTGGTGGCAGAATGGTTTAAAACATTGGGCAGCCCTCTGATTGGCTGAGCTATCTCAGCCAATCAGAGGGCTGCCCAGTGTTTTAAACCATTCTGCCGCCACCGCTGAACCCTGCTGCCCAGTAGTGCTATGCTACAACGCCGCCCTCTGCCAGCACCCGATGTGCCATCTCAGGACGGCATGCGACATCGGGTGCTGTAAGAGGGCACTTTTTGCACCACAAGATGCGATAGGGTTCGATGGACATCGCCCTTCGATGTCGCATCAAATCCGATCGCATAAGTGTATGGGCAGCATAACATTTAAAGGGCAATTCAATTGTTGGACCGAATTCCCACCACAGACACTATTTTGCATGAGAATGCTCAGCTTTATGCACATTAAGCAGCTCCTCCCATACAAAGCATCAGGTGTGGTACCCTAGACCAGGGGTGGCCAAACCTGTCCTCAAGATCTACCAACAGTTCTTGTTTTTCAGGCAACCTGTGGTTCTATAGTGGGCATGAATGCACAAAGATGTGACAGTTAGTAATGACTACAGCTGTGCACCAGCTATGTGATCTGTGGAATGTGACAATTATGTTGTGTACACACGGGTGCAATTTCATGTAAAAATCGCTGGGAATATGGTCGCTGAGCGACCATATTGCCAGTGATTTGGAGCGCAGCTGGCGATAAATCGCCAGCTGCACGCTCCCGTGTGCACTGCCTAATGGTCGCAGGAGCATGCGACCAGCGGCTTTCCCCGGCGATCGCTGTGCCGGGAGGTCAGCGTTGATCTCCCCAGCCCCGTGCCGCTGCTCCCTCCCTCCTCCCATCAAAGTGACAGCAGCAGCGTCTGCTGCTGCTGCGCTCCCCCTCCGCCCCGTAGCAGTGTCTCCTTTTCATCGCTGATGAAAAGGAGACACTGAGCAATATGATTGCTGGGGATATATTGCTAGCAATATATCCCCAGCAATCATATTACCCCGTGTGTACACAGCATTGGTAATGACTATGGCTGTGCACCAGCTAGGTGATCTGTGGAATGTGACAGTTAGTAATGACTACAGCTGTGCACCAGCTAGAATAATTCAGTGGTGTCAAACTCATGGCCCTCCTCCAACTGTTGAGGAACTACACCTCCCAGCATGCCCTGCAACAGATTTTATATAATGGATTGCTAAAACTGTGGCAGGGCATGCTAGGACGTGTAGTTCCACAACAGCTGGAGGGCCATGAGTTTGACACCACTGAGCTAGATGATCTGTGGAATGTGACAGTTAGTAATGACTACAGCTGTGCACCAGCTAGGTGGTCTGTGGAATGTGACAGTTAGTAATGACTACAGCTGTGCACCAGCTAGGTGATCTGTGGAGTGTGACAGTTAGTAATGACTACAGCTGTGCACCAGCTATGTGGTCTGTGGAATGTGACAGTTAGTAATGATTACAGCTGTGCACCAGCTAGGTGGTCTGTGGAATGTGACAATTAGTAATGACTACAGCTGTGCACCAGCTAGGTGGTCTGTGGAATTTGACAGTTAGTAATGATTACAGCTGTGCACCAGCTAGGTGGTCTGTGGAATGTGACAGTTAGTAATGACTACAGCTGTGCACCAGCTAGGTGATCTGTGGAATGTGACAGTTAGTAATGACTACAGCTGTGCACCAGCTAGGTGGTCTGTGGAATGTGACAATTAGTAATGACTACGGCTGTGCACCAGCTAGGGAGTCTGGGGAATGTGACAGTTAGTAATGACTACAGCTGTGCACCAGCTAGGTGATCTGTGGAATGTGAGTTAGTAATGACTACAGCTGTGCACCAGCTAGGTGATCTGTGGAATGTGACAGTTAGTAATGACTACAGCTGTGCACCAGCTAGGTGGTCTGTGGAATGTGACAGTTAGTAATGACTACGGCTGTGCACCAGCTAGGTGGTCTGTGGAATGTGACAATTAGTAATGACTACGGCTGTGCACCAGCTAGGTGGTCTGTGGAATGTGACAGTTAGTAATGACTACGGCTGTGCACTAGCTAGGTGGTCTGTGGAATGTCACAATTAGTAATGACTACGGCTGTGCACCAGCTAGGTGGTCTGTGGAATGTGACAGTTAGTAATGACTACGGCTGTGCACCAGCTAGGTGGTCTGTGGAATGTGACAATTAGTAATGACTACAGCTGTGCACCAGCTAGGTGATCTGGGAATGTGACAGTTAGTAATGACTACAGCTGTGCACCAGCTAGGTGGTCTGTGGAATGTGACAATTAGTAATGACTACAGCTGTGCACCAGCTAGGTGATCTGGGAATGTGACAGTTAGTAATGACTACAGCTGTGCACCAGCTAGGTGGTCTGTGGAATGTGACAATTAGTAATGACTACAGCTGTGCACCAGCTAGGTGGTCTGTGGAATGTGACAGTTAGTAATGACTATGGCTGTGCACCAGCTAGGTGGTCTGTGGAATGTGACAATTAGTAATGACTACATCTGTGCACCAGCTAGGTGGTCTGTAGAATGTGACAGTTAGTAATGATTACAGCTGTGCACCAGCTAGGTGGTCTGTGGAATGTGACAATTAGTAATGACTACAGCTGTGCACCAGCTATGTGGTCTGTGGAATTTGACAGTTAGTAATGATTACAGCTGTGCACCAGCTAGGTGGTCTGTGGAATGTGACAGTTAGTAATGACTACAGCTGTGCACCAGCTAGGTGATCTGTGGAATGTGACAGTTAGTAATGACTACAGCTGTGCACCAGCTAGGTGGTCTGTGGAATGTGACAATTAGTAATGACTACGGCTGTGCACCAGCTAGGGAGTCTGGGGAATGTGACAGTTAGTAATGACTACAGCTGTGCACCAGCTAGGTGATCTGTGGAATGTGAGTTAGTAATGACTACAGCTGTGCACCAGCTAGGTGATCTGTGGAATGTGACAGTTAGTAATGACTACAGCTGTGCACCAGCTAGGTGGTCTGTGGAATGTGACAGTTAGTAATGACTACGGCTGTGCACCAGCTAGGTGGTCTGTGGAATGTGACAGTTAGTAATGACTACGGCTGTGCACTAGCTAGGTGGTCTGTGGAATGTGACAATTAGTAATGACTACGGCTGTGCACCAGCTAGGTGGTCTGTGGAATGTGACAGTTAGTAATGACTACGGCTGTGCACCAGCTAGGTGGTCTGTGGAATGTGACAATTAGTAATGACTACAGCTGTGCACCAGCTAGGTGATCTGGGAATGTGACAGTTAGTAATGACTACAGCTGTGCACCAGCTAGGTGGTCTGTGGAATGTGACAATTAGTAATGACTACAGCTGTGCACCAGCTAGGTGATCTGGGAATGTGACAGTTAGTAATGACTACAGCTGTGCACCAGCTAGGTGGTCTGTGGAATGTGACAATTAGTAATGACTACAGCTGTGCACCAGCTAGGTGGTCTGTGGAATGTGACAGTTAGTAATGACTACGGCTGTGCACCAGCTAGGTGGTCTGTGGAATGTGACAGTTAGTAATGACTACAGCTGTGCACCAGCTAGGTGATCTGGGAATGTGACAGTTAGTAATGACTACAGCTGTGCACCAGCTAGGTGGTCTGTGGAATGTGACAATTAGTAATGACTACAGCTGTGCACCAGCTAGGTGGTCTGTGGAATGTGACAGTTAGTAATGACTACGGCTGTGCACCAGCTAGGTGGTCTGTGGAATGTGACAATTAGTAATGACTACGGCTGTGCACCAGCTAGGTCATTTGGAAAACGTGGACCATTGGTAGCTCTCGAGGACCAGTTTTGCCACCCCTGCCATAGACTCATGCCAAGTCCCAAAGCCCTACTTAAACAAGAACCAAATGACACTAATCACGTTAATGAGCAAGGAATGTCTGGTGTAAAACCCACAACTATAACACACAAAGAGTTTTAATCATTTTATTATTAAAGTATTGTTTCCAGCCTTATTGCTAGACCCTAATTTTAATGGGACTGTGGGACTTAACCAAGCAAATGATACTATCGCGATTTCGTTGCTACCTTTAATGAAATGGGTACAGTTATAGGGGGGAAGCGTTTCCTGGATGACAATCAGCAGAGATCTATACAGATTTAAAGACAATTTTGAACAGAGGTCTGGATACACTCATCTTGACTGACAACCAATGATGCAAAGTAGGCCGAGGTCATCTGGACAAAAATCTTGTTTGGAAAAGTCCCTAAATACAATGTACGGATCCTCAAGCCTCTTCTTGCATGTCCACTTTCATGTCACACCACATTACAGTTTTATAACACATTGACAACATGGTAAATCTCTGCTGGTGCCTTATGAAAATGTAGAGACCTGCCAAGGCATCCGGGATTGAAGAAACACATGTAAACAGAACTGTGATCTCAAGGGAACAATTGATGAGAGTTTGTGCTTCAATGGTTACAAGAAAAAAAAAATCTATGTAAAGTGGATTACTGTGAGGTGGATGCAAGTTCATCGGTACTCCTGAAAACAATCATTTGAGTGTGCCACTTATGGTGGTGGTATGGCTATGGGACCTACAGAGTCATCTTTTTCTGTCTGCGGTAACGTTGGAAATTCCAACTTTTCATAAATGGTTTCTGTGACAGGCAAGTACTGAATGATCTCATTAGGCTCCGTGAAGAGGGGGGGAGGAACATGATTCAGGCTGCTGATTTTGCTCTCTCTGGAAGTGTATTCTCGCAACATGAATGTCTTGTCAGACTCGTGGTAGAGCCGAGTGTCATTCATTCGGATGAGGACACCGTCCACTCGGAGGAAGAACCTGAGCAGAAGAAAAAAACCAGAAGGCATGACTCGGATTTTGACACTCAGACTCGACACCCCATGGTCATGTAGCTCATCTTCAAACAGTAGAACTTCCTCAAAAAACATGATCTGCTCTCTGGTCTTCAGTTTTTCCGTGTTAATGCGTTCTGCCGTTGGGACCACATCAAAAGTCAGGTTGCTGCCCAGCAAAGTCCCCTTGTAATCCGTGGTGTATGTCCAGTCATAAGGCTTCACAATTTCTTTGCTGTGCTCGCTGTCGGACCTACTCTCTTGCCACTCTTCAGCGCAGGCTACTCTCACAGCCCCTACATTCTTGTTCACTCTTTTAAGTGCATCCCTAGCATTGAACTCAATGCCAAACCCAGAGGAGTGTTGAATCCTTAAGACATTGTCCCCAAACATCATTTCGGGGAGACAGGGCATATGCATTTCTTCGGCCAGTTTTTCCACATCAGCTGATTTCATAATGTGGGTCTTGATGGCTGTGAGCTTCCATGGTCCAAAGCTATAGTCTTGATTACTACTTTTAAACCCGTGAATCATCATGACTGGAGTCTATCAAGGTCTGAAATGGAAAGACTTGTTAAGTGGAATCATATACAAGTTGACAGTACTTTGACAAAACCACATGCACGGGTGAACACCTGAATTCCATCTCCATCTCTGAAAACATGCCATGAATTTGAGATTGGTATTTTGGGCATAGATTCAGCCGTAAACATACTGGCAGACTACAGCAATTTGTTTTCAGGTTCCTATTGCTATGATTTGTTACAACAGAGGGGGACCACTAACAAAACTTACTAATAGAATTTGGATATTTGAACAGCTAGGGCAGTGGTTCCCAAACTGTGCGCCGTGACACCCTGGGTTGCCTTGGGACACTTGCAGGGGTGCCACGGTTGGTGGTCCAGAAATATTTCAAATTCAAATTGGCGAGTGTAATAGACAACACTAGTGCTGGCGGCTTCCCATCATAACATACTATATGTGGACAAACAGAAGCAAATCCTGTCTCTTACCACATAACTAATCCGAAGGACGACATAGAAACACAATTTACTTAATTTATTTTATATCATTTTTAATTTCTCAAGAAGAAACTTTTGGCCTAGGGCATGGGTCCTCAAACTGCGGCCCTCCAGATGTTGTGAAACTACAATTCCCAGCATGCCTTGCCACTCCCTTATAGGAAAACTGTGGCAAGGCATGCTGGGATTTGCAGTTTCACCACATCTGGAGGGCCGCAGTTTGAGGACCCATGGCCTAGGGGTACCATGAAAGACATTCTGATACTCTAGGAAATGAACATTGCACCTTGCATTTCCATTCCTTTTTTACTGATACTGTCCTATCCCAGTGATGATAAGATGGTTGGCCAAGAAATATTCCAACATGCCTGACTGAACCAATTATTTGTCGGCTGCATCTGGGAGTGTATGAGGTGCTGTGGCTGATATTTCCCTTCACAGGGGAGGAACAGGAAATACACTGATCTTCCCCAAGGGAGGAACCCATATAGTGTGAGTCCATACACTGTGCGATCTTCCCCAGGGGAGGGACCCATATATTGTGAGTCCATACACTGTGCGATCTTCCCCAAGGGAGGAACCCATATATTGTGAGTCCATACACTGAGCGATCTTCCCCAGGGGAGGAACCCATATATTGTGAGTCCATACACTGTGCGATCTTCCCCAAGGGAGGAACCCATATAGTGTGAGTCCATACACTGTGCGATCTTCCCCAGGGGAGGAACCCATATAGTGTGAGTCCATACACTGTGCGATCTTCCCCAGGGGAGGGACCCATATATTGTGAGTCCATACACTGTGCGATCTTCCCCAGGGGAGGAACCCATATATTGTGAGTCCATACACTGTGCGATCTTCCCCAAGGGAGGAACCCAGATATTGTCCATACACTGTGCGATCTTTCCCAGGGGAGGAACCCATATATTGTGAGTCCATACACTGTGCGATCTTCCCCAGGGGAGGAACCCGTATATTGTGAGTCCATACACTGAGCGATCTTCCCCAGGGGAGGAACCCATATGTTGTGAGTCCATACACTGTGCCATCTTCCCCAGGGGAGGAACCCACATATTGTGAGTCCATACACTGTGCCATCTTCCCCAGGGGAGGAACCCATATAGTGTGAGTCCATACACTGTGCGATCTTCCCCAGGGGAGGGACCCATATATTGTGAGTCCATACACTGTGCGATCTTCCCCAAGGGAGGAACCCAGATATTGTCCATACACTGTGCGATCTTTCCCAGGGGAGGAACCCATATATTGTGAGTCCATACACTGTGCGATCTTCCCCAGGGGAGGAACCCGTATATTGTGAGTCCATACACTGAGCGATCTTCCCCAAGGGAGGAACCCATATAGTGTGAGTCCATAGACTGTGCGATCTTCCCCAGGGGAGGAACCCATATAGTGTGAGTCCATACACTGTGCGATCTTCCCCAGGGGAGGGACCCATATATTGTGAGTCCATACACTGTGCGATCTTCCCCAAGGGAGGAACCCAGATATTGTCCATACACTGTGCGATCTTTCCCAGGGGAGGAACCCATATATTGTGAGTCCATACACTGTGCGATCTTCCCCAGGGGAGGAACCCGTATATTGTGAGTCCATACACTGAGCGATCTTCCCCAGGGGAGGAACCCATATGTTGTGAGTCCATACACTGTGCCATCTTCCCCAGGGGAGGAACCCACATATTGTGAGTCCATACACTGTGCCATCTTCCCCAGGGGAGGAACCCATATAGTGTGAGTCCATACACTGTGCGATCTTCCCCAGGGGAGGGACCCAAATATTGTGACTCCATACACTGTGCGATCTTCCCCAAGGGAGGAACCCAGATATTGTCCATACACTGTGCGATCTTCCCCAGGGGAGGAACCCATATATTGTGAGTCCATACACTGTGCGATCTTCCCCAGGGGAGGAACCCGTATATTGTGAGTCCATACACTGAGCGATCTTCCCCAGGGGAGGAACCCACATGTTGTGAGTCCATACACTGTGCCATCTTCCCCAGGGGAGGAACCCACATATTGTGAGTCCATACACTGTGCCATCTTCCCCAGGGGAGGAACCCATATAGTGTGAGTCCATACACTGTTCGATCTTCCCCAGGGGAGGAACCCATATAGTGTGAGTCCATACACTGTGCGATCTTCCCCAGGGGAGGGACCCATATATTGTGAGGTCATACACTGTGCGATCTTCCCCAAGGGAGGAACCCATATATTGTGAGTCCATACACTGTGCGATCTTCCCCAGGGAAGGAATCCATATATTGTGAGTCCATACACTGTGCGATCTTCCCCAGGGGAGGAACCCATATATTGTGAGTCCATACACTGTGCGATCTTCCCCAGGGGAGGAACCATATATTGTGAGTCCATACACTGTGCGATCTTCCCCAGGGGAGGAACCCATATATTGTGAGTCCATACACTGTGCGATCTTCCCCAGGGGAGGAACCATATATTGTGAGTCCATACACTGTGCGATCTTCCCCAGGGGAGGAACCCATATAGTGTGAGTCCATACACTGTGCGATCTTCCCCATGGGAGGTACCCAGATATTGTGAGTCCATACACTGTGCGATCTTCCCAAAGGGAGGAACCCATATAGTGTGAGTCCATACACTGTGCCATCTTCCCCAGGGGAGGAACCCATATAGTGTGAGTCCATACACTGTGCCATCTTCCCCAGGGGAGGAACCCATATATTGTGAGTCCATACACTGTGCGATCTTCCCCAGGGGAGGAACCCACATATTGTCCATACACTGGAATATCCTCTCTAGGAGAGGAACTTCTGTATCATGAGACCATACACAAATATCCCACAATGCATGCCTACAGTATCTGCTGGGTGTGAGACTGTCAGCGTATGCCCCTTACTCGTATTTGACTCTCAATAAGAGAATATAAAAATGTTTCTATCTTAGACAGAGCAGAGGGGAGAGGAGACTATACCCTGCTGCATGTGACCTGGTGTAAATCAGCTACAAAACCTATGTAAATAACAGGTGTACCAAACAGAGGGGATGCTATGACAAATACCCCACACACATAGATAGATACAGACATATATATATATATATATATATATACACATACACACACACACATATATATATATATATATATACACAAACACATACACAACACAACACACTGCTATGATGGCCTAGAACAGTGATGGGGAACCTTAGGCCCTCCAGCTGTTGTTGAACTACACATCCCAGCATGCCCTGCAACAGATTTAGCATGGCCAAATAGCTAAGCTGTAGCAGGGCATGCTGGGATGTGTAGTTCTACATCTGGCGGGCTGAAGGTTCCCCATCCCTGGCCTAGAACAATGGGATCCATCAGATGGGGGTTCCTCCTAGTAGCAGGACACCTGTGTCCGCAGAGTGCCGCTGTGAGGAGAGAGCACCATATGTAACAGCCATGCCGCACACACACACCCAGCACACCCCGCTGCCCCGCATCCCCACGCAGCCACGGCGCGGCCTACACATGATGAGCACCGCCATACTGACCAGACAAGCGCCGTCCTCCCTTCCCGGCACATAACCCCGCCCACTCGCTTTCCAGTCAATCACTGTGGTCATCTCATTGACTAACAGCTGTTCTGTCCAATCACGAGGTAAGAGACCAGGCCTCCAGCGCCGAATATGTGACGCCATCAGGAATCACCCGCGACGGGCGCGAGCAGGGCTGGATTCTGGCAGCCAGTCGGGAGAGACTGTTGCCGAGTGTCGGCCAATCAGAACAGCGGTTACATTTGGGTAAAGTGGAGCTAGGTGGCTGAGAGATCAGGAAGTCATCGCAGGAAGCAACAGAGATGAATTCCCTGGAGCAGGCAGAAGGTGTGCTGGGGCTGGGATAGTGGTGCACATGCTGGTGCTGTGTGTGCTGGGGCTGGGATAGTGGTGCCCATGCTGGTGCTGGGATAGTGGTGCCCATGCTGGGGCTGGGATAGTGGTGCCCATGCTGGTGCTGTGTGTGCTGGGGCTGGGATAGTGGTGCCCATGCTGGTGCTGTGTGTGCTGGGGCTGGGATAGTGGTGCCCATGCTGGTGCTGTGTGTGCTGGTGCTGGGATAGTGGTGCCCATGCTGGGGCTGTGTGTGCTGGGGCTGGGATAGTGGTGCCCATGCTGGTGCTGTGTGTGCTGGGGCTGGGATAGTGGTGCCCATGCTGGGGCTGGGATAGTGGTGCCCATGCTGGTGCTGTGTGTGCTGGGGCTGGGATAGTGGTGCCCATGCTGGTGCTGTGTGTGCTGGTGCTGGGATAGTGGTGCCCATGCTGGGGCTGTGTGTGCTGGGGCTGGGATAGTGGTGCCCATGCTGGTGCTGTGTGTGCTGGGGCTGGGATAGTGGTGCCCATGCTGGTGCTGTGTGTGCTGGGGCTGGGATAGTGGTGCCCATGCTGGTGCTGTGTGTGCTGGGGCTGGGATAGTGGTGCCCATGCTGGTGCTGTGTGTGCTGGGGCTGGGATAGTGGTGCCCATGCTGGGGCTGGGATAGTGGTGCCCATGCTGGTGCTGTGTGTGCTTTGGCTGGGATAGTGGTGCCCATGCTGGTGCTGTGTGTGCTGGGGCTGGGATAGTGGTGCCCATGCTGGTGCTGTGTTTGCTGGGGCTGGGATAGTGGTGCCCATGCTGGTGCTGTGTGTGCTTTGGCTGGGATAGTGGTGCCCATGCTGGTGCTGTGTGTGCTGGGGCTGGGATAGTGGTGCCCATGCTGGTGCTGTGTGTGCTGGGGCTGGGATAGTGGTGCCCATGCTGGTGCTGTGTGTGCTGGGGCTGGGATAGTGGTGCCCATGCTGGTGCTGTGTGTGCTGGGGCTGGGATAGTGGTGCCCATGCTGGTGCTGTGTGTGCTGGGGCTGGGATAGTGGTGCCCATGCTGGTGCTGGGATAATGGTGTCCATGCTGGTGCTGTGTGTGGCATGGCTGCGATAGTGGTGCCCATGCTGGTGCTGTGTGTGGCATGGCTGCGATAGTGGTGCCCATGCTGGTGCTGTGTGAGTGTGTGTGCCATGGCTGGGATAGTGGTGCACATGCTGGTGCTGTGTGTGGCATGGCTGGGATAGTGGTGCCCATGCTGGTGCTGTGTGTGGCATGGCTGGGATAGTGGTGCCCATGCTGGGGCTGGGATAGTGGTGCCCATGCTGGTGCTGTGTGTGGCATGACTGGGATAGTGGTGCCCATGCTGGTGCTGTGTGAGTGTGTGTGGCATGGCTGGGATAGTTGTGCCCATGCTGGTGCTGTGTGTTGCATGGCTGGGATAGTGATGCTGGTGCTGTGTGTTGCATGGCTGGGATAGTTGTGCCTATGCTGGTGCTGTGTGTTGCATGGCTGGGATAGTGGTGCCTATGCTGGTGCTGTTGTAGGGTTTGCTAAGAAACAAAAGAATACTCGGCGCTTGTATAATTGTGACAATGTAGGGAACAGAAGGGTTAAAAGAGAAATGAAGGAGAAATAATACAAAAAAAATGAAGAAGATTAAAAACATAAGAATAAAAATAAACATAAATAAATAAAATGAAAAATAAATTGTGCAAAAATTGTTTACACTCTTTTTTTGGAGGGTTTGGAGGGAAACAGTCCAGTTCTGAGGCTGACTTGCTCACCCTAAGGGCTATTTCACACGCTCCGGCACCTGCCGTACCTTCCAGTGGTGGGATCCGGCTGCAACCGGGTGGCTGGGCCGTGGCCGTCCCGTGTGACGTCATTTGTGTCCATTATTTGTGTCCATTATTAACTACGGTGTGCAGCACAGCTTTTTGCCATGCAGGGTTTCGCCGCCCAGCAGGAGCCGGAGCGTGTGAAATAGCCCTAACTTCTAACCTGATTCTCAGGTGGCTGAAGATGGCAGCATGTTGCCGATCAGCGTCTTCTGCACGTGGCGGGCGGCTTGGAGTGACGTCACCCGATTCTCCGGCTTCTGCTGTCGGCGTATGGTGTCTAGCTGGGGCGGGTGGCAGTCTCTCCTCTTGGTGCCTTGGTGTCTCTCTTGGCAAACCAACGCATTTCACATCCAAAGGATGCTTTTTCAAGGATGTTTTCTTAAAAGCTGATTTTTTTTTATTTATAGCAAACTTTATTGTTAAAACCGGAAGTACTCAAAGCCTGGTGACTTCCTTTTTGGTGGTAACCACATGGTTATCGAATTGTGTTTAAAAGCAGGGATTAATCCTTCAACTTTTGCACAAAAAAATAAATAAATATAAAGATAAAAATAAAGAAAATTATAAGATTAAAAATAAAGTGAAAATAAAATCAAATAAAGAATAAAATAAAAATAGGCAGTGCTGAGACAGATTTAATAAAGCTGGATAGGAGGGGGGAGGCAGTGGGAATCAAAGGACGGTTTTGCTTTTATAAAAAGACTTTCAACTCAATATCGATGTTTAGTCCTTTTTTTCTAGAGTGTCCAATAGAAATATCCATTTGGTTTCTGATTTTTTTTTTTTTTTTTTTTTTTTTTTTTAGGGATGAGGCCAAATCTTCTCTCCAATGGGGTGTTATATTTTGTATTTCCTTGAAGATTAGACCTTTGGGGTCTTTATTATGTTTTTCTAAAAAGTGTGCTGAAACACTGTGTGTTTTTAGTTGTTTTTTTTATATTGTAAAGATTTTCTATGATTCTGGTTTTCAATGTTCTTTTGGTTTGGCCCAAATATTGGAGGCCGCACAGGGGATTCTAAAAGATATATTGCGCCTTCTGTTTCGCAGGAAAAGTGGTTGTTTATTTGGAACTTCTTTTTTTTTTTTTTTTATTTGTTTGGGGTTGGTTATTTCTTTTTTGCAACCCTTGCATTTTGTATAGTGAAAGAAACCTTTTGTTGTTTTTTTCTCTTCAATTGGAAGGTAGCTGGTAAGTGTTAGTTTTTTTTTTTTTTTTTTTTGTTTTCTGGTAAACTATTTTTGGTTTTGTTGGTAATATTTGGCATAATTGATCGTCAAGCATTAGAATATGCCAATGTTGATTCAGTATATTTTCGAAATTTTTGTAGTTACTACTGTATTTCGTGATGAAAGTGTCCAGAGTTTTGGTTTTTTTTGTATGTGATGAGTTCATTTCCTCTTAGTGTTTTTGTTTTGTTGATTTGTTCTTTGACAAAGTTTTCTTTGTATCCTTTTTGTAAAAATTTAATCTCTAAATCTTTGCTTTGTATTTCAAAGGTATGGTCTTCGGTGCAGTTTCTTCGTATGCGCCAAAACTGTCCACCTGGAATGTTATTTCTCGATTGGTGATGGTGGTTACTATTGTAGGCCAGCATGTTGTTGCCATTCACATTTTTGATATATGTTCTGGTGTGGTTTTTGTTTTCTTTAATGTACATCTCTAAGTCAAGAAAAAACACCATTTATTTTCTGTGGGTTGTCATGAATTCTAGGTTCAGGGTATTGTTCATGTATTGTTTGAATTCTGTCAGTTCCTCTTGTGTTCCATCCCATATGAAGAAGAGGTCGTCTATGTACATTTTCCAGCATTTTTTTTTTTTTGAGGTGTTGGTCCATATCTTGGTATCCTCCCACCATGATACAAATACAGTAGGTTCGCATAACTTGGTGCGAAGGATGTTCCCATAGCGGTCCCCTGTTCTTGATTGAAGAATCCGCCATTATACCAAAAGTAATTATGTCTTAAAATGAAATCAATACTGACCATGAGAAAGTTGATTTGTCTGTTGGATTGTTCTGTGAGGTAGGGTCTTGTTGCTTCACAACCTGCTTCATGGTTTATGACTGTGTATAACGATTTGATGTCGTTAGTACATAGTGAATAGGTCTCTTTCCACTCAATTAGTTCTAAAGTTTGTAAAATGCTCATAGTATCCTTTAGAAAGCTTTTTTGTTCTTTTACTAGAGTTTGGAGGAAATAGTCAATATATTTTGAAAGGTTTGATGTTATGGATCGAATCCCTGACACAATTGGTCGTCCAGGAGGGTTTTTGGGTCTTTGTGTATTTTTGGTAGGTGGTAGAAGGTCGGGATTTTCTGAAATTCTGTATAGATGTAATTGTATTCTTTTTGATTGATGTCCATTTCAAGGCCTTCTTGAAGTTGAAGTTGTTGTTGTTGTTGTTGTTGTTGTTGATACATGGATGTTGGATCAGTGTCCAATCTTCTATAGGTATTCACATTGTATAAAAGTTTATCTGCTCCTTTTCATTATTTTCTTTATCTTGCATCACAACTCCTCCTCCCTTGTCTGCTGATTTTATTACTCTTGTTGTATCTTGTTGTAGGTCTTTTTAGCGCTTTTTGTTCTTCTTTTGTGAAGTTGTAGTTTATTTTCTCTTTCTTGTTGATGTTTGTGATATAATTTTCCATTAATCTCTGAAACGTTGCGATGTGTGGTCCTTTTATATGACTTGGGAAGAAAACTGAAGTTGGTTTGAAGTATTTTGACTTTCTGCTGGCTGGTCTTCTTTATTCGCAAAAAGTTTCTTGATGCACAGTTTTCTTATAAACTTTTGAGTGTCGCTACCTTTGAAATACAAAGCAAAGACTTAAGAGATTAAATTTTTACAAAAAGGATACAAAGACACTTTATCAAAGAACAGATTAACAAAACAAAAACACTAAGAAGAAATTAACTCATCTCATACGAAAAAAAAAAAACTCAGAAAGAAATGGCGGTCACTTTCATCACGAAATACAGCAGTATCTAAAAAAATTTCGAAAATATACTGAATCAACATTGGCATATTCTAATGCTTGACGATCAATTATGCCAAATATTACCAACAAAACCAAAAATCGTTTGGAGGAAAGCAAAAAATCTAAAAACAAACCCTTTCCAACAGCTATCTTCCAATTGAAGAGAAAAAAAAAAGGTTTCTTTCACTGTACACAGTGCAAGGGTTGCAAAAATAAATAAAAAAACAACACCAAACCAATAAAAAACTTTAAATCAAAACAAAAAGAAGTTCCAAATAAACAACCACTTTTCCTGCGAAACAGAAGACGCAATATACCTTTTAGATCCGGAAAGGATTTACAACGCCTTATTCCAAACTGGAATAAATTAATTCCCCCCCTCAAAATTCTACACACAATAACCCATAATGACAACATGGAAAAACTTCTTTTTTTTTTTTAAATGTTTGCTAATTTATTAAAAATAAAAATACGAAATCACATGTACATAAGTATTCACAGCCTTTGCCATGAAGCTCAAAATTGAGCTCAGGTACATCCTGTTTCCAATGATCATCCTTGAAATATTCGTACAGCTTAATTGGAGTCCACATAATTTGGAAAGGCACCCACCTGTCTATATAAGGTCCCACACCTGACAGTGCGTGTAAGAGCACAAACCAAACATGAAGTCAACTGAATTGTCTCGAGGTACAAATCTGGGGAAGGGTACAGAAAAATATTTGCTGCTTTGAAGGTCCCAATGAGCACAGTGACCTCCATCATCCATAAATGGAAAAAAATACGAAACCACCAGGACTCTTCCTAGAGTTGGCCAGACATCTAAACTGAGTGTTTGAGGGAGAAGGGGAGTCAGAGAGGTGACCAATAAGGACAACCATCTCTGCAGGAATCCACCAATCCAGCCTGTATGGTAGAGTGGCCAAAAGGAAGCCACTCCTTAGTAAAAAGTACATGGCAGCCCGGGATGCAGTCAATTTACCAACAGATGTTTGACCGGTCATTATACCGGCACCCATTGACCAACATGATCAATATACCAACATTTTAGATCCCGACAGGTCGACATGAGTTTTTACAGTGAGGCATGGTGGTGGCACCATCAAGCTGTTGGATGTTTTTCAGCGGCAGGAACTGGGAGACTAGTAAGGGTAGTGGGAAAGATGAATGCAGCAATGTATAGAGACATTCTGGATGAAAACCTGCTCCAGAGCGCTCCTGATCTCCTACTGGGGCAATGGTTCATCTATCAGCAGGACAATGACTCTTAGCACACAGCCAAGATATCAAAGGAGTGGCTTCAGGACAACTCTGTGAATGTCCTCAAGTGACCCAGACTTGAGTCAGATTGAACATCTCTGGAGAGATTTAAGAACGTCTGTGCACCGACACTTCCCATCCAACCTAATGGAGCTTGAGAGGAACTGCAAAGAGAAAAGGGAGAAACTGCCTAACAATAGGTGTGCCAAGCTTGTGGCATCATATTCAAAAAGACACGAGGGCTGTAATTGTTGCCAAAAGGTGCATCAACAAAGTATTGCGCAAAGGCTGTGAATACTTAAGGTCATGTGATTTCTTTGTTTCTTTATTTTTTTAATGTATTCATTATGGGGCATTGAGACTGGTTCTTGTTCATTCAGGACTCAACAAATTCTGCCCTGTTCCGATGTTTGGGGTTCTGCGCAAGCGTGTAAATGCTCGTTCGCAGACCCCGTCAATGACAAGCTTCGGAGAGTTACACACTCGCTGGACCTGCCATAGTATTTACAAGACATTTCATAAATGAATTGTAGCTTACAGTGGAAAAGGGAAAATGTACTTTCCTATCTCCGTGTTCGTATAACAAATGTATAGATGGAAATCTGTGTATGTTAGTGTAGTACAAGACTTTAATTTTTATTGGCGCTTTTTAAATCTTCATTGCGACTTTATTTTTCGTTTCATGTATTGTTTTCTCTAGATCTAAAAGCTTTTGAAAGAAGACTTACCGAATATGTTTCATGTTTACAGCCTGCCACGGGACGCTGGAGAAGTAAGTGGCTTCCATATTTGATTATTATACTACTATATCATACAGTAGGTTACCATTAATGATGTGCGAAAATTGTGTTGATGTGCAAAAAAAAAAAAAAAAAAAGTTTAGCTACAAAATAATGCAGCAAATTTAATTTTTGGTAATTCATAACAGGGCATAGCTGCCAACTTCCTGGCTGCCCCCTCTGTAGCCGTGCTGAGTACTTGGCTGCATGATTAGATGGATGCGCGTGCCCGCTTTACAATGCAGAGAAAACCTGGCACTGTACAACAGGCCATGGCTACGATGATGAGATTCAGAGCAAATTCTCATCTCTCTCCCCATGCCCACCACTTCTCTTTCAAGTGGGTGGAGAGCTCTTGGAGTCTTGGCCACAGTTCTGGGTGGCCTGGAATGCCTCACCATATTTTCTGGAACCTGCAGGTTGTTCCAGGAAAGTAGGCAATAAAGCTTTATTTTAGTGATGGACATTATGTAGCAAAACCCCTCATCCAACAGTATCAATGGGTTCTTCTGGATACATTGTCCTAACATCCCCCATCACATGTTACCATTCTTCTGTCTTCTCAAAACCAATTCTTATCAGCAGTTTTGTTTTGTCTGCCTGAACTCCCCAAAAGCAGCCCTGTTTTAATGAAAACTAACAGGTTTCACTGAACCAGTGCATATTTGGGACAAAATGTCTTTCATTTTGATTTTTTTCTCATTTTTATCGGGTGATCTACTTGAATAGTCCAACAAAAAGATAATAAATATTGGGATAAATAGCAATGTTTTATCAGGGATAATTGTATACTCCTCTATCTGTTACATCGACAAATCTACCATCTTTGCACTTTTAAATTAACCTAAAATATAACTGCAAGAGGCTTAATAGGACCCGCAACTGACCTTTTTATATGTACATACAAGAGTTATTAGACAAATCTTATATGTATATTCAATAACCATTTGTCAATGTGTAATTTTGGGGTGTCTAACTTTGTAAAATCTAATTTTTCTCTTTTTGTAGTGATCCTCATTGTAGTATCTGTTTGTACGACAACTGGTGCATGGAACTGGCTAATAGACCCAGACACACAGAAGGTATATATATTATTTTATTCCTTATCATGCATTCCGTATTTCTATTGACATTCTTTAAAATGCTAGCCTTTAATTGACCTTGGATTAGGTTCTCACTACTAATAAATGTCTGTATCCCAAATACCTATAAAACCAGTAGATGATGTGTTAGAGAAATGGGGCGGGGATGTACTAAGCCGAAAATGCAGTAAAACCCCTGTTTTACCACATTTTCAAATTTACCAAAACCCTGCCGCACGCAGGGTATCGCCATCATCCTTCAGTTAAAAGCACCAATGGTTACAAGACACAGCAACAGATACCAAATTCCCATAGTTTATCACCTGCTAAGCTGCTTTCTTACATAATCTTACCTATACAGCCATATATCATATACAACCAAATGTCCTGAATGACTTGGCATGATTCTCTTTCTGTATAGTAAATATTGTGCAAAAGAAAACTTCTGGAATACACCGCCTAATGCTGTGTGCACACAGTGAGATTTGACATTACATTTTGACTATATAGTGGACCGCATGCAGATTGCACAGGTTTTTACCTTGCGATCCCGATGCGCGCTCCCGGGACAGCACAAATGGAAACCCAGATAGACAGGGCAGCAATGACTATATAGTGCAAATCTAATACTGATTGTATGAACTCTATGTAAATCGTAGTTAGGAAAGATGGTATAGCACTCGAATAGCAAAGGAATCTCACCATGTGTACACACCATTAGATTCGAGTGCTATGCAATCTTTGCCAACTCTGTACTATTTACATACAATTCATGCAATCTACATTAGCGTTGCACTATATAGTCATTGCTGCCCTGTCTATCTGGGTTTTCGATTTCAGCTGAACGGGAGCGCGCATCGGGATAGAAAGCTTAAAAACGTGTTCTATCTCCATAAAATGTAGATGCGATCCCGATTCCATTTTGACTATATAGTCAAAATCGAATGTCAAATTGTACAGTGTTATACAGCATAAGTGTAATCATATACCAATTTTCAGGGAAGATGGTTAACCCTGATTCAGCAATATCAGTTGTTATAGGGCTTAAACATGGGGCGATTTTCAGGGCATTGTGACTAAGGGGGAGATTCTCTAAGCTAAAAATGCGGTAAAATGCCCGTTATCTGGGTTACGCGGCGGGGGGCATCGCCAGAAAAATCTGGCGATGCCCCATAGAAGCCTATGGGCTTATACCGCATCCCCCCGCCACCCCGCATCGCCCTTCTCCCCCCTCACCTGTGTCCGGGCAGCACAGAGCTGTGCTGCCCGGACCTGTGACCTCCTCCCTGCACTGATCCTCTTTCGGGTGCAGGGAGGAGGAGAGCCCGGCGCAGCAGCGCCGGGTGTGTCAGTGAGGGGGGAGCCGCCGGGACCTGCTGGGACCCGGCGACTCTCACCGCAAAGGACAGCTCTTAACGCAAGAGCCATCCTTTTCTATAATTATCGCATATGTTACAGCATATGCGATAATTATAATTAGAAAATCTCCCCCTAGATCGCTCAGAAAATGCCCATACATCGCTCCATGTGTAGCGGCCATAGCAGTGTGGAATGATCGCCCGTCAATAAATATCTTATTGGAGAACACTGTCCCTCGCTCAGCACACACCACTGTGCACGGTGTGTACTGAGCCGATCTAGCATCGCTCAGCAAATTCTCCCCATGTGTAGGCCCTTTAACTATAGCCTATATTATACCGTGTTGAATTTAGTGCAACCCCCAGCAACATGCACATTGCCAGGCCTGCAATACAGCACATCTCTTGTCTCTATAACCACAAACTGTTCTTTCTTCCAGTTTGCACCATATTAGGTGTTACATTAATTATGTTACCTTGTTATTTCGCAGGTATCTTTCTTCACATCATTATGGAATCACCCGTTCTTTACTATTAGCTGCATAACGCTAATAGGTCTGTTTTTTGCTGGTATACACAAAAGAGTGGTGGCCCCATCAATGTATCCTTTTACTATGACCTTCATACATCTGCCGCTGAATTGCTAATGGATTTGCAGCTAGCCGCTGGTTGGCGTGATTTTCACAAGCTATTCGCAGTCTTCACTTTGGCGCGGTGGCAGCTATCCGCAGAGCAGCGATCAGATCTGAGTAACCTACGTAATCCCAAGGTGCTTTCTGCGCTCATTTCCCTGTAGTATGGCAGCAATGCAAAAATTATCAATGATTTTTTTATTTATTTTTTTTTGGGGGGGGGGTGCCCTAATATCCTCTAGAGCAGGCATACCCAACAGTGCAGGTTTTGTAGATATCCAGGCTTGAGCACAGGTGACTTAATTAGTACCAGAGAAAACAGGCGATTCCCCATAGAAGCCTGTGGGCTTCTACCGTGACCCACTGGCGCCCCGCACCGCCCCCCCCCCCTCCCCCCTCACCTGTGTCTGGGCAGCACAGAGCTGTGCTTGCCGGACCTGTGGCCTCCTCCCTGCACTGATCGTCTTCCGGGTGCAGGGAGGAGGAGAGCCCGGCGCAGCAGCACCGGGTAAGGGGGAGGGAGGGGGGAGCCGCCGGGACCCAATGGGACCCACTGACTCTCACCGCAAAGGACAGCTCTTAACACTAGAGCTGTACTTTGCCATAATTATCGCATATGTTAGAGCACATGCGATAATTATGTATGCGATGGGCGGCGGAGCTGGGCTGCTAATGTTAGACCACCCCGCCCCTAGTGTGGTCTTCTAACAGTAAGAATCTATATTAGTTAGTCACAGTACTGAAGGACGCAACTGCAGGTTAAAGTGTATGTGAAGCCCAGGCCAGGAACTAATTGTGTTAATGGTGATCGTCTATTCCACAATTCAGTGGCCTTTTATGCACATGTATGCACTGTACGCTGTTTTTCTATGTGAGAACGGCACATGATTCCCAATTCCACCTCCCTAATATTGGACCTAATTCTGCGTGGATCAAACAAAAATAAAGAATTGTACAAATAAGGTGTGCATCTAAAACGTACAACCGCTTCCTCTTCTTCTGTACGTATTATTGGATGTCCTAGATAGCACCCCCCGCCTACAGGTTTATTTATAAATAAAAGCTGGATGTCAAACCTATATTGATAGGTACAAAAAAAGTAGTGTGCGGACCAACCCTCTCTGCTCTATGATCATGCGCAACTTCAAATGGATTATAGTCTCCATGAAGTCGCAGTTTGGCAGGAAGCTGGCATTTGGGGGCAGAAATATGACGTTGTATGGGTGTGTCAGTAAAAAATGCAGATGTGCCCAGGCGTTTCTTAGTTGTGTCTGGTAGTGTTCCCACTAGTCTGTTTTAGCGGGGCGCTGCACCCTGCCCGTTTTTTTTTTTTTTTTAAAGGGCAAAATGCGCCCTGCCCCTCTAGCAGCACCCGCTAAAACAGCCTGGTGCCGGCCCGACGGTTTGCACGGGGAAGCCCAGCGCCACCATAGACGGCGATGATCGGCACTTCCCCAGCAGCTCAGCAACTTCGGCGGGGCCACGCCCGCCCCCTTTAGTGACAGCGGTGGACGGGACCGCCCCTTTTCATGATGTCGCGGCCCGGGACCACCCACAACTGTGACATCGGCGGGCCCAGTCCGCCCCCATTGCGCTGCTCCCGTGCAGCCTGGCCCTGTCCCCAAAAATTCCTAGAGGGAACAGTATCTGTGATGTCAGCGGTGACAGCTTCCCTGCCATCACCGTCGCAGATTAGCGGCAGCCTCAGACCTAGTCACATCCGCACACACTGCATCTCTTCAATGTTCTCTGATTTGCGAATGGATCCTCACATGGACAGCGATCTGTGTATGAGGCTTCAAGACTATTTGTTGTGCCAAAGTTTTACACTGAAAATAAGTTATTGTCTGTATCGCATAAAGGTTGGGCTATTCTATGTTTGGAGCTTTGGTACTTAGATGTTATAACTTTCTTTGACCTAATTGTCCAGAATAGCAGCTCGATGTCGAACAGTACTGGCAGAATACAACATGTCATGTGACGATGTAAGTATGAGCCCATGAGGGTTATACAGAGGGTTATACCCAGATTCAGAGCTGCACCCATTTGGCCGCGTTTCATGTTTCGGGGGTAAAAATCTGATCTGCTTATATTCAGAGTTGGCAGAATCAGTGCAGCTGCACCTCCCCCTATCCATCAGCTTGTGAAAGTAGCTGTTTGCTAGTGGAAACACATCTTGGTAAGATTCCCGGGTCGACTGACCTGGCTATCCTACCCAGGAAATTTGCTGGGTTTGACCTGGGATGCTTCTGGGTTCAGGGGAAGTGTAAACTGGTAACCTGGGTCGATACAACTGGGGTCCCGTTCACGTTTGCAACTCTAAATAATAAAAAAGTAATTATGTTAATGTTTTCATGTGGGCTCTTTAATGCACCTAGGGGTCTATTTAATAAAGTGCAAGTTTCTAGAAGCGGAGATGTTGCCCAACCAATAAGATTCTAGACATTGTTTTCTAGAAGGTGCTACATAATATAGGATAGGTAGAATTTTACCGCACTTTAGTAAATATACAGCCTAGAGCACAGATTCTCAAACTCGATCCTCAGTGTTTTGCGGGTCTCCTCACAGAATCACATGTGAAATAATTAGCTCCACCTCTGTATCCATTAAAATGTGCCAATGAGTAATGAATGCACCTGTGCCCCTGCTGGGTGACCTAGAAAATGTGAACTCTGTGGGATCCTGAGGACTGAGTTTGAGAAGCCCTGCCCTAGAGTATGTTGTTGTAAAACAGGAAAACTGATTTATCTTTTTGTTTTGTGCAGACGGGAAAATTAATTCTGAAGCCAAGGCCGTACGTCCAATGACATCACTTCTGTCCAGAATGGTTTCTATTTAAATTTAATCTTGAACAGTGTTTGCTTTGAAGGTGTTTTCCCGAAGGCAAACTGATTAATCATCTGGATTCTCTTCTACAGAAGTAACCTGAAACTGAATAACTGACTGAATTTCACGCTGGAATATTTTTCCTAGCGGACAATAAAGGTTTTGGGTTTATTTTTGTTTTCGAATTGCTTTAAGACCGCAATAACAGATGGATAAAACAAATTGTCTTAGAATGTTGCCCTGCTAAACGGCAAACACATCATCCTTTTTCCTGGGTCTTGTGGTGGCACGAGATATTGTTCATGATACACCGTGTGCGAACTATTGCAGGGTGCGGCTCCTGGTGCTGACCATTCTTCCTTTTTACCATTTCAATTGGTTGTTTTTGTCCTTTGATGTTTTGGGGTGTTTCTTTTTTTTTGGGGGGGGGGGGGCAGAATTGTGGGGTCCCCCTGTGTGTATTTTTTTGAAAGATGGGAGTTGAAACTACACTTGGCAATAGTACAGCTTGGACTGGTTTTGTACCCCCCACTCAGGATACCGCCCAGCCTGTCCAGATGTCTGCAATGAATGATAGATTTATTTGGCAGGCAAAGTGTTGTGTTATGTATGGTACGCACCAGAAAGATAATGATTGTGAGACAATCGTACGATGGAGCACACAATCTGTACCCAGCACAAGGGATCTTTTAACAAATCCTGACTGCAGCAGGTACAAAACGACAAAACGACCAGCGGGGACGCGCATCAGATAGGATTTGGATTGAAGACCTGCCCAATTTACAGGAGGTTGTATCGAAATTGGGGGAATAGAGGCCACACCGTTCTGGTGTGTACCTAGCATCACTGATGACCCAACAAGCTTGTAAACCATTAATTTATACAGTTGTTTTTCATAACAAAAATGAAAGATCGGAAGTGTAACAAAACTTTTTGTTTTCTCTGTTCTCCTAAAAAATTTTTTTTTAGTTACTATCCATGTTCCCTCTGGTTCTGTCTATTTGGAAACCATTTTGAACACTGTGCCAGCAGGGTGGGCAACGAAAACGGTGCCAGCAGTGCATTAAATATTTTAAATGTGTAGTTCATGTTTTACTACAGTATGTCTCCAGTTGTGTTTTATCAATTTCTAGTAAATTAAGAATGTGTTCTAACCGAATGTATTTAGTAATGTTTAGCTTGCCAGTGTTTTAGTATTGCTTGTACATTTAGTTATGGTGTATGTTTCACAGTCTGAAGCTAGGTACACATCTATGCGATTATCGGAGGATCTGCCCGATAATTTTATAGGTGTGTGTTTAGTAGGTATGATGCCTGACCTCCCAATCCATTGAAGAATACGTACACTGAGCTAGATATAATTTGGTGTGTTAGGGGTACACACTGATCAGAGACTCGCTATGAGGATTGGAGCCTTTATCTGATGTACTGAGCCATCGGCCTAGTGTATACCAGGCCTAACTTGTCACAGAATGTGTCCGCTCACTGACTCCGTTCTGGTTTGTCATTCAAAAGCTGCTGGACAGGTGTAGACAATCATGGGTGGTGTGAACTAAAGATGATACTCCGATGGACAAATGGTGTACTCTGAAGGATCCCCCACACCATATAGTTGGAACCCCAAGCGCAAGCATACTGTTGTGCTATAGAATTAATTTCCATTTTGAGGACCCCTCCTGGTGTCGTAACCACCTCTCGCTTTTTTTGTTTTGTTATTTTACTGAAGACCTTCGATAGAGGAGGTACTTTCTGACAAATACATTTATCTAAATAATTATATATTTCCCAAGCAATTCCAAATTGTTTTAATTGACTGCCAAACATTGTTCTGATCAATAACAAAGTCATTTTTTCTGTAAACTCCACAGCTTATATATTAAACTGGGCATACTAGAAGGGAACACCATTCATGGTCAACCTAGACATTCTCTATATCTTATACCGGAACTGAGAACATTGCAGCTTCAAAGAACTAGGCCCAATTTGTTTACATTTAACTATTTACACGTGTCTCATTTAGCAAATACTGAACGTTTCTGGGATGTATTAATATGTAGTATTCCAGCCCATCACTTAACCTTATTATCACTATCATTTACATATTGTTCTGCTTGAACAAACCTGCTACCATCTCAGTGGTCAGCCCATAGAAGAACCGCCCCCATTGACAGTTATAACCTTTCATTTCACTGTGTGTGTGTGTGTGTGTGTGTGTGTGTGTGTGTGTGTGTGTGTGTGCGTGTGCGTGTGTGCGTGTGTCACATTCATCTGTGTGATCTTTCTCTGTGTGTTTGAGATGGATTCAGTATTGAATCCCGGCGTTCAGAATCCCGACGCCAGAATGCCGACAAGGGGGGGACGTGGATCGCCCCCCCTTGCGGGCACGCTGCGCTCGCCACGCAGCGGGCCCGGTGCCTCGCTACGCTCGGCACACTAATTTATTCTCCCTCCAGGGGTGTCGTGGACACCCACGGAGGGAGAATGTGTCGGCATTTCGGCGGTCGGGATTCCGGCGTCGGGATTCTGAACGCCGGGATCCTGACCGCCGGGATTGTAACTGCATCCCGTTTGAGATGTATGCATAGAAAAGAATAACTCTTACTCAGCATAATGCATTGGATACGTGTAGTGTTCTGTCTTCCCGAATCATAAGGTTGCTCATTTCAACTGTCTACATTTCGATGCAAAAACATATCCTTGTTACTATATGATTAAAGGTTAATTCTACGGTCCTATGTATCCACTGACCATTTTTATATATACACTAATCCACGGCACTCGCAAGTCCTAGATTTGGGGTGCAACACAGTTTGTGACCACATTGTTTAAATATTAATCGCTGGGGCTCTGCTCTCACTATATATTAACTAACAATAATAGTGGATATTTAGTTCATACTGTATATTGAGCAGTGCATTTTAAGCCTGCAGACCACCCCCCCCCCCCCCCCCCCCCCCCCCACACACACACACACACACTCACTTTTCTGCGTGTTCCTACTCTATTGCTCAAGATATTTACCAAATACATCGCTTTCAAATTCGTGTAAAGCCCCGTACACAGGAGGTGACCCGGCTATTTAGCATTGTTTATTTTTTTAGTAAGGTCGACCAGATTGCATTTCTGTTACTAAAAAATAAAATTAAAAGGTTTTCGGATGCAGTTATCCAGACTATGCTAAGGGTTTGCAAGCCTGTGTCAGCTGCAAATTACCATTGGGTCTGGAAGATTTATATCAGGTGGTGTGAACATCAAAGGGTACACACCTCTAGGTTCAAGGTGTCTAGACTGTTGGAGTTTCTTCAGGATGGATTTTCGGCTGGGCTGAGCCTGCAATCTTTAAAAGTGCAGCTATCGGCGTTATCTATTTTCTTTCAGAAAAGAGTTGCTCTGTTACCTGAAGTTCAGACCTTTTTACAGGGCGTGATGAGACGTAAACCCCCGTATAGGCAGCCTGTGGTGCCTGGGGATTTGTCTTTGGTATTGTCAGTTTGACAGAATCCTCCTTTTGAACCGTTAACGTCGGCTGACCTTAAGTTTGTTTCGTGGAAACTTGCCTTTTTGTTAGCCATTGCTTCGGCTAGGCGTGTTTCGGAGTTGGGAGTCTTGTCCTGCAGGTCTCCATTTTTGAGTTTTCATGAAGATAGGGCAGTGCTTCGAACAGTACCTAAGTTTCTACCCAAGGAAGTATCTTTTCATTTGAACCAGGAAATTGTGCTCCCGGTGTTTTCCCCGCCTGAAGGGGCTAAAATAGGGACAAATTAAGAAAATTGGACGTTGTTCGTGCCTTGCGAATATACGTGGAAAGAGTAAAGGACATACGCAAAACTGATTTGCTTTTGGTGCTGTATGATGTGCATAAGAGAGGGTGGCCTGCTTGGATGGTTGAGGTCTGTGATTGCTTATGCTTACACCAAGGTAGGTCGATCTGTTCCTTCACGGATCAATGCTCATACCACCGGGATGCAGTTAAAATCCCTGCGGTCGGGATCCCGGTGTTCAGAATCCCGACGCCGGAATCCCGACCGCCGAAATGCTGACACATTCTCCCTCCTGGGGTGTCCACAACACCCCTGGAGGGAGAATAAATTAGTGTGCCAAGCGTAGCGAGGCACCGGGCCCGCTGCGTGGCGAGCGCAGTGAGCCCGCAAGGGGGGGCGATCCACGTCCCCCCCCTTGTCGGCATTTCGGCTGTCGGGATTCTGAACGCCGGGATCCCGACCGCCGGGATTCAATACTGAATCCATACCACCAGGTCAGTTGCTTCCTCTTGGGCTGTGCGTCATGGGGCTACAGCAGAGCAGTTGTGCAGGGCTGCCACTTGGTCCTCTGTTCATACACCTTTACCAAATTTTACAGATTTCATGAGTTCGCGTCAGAGGACGCCTTGTTTGGACAGGCAGAGTGATAAGAATTGGCGGTCTAAGCGTACCCTCCCATAATACCGGCTCGTGAACGTCCCAAGGTGGAGCTGTGTTACCAGGATGGATGAAAGAGAAAAGGGGATTTTTGTAAGAACTTTCCGTTCGAGCCCCTTTCTCTGAATCCATCCTGGTGACACAGCGATCCCTCCCCTACGCTCAGTAAGTCATACCGTGCATGTACTGTCATGCTATGGTTATATGATTGTGCATGTAAGCTGTTCAGGCGTTGTACTGAGTTATGTATCCTAGTGTGCTTTAGAAGTTCAACTGAAGCATGATGAGATGCAGAAGGGAGGAGCCTGCGTCCAAAGACTTCAGCATAGGTGCCTTGGCTCCTGCCGACCCTCCTACATCCCAAGGTTAGGTGTGTCACCAGGATGGACTCAGAGAAAGGGGTTAGAACGGTAAGTTCTTACAAAAATCCCCTTTTCTCTCCTGTCCAGTAATTCTTTCTGTGTTACAACTGATTCTTGTGTTTACAACCATGGCAGGAGGTACCTCCAAGAAAGTGGCCTGTTGAAAATGTGCTACTAAGTTCATACCACAAACAGAGGGTGCACTGCTCTGTGATTCAGGTGCAGCAGCCCCTCCTGTGTTACCTTCCCAGCAAGTCCCTGCTTGGGCCTCACGTGTGATGTCCCAGGAATCCTCTGAATTATCTGCCTCTCAGAGGGATAGAGAGACATGTAGGTCTGAGCAGGCTGATTTAGCTTCAGCTTACACAAGCCCTTGCCCCAGCAGTCTCTGCTCCTCGTGTCTCTCCTCTATTACAACATAAGAGACTTGTAAAGTCTGATGGGTCTGACGATGATATGTCCGCCTTAGAGGAAGGTGAATGCCTATACTTAGAGGTAGCGCAGGCTGTGGAAGAGCCTGAACAGGGACTGGAAGATTTAATGGCCATGGTTAAATTAACTCGGCAGGTGAAGGATGAGGATTGGGCCCCGGCCCGACTTACTGTATTTAGTAAACGACACAAACAGACGGCTGCCTTTCCGGTATCTGAGGTATCCAATTGTCACCTGCAGGCAGCTTGTAATAACCCTGACAAAAAATGTGGTTTCCTATCCCTTCCCTGCAGATAGCAGAATGTTATGCGAGACCCCTCCGTCTGTTGACCCTTCGGTTTCCAGACTGTCCCAGGAGCCTTGTCTCTGAAGGTCTGGGCTCGTCCGATTGCTCAGGATTTGAAAAATAATCTGGTCGGAGGTGGCCTTGTGGTGCTAGCGGATCACATTCGCAAGGCAGCTGCATTGTGGTGGCTTGTATTTCAGGTCTCTTTGTCTCTAAACGCAGAGCCCGTTGGCTGTTTAAATGGCAGGTCGATGCTGAGCTGTGGAAGCCCTGGCCTTCAATGAGACAGTCCAGAATGGGACAAATGGATATCCCAAGCCACAGGGGGCGAGTCTCTATTTCTCCCTACACCAGGGATGATGGAGTTGCTTCGCTACCAAGGAGTGACAGTGGTTCCTTAGTGGGACGATCTCCTGTTTAAAGCAACGGCACCAATTGAACAACATAAAGTTGACTCGGAGTACCCTCATTCATCACGGGTGGATACTAAGTTTCCAGAAATCACAGCTGTGACCCTCTCAGAGGTTGTAGTTTCTAGGAATGATCATGGATACATCTCTCCAGAGGGTCTTCTTGCCACTGGACTGTTTTGTTCATATGTTTGTAAATCCAGTCATAAGGACACAGAGACTTGTGAGTTCACTGCTGGGCTGTTTTATTCCATCCAACTCCAGACACACTGCCTCAGGAACACCCCCTTCCCAGCATTCCCCTGGTCCTAGGGACCATCACCAAAGATTCAGGCTTACACATATTAGTAAGGGAGTGTCTACAAATATTAATTATTCTAATACACTAACATCACATGGACAAGGTTCAGTTTCTCCAACTGTAATGGTGTGTACACACAATCAGATGTGCCTTAAGATCCTGTCCAGGATCCGATCAGATAGGATCGTGGATAGGATCTTAAGGCACATCCGATTTGCATCCAATCTTGACTATATAGTGCAGGTCTGCACTATAAAGACAAGGCAGCCAAGACTTTCTGGCTTCCTATACGTTAACGCGCATCTGGATCGGGATCGCAAGGGTTAAAACCCTTGCGATCTGCATCCGATTCCGATCCGATGTTGACTTTATCATCAACATCGGAAAGGAAATCGGACCGTGTGTACTGTCTGGTGCTACAGCAAAAATGGGTCTCTGTCCATTTGTACTGGCCTTCTAGGAAAGATGGTAGCCACTTTTGAAGT
Source organism: Crinia signifera (assembly GCF_055691185.1). NCBI lineage: Eukaryota > Metazoa > Chordata > Amphibia > Anura > Myobatrachidae > Crinia > Crinia signifera. The sequence goes on along the minus strand of NC_139227.1, from coordinate 7,162,016 downwards.
GGTTCAGTATGGCCGGTTTTGTTAGAAACATAGAATGTGACGGCAGATAAGAACCACTTGGCCCATCTAGTCTGACCCCTTTTTAAACATGTTACTTCAAACCATATTTGATCCTTATTTCTTTGTAAGGATTTTTTGTACGCTGTATAAATTGTTCTACTGTATTTGCCTCTACCACCTCTGATGGGAGGCTATTTCACTTATCTACTACTCTTTCTGTGAAGTAATTCTTCCTCAGATTTCCCCTGAATCTTCCTCCCCCCTAGTTTCAGTGCATGTCCTTGTGTTCTGCTGCTCCTCTTCCTGTGAAGAATGTCTCCCACCTGTTGCCACCCATTACAGCTTTGTCACCTCTGACAATTGCGCAGATGTATTTACCTAAGCGCTGTTCTTCCATACTTTTAAATGAAATCCTTCTGTTTGTTGAAGCTTTCTGCCTGGTTGATTCCATTTGTGTGTGTTGGAACTCCCTTGTTGTTTTATGTGGTTTTAACTGTTCTTACTGTGTTAAACAGCACCCATCTTAGCACACATACCATAAGTACTAAATCACAGTGTTCTCGGCAGTGGTTAGGAAATACATTCTCCAGCAATGGATACAAATTTTTTGGGGGTGCATTTGGGAATCTTTTAGACATCTTATTTAGAAGACAAATCCATAGATGCTTCAAAACAACTCTTTGGTATGAGACCAAAACACTTTTATCTGATCTTCCAATACAATTTAATTTTTTTTTGTTGGGGGGGGTCCAACAATATTGGTTGCCCAGATTCAAAATAACATCTATATTGTAAGGTGAACAACTGTTTTGCTTGAACAAATGTTCTGTATCTATTGACAATGCAATTGGAATTTATATTACTACTGTACATTAAAATGTTAAAACTCAAATAAATACATTTTGAAAAAAAAAAAAACTAAAAATTTAAAGTGCCCATGCTCCTTGTACTCGCCTACTATTCCCCACTGTAGAACTCCAGTGTCACCTGTGGAATCTGAGAAAAGGATTTAACGTAAATACAAAATCCAGTTATCTGGGAGACAACAGACTTCTGTCATACCAGTGCTCAGTTGCAGAGACAATATATATATACACCACCCAAAGTGGGTCAGGGATGCAAGATATGGCAGAGTTGCATAACATAAAGGGGGTAGAGGACATGGGGTTTTAGGGGGAAAAAATGGTCAGATCCTGGAGCCCACCACAGAGACGTGTATGCCAGTCACATCATGGGCATGGCAATTGGTAAAGCTTAAAAAAAAATAAGTATAACGTTCAAGTAATGCTAATTGCACAACCAAACCCGAGCAACACCGGGGACCTCGGCTAGTACAAGCATAAGACCCAACATTGCCCAATCGCAGACTGTCTTCTCTTATTTGGCTTAACAGTAATGGGGTGGTACCCTAAAACCCTCCCTTTTATATATTAACACAAGCGATGTATTAATGTATGAAACAAAATATTTTAATAAATGTTAGCACTTAGTTATGTTACTTTATTATAGACCTTGCTCATGTTATCAAATATTTATTATCTGGTACGATATATAATGGTATCATTTAGGTGGGGAAAGGTTATATTAGTCCACAGGGTGTTGTCATAATATATAAATAAGAATATGTAGTAATATTCATGATGCTGTATTGTCCCAGGGAGGCCAATCTAAATAAAACACACGTTTTGGACACTCTGCCCTCCAGCCGATGTGCCCCCTTGGCCAACACCACACAGAGAGATGCGAATCTGTTCTCCCATTCTGCGCTCCTGAACACTGCGGAGGCAGAGATGTGAACACTCATTCATATGCATTTTCCTTCCTTAGTGCCAGGAGAATTGACTGCTACAAATCTCTAGAGCTAACAGTTGCATATGGGACTTGTACCTCAATTGTCAAAGCCTTCACCAGTGTTTCTCATGGTTCACACCTCAGTCGAATGGCGCTGAAACACTTGGTCACATGTATCTCACAATATAACATGGTCAGCGTGGAGGGAGCCTGAATTATCATGGGAAGGTAAGATAATGGTGTGGGTGGATTGCCCAATGGAGCTGGAAGAATTCACAACAGTGACGGGCCTCGGGAATTACATGCAGCCTGCAATTGAAGGTTGGATAACATGAAAGAGATGCATTGGATTTCCTATACAACGCTGAGCTCAAATATAATGTGATACTTTGTTATTGATTGTTTTCTACTTCCTTAAGTGTAAGATGCAGCATTAAATTACTCCTGTATTTGTATAAATACACCCTTCAATACATTTCACAAATACAAATTAGAGGTGTATGTATCTATATGTATTTATATTATTGGCTGGCAAGTTAATGCATTAATATTGTGTCTCCTATTAATGGTGACAAAATTATTAATGCATTAACGCATCTGTCATGTGACCCAGAAGCCGCCAGACTCAGAAGGAGGAGGCACAGCAGGACACGTGGCTGCAGCGCTCCCGAGGTTGCTGCCATGCTTGGAGGTTTCTCTTCTATTCCCTGTGTGTCCGCCATGAGACCGAGTGGGTATGTGCAGTAATCCACCTACAATCACTGCCATCCTCCGGCTCCGGGATGTGGGCCAGATGGCTCTAGCCCCAGCATCTTCCCCATGTGTACTCCATGTCCCCTCCCGGTAGATTCTCCATAGTGTCAGCTGCCTGCAGGGGGTGAGTGCAGCGCCATACCAGTGTACAGATACAGTGTATGGTAGAAGCATAGATAAACAATAGCGAGAAAAGCTAACAAATAACCTACTGAAGTGGACAGCTACAAGCTGAAGGACAATTAGTATTGTTGATGATATCGGTGGAAACGCTGCTGGAACCCTGCAGGTATAGAGTTAACCCTTTTGTCTGCTTCACCAGAGTCTGATTCTAAACAAGAGGAAGATTCAGTTGAGAACAGTGTGTGTGGATACAGAGCGGAGCCCACCATCAGTACAGAGTCCTGTCCGTTCGAGTGGTGGTCCAAACATGCCTGTTCACACAGCAGGCTGGCCTCTATTGCACAGAAGTACTTGGCCACACCTGCAACATCAGTACCCTGTGAAAGGTTGTTTTCTCTGGCTGGTCATATTGTACAGAAGAAGAGAGTTTGTTTATCATCTGAAATGTAAATAATCTGATGTGTTTTATGGTGTGTACACACGATGAGATGTGCCATGCGATGCAATCCCCGATGTGATGAGATCACAATGCATCGCATGGCTTGCATGCGATGGCGTACTATTTTGACTATATAGTGCAGATCTGCACTATATAGTCAAGGCTGCCAAGACTTTCTGCCGGGTGATATGGGAGCGCGCATCGGGATCGCAAGGTTTAAAACCCTTGAAATCTGCATGCGATTTGCGTGCGATACCGATGTGATTCTGACATGGATTGGAAAGACTTTCCCCTGATTAAGTAATTTATGATGAAATGCGTCGGGTATTCTATCTTGGAAGAACTGAACCATGAAACCTATGTCTGAGAAATAAAAATAATTTTTAATGAATTTTAAATTGTTTGGTCTACCATATAATTGCATGTAAAGGGTGGTGGATATCACAGAGCGCACGCTATACCTTTTTTCATACCTATCTTTTTCGTCCTCCACTAACAGGGAGGATAAATAGAGCGCTGCTGTTATCCCTAGCGCAAGCGAAAGTCTATTTTCTTGTTTATATATATATATATATATATATATATATATATATATATATATATATACACACATACATACACACAAGCAAATACTACCATTCTGTGGACTGGTCCAATGAATTAAACACCAAAATGCTGCATATCCATTTGCAATGTTTCGGGCTTTAATCGCCCGTCACCACGTAGTACAGTACATACAAACCGTTATATGTACGGCCTGACGATGGGCGATAACAACCTGAAACGTTGCATACGGCTGTGCAGACTGTTTCATTCTTTGGACCAGTCCGCTGATGTATATAACCTTTCACAACAGGGCACTGTGGCATAGGAGAGAGCGCGCAGAGTATTTATGCCATTATATATTGGCATGCATCTGGCTTCAAGTATGTTTGGGTTTGTGAATCTGAGTCTGCTGGGAATGTGTTACCGTGTTACCATCCTCTGGTTCTCCATCTCTTCTGGGATTTGTAGTTCTATCTATGACAGCTGTTCTGAAGGGCCATATAAATGTATTCGGTGCGCCCTGTCCCTATTTTGATTATGGGCGGGGCGCCACCAATTCTCTTTCTGGCATAGGAACCAAAGGGTGAGATTTAATGGGATGAGAGATTCAGAAAATGAGAGATTTGGTGAGAACTCTCCAGTTTTTTTAAAGCGGCAATCATTTACACAGCAAAATCAAACTGGATTAGCAGTGTAAATGATTGCTGCTTTAAAATAACTGGAGAATTCTCACCAAATCTCTCACTTTTTGAATCTCTCATCCCATTAAATCTCACCCAATGTGTCTTGTTATAGCACTGGTGTACAACTCTTTTTTTTTTTCATTAAGAACGACTTAAACCCTATATATTGAAGGAGGTAAGGGAATCAGAAAGCCTGATGGGTGGCGGGAGGTTGTTCCAGTGCAGGGGCGCAGCGCGAGAGAAGTCTTGGACACGGGAGTGGGAGGAGATGATTAGGTGAGAGGTCAGTCGGCGGTCAGCGATGGAGCAAAGAGGACGGGAGGGAGTGTGGATAGAGATCAGTGAAGAGAGGTAAGGAGCGGTGGAGGAGGAGAGAGCCTTGTAGGTGGTGGTGAGGAGTTTAAAGAGAACTCGGAAAGGAATGGGGAGCCAGTGAAGAGATAGACAGAGGGGGGAGGCGGAGGTAGAGAGGCGGGAGAGGAAGATGAGCCTAGCAGCAGCGTTAAGAATGGATTGGAGGTGCGAGGCGGGTGAGAGGTAGCCCAGAGAGAAGGATGTTGCAGTAGTCAAGGCGGGAGATGACAAGAGAATGAATGAGAATTTTGGTCGCGTCAGTGGAGAGGAATGGTCTGATGCGTGAGATGTTGCGTAGGTGAAAGCGGCAAGACTGTGAGAGAGCACGAATGTGGGGGGTGAAAGAGAGGGAGGAGTCAATGATGACACAGAGGCAGCGCGTTTGGTCGGTGGAGGTGATCTCGGTTTCACCAATGCTGATGGAGATAGTGGGAGAAGAGGGGATGTTCGGGGGATGGAAGATTAGAAGTTCAGTTTTACATATACATATGGGATTGCCTGTAGGCTAGATATTTATAAGTACAAAATTAAACACATTAAATAAAACAGTAAAAGATTATAAAATACACTGGTACCCTCCCCTGGCCACTATTGTGATCAGTCCTCTTATGGGATAGGACAGTTCTGGCAACAATTTGGCAGATTGGGCAAAAAATGGGCAATGGGATGTATGGTCAATTTGAGAGCAATGGGTCTCACCACTTGATGTTAGGGAGTTTATCTGGGCTTGGGTCCATGGTCCTCACTATTTCTGCGGTGATGGTCTTATTTCCAATTGGCACAACCGCTGGAGGAATGTCAAGGGCCTTGTGGAGCTTCCCTGGTGGTGTCCTTAATTGTTTTTCTCTCTCAGATGGAACTTGAATTTGTTAATTGCCAGAAAGATTTTCTTTGAGAATAGCCAAGATTAGTTGCAGAGTCCTGTTTTCCTTAGATGAATGCCAGAGGGGGGTGCAGTGGCCCACTGACGTGTTTCGCTGAGAAATCAGCTTTTTCAACCTTGAAATATATAGTCAAAATATCATGCTGGATTGTACCCGTGTGTAAACAAACGAGGACCCCACAGTGTGGGCATGATTACTCTTCCAGTCAGTGAATATAGTTTATAGCATACTTGCCTACTTTTGAAAAATAGTTTCAGGGAGATTATAGTTGGTAGTAGAATTTTGCACAGCGGGTCATGCTCCACCCAAAGGGCGTGTCTAGTTCCATATATGGACAGATTGTGGAAAGAGATTGTGAACGTGGCACCTAGAAGCGTGGATGTGTACGGCTATATCTGAGAGGAATCATTTAAAATTACTTACAGTATATCCAAATGTAGATGAGCCCCAAAGCAGTTAGTAAGAGCTACTATACTTGGTAAAGTGCTGGGAAATGGTGCTGATGATTCAATGTAAATGTATCTATCTCTTGTTCTTTTTTCCCCAAAAATGTAAGTGTAATGTGGGCTAGGTGACATGAGGGAGATTGCTAGACTAATGAGAGAGAGAGGGAGATTGCTGCTATGTCAGGGAGTCTCCTGTAGAATGCAGGAGGGTAGGTAACTATGGTGTAACAGTGTAATGTGGGCTAGGTGACATGAGGGAGATTGCTAGACTAATGAGGGAGATTGCTGCTATGTCAGGGAGTCTCCTGCAGAATGCAGGGGGGGAGGTAACTATGATGTAACAGTGTAATGTGGGCTAGGTGACATGAGGGAGATTGCTAGACTAATGAGGGAGATTGCTGCTATTTCAGGGAGTCTCCTGCAGAATGCAGGAGGGGAGGTAACTATGATGTAACAGTGTAATGTGGGCTAGGTGACATGGGGGAGATTGCTAGACTAATGAGGGAGAGAGGGAGATTGCTGCTATGTCAGGGAGTCTCCTGCAGAATGCAGGGGGGAGGTAACTATGATGTAACAGTGTAATGTGGGCTAGGTGACATGAGGGAGATTGCTAGACTAATGAGGGAGATTGCTGCTATTTCAGGGAGTCTCCTGCAGAATGCAGGAGGGTAGGCAGCTATGGTTTATAGTCTGTATGGGTGGCAACTTATTTAGAACTACAATTCCCAGGATGCCCTGCCACAGTATTACGTTGCCCAACAACAGCAAACCTTTGGCCGGGCATTCTGGGACATATAGTTTCACAGACTAGAGTCTGTAGTGGCTAGTTATTAGTATTCTATGTTCTCACACCCACTAGACGTTACGTTGGCCACATGCTGCTGCTGCTGAGCTACACATAAGAGTACTAGGAAGAAGAAACCACTCACAACAAATATGTTCGCAAATTGACTGTCGATAAAGTTTGTTGAAAAAAAAAACCTACTGTAATGTTAGTGTATTTTGTTCTCAATAAAGTTATTCTATGCATGCTGCTGCTGTGAGAATTCAGGAATGACTATGGGGAAGAGCAGAGCTCGTAGGTTTAAGCCGGCCGTATTCTCCCCCACCTCCGCCGTAACACAGCCACTGGAGCCCGGGGAGCCGGAGGACAGCGAGGCCCTGCAGGCCGGAGACTTGCTGCAGAAGGTCTGGCTCCCATGTGTGTTGTGCTTCTGCTTGCTGTGCCAGGTCATGTAGAACACGTGCTGCTGAGCTCCCCTGTGCCTCTCCCCCGTGCCTCTGCCCTGTGCCTCCCATAGGACCTGTCATAGTGCCATCACATACTTCCAGGGATTGTCACTGCAGCTATTCCACGCAGCACTAATGCCCCAGCACGGCTTACATGATGCATGGCAGTAGTGCAATATTATTTAACACTTACATTTACATCAGTCATATTAATTAAACTTACTCCGCATAATTACTGGATGAATCTTTCCAAGGATACAGCTGGTAGTCTGTGCCCCCATTCATGTAGCACCTAACAGGCAGCTCCCTCCTTCCCTTGTGCCAGTGCCCCTTGCCTACTGTCTCTGACCGGGTGCACACCTGACATATGTTGGTGGACCTCTTGCACCTGGAGTACATACTCAGGCGCTTAAAGTAAGGAGTTGCGAGCATTAATTGAATGGCACCTTATATTTATCCTCTGGGTTTAATTGAATCTGCCTCTCCTATATACACGTCTCATTGTATGGTAAACTACCCTCTCCCCACTTCACTTCATTTGCTGTTACTTCGGAAGTCCCCATTCAATCACAATTAATACCTTACCACCGTTATGTCAGTTTCTTTGTTTTGTACTTTCCATGTATGATGCTCCAGAAACTGTGGTCTCTTAAAAATAAAACTAATAACAAACACGACTCTGTAGCACACAATGTAATAGGATTGCTCATATTGTACGTTCTACGTGTTTTTTTCCCCCCACAGCTGCAGAACCCTTGTCCAGAAGTTCGGGAATTTGCCTGTGCTAGCATCTCCAAGCTTGTGGAACAGAAGCAGGTCATCCCTTCCCTCCTGCAGAGAGATGCCATTAGATGTCTTGGGCCGCTGCTGCTTGATAAGTCTATGTCCGTACGAGAGACGGCCGCTGGTGCTTTACGGTATCTACAATATCCTACTGGCTTTCCAATTCCCTCGATATAACATTGTTTTGTGCCTTTGTAACTTTTGTGGATTATCTTCCTTTTAGGAACCTGAGCACATGTGGAGGCTTTGAAGTATGTGATGACATGGTTACTAGGGACATCATGACCCCCTTAGTGGCTCTTTTGAGAGAGGTTTGTTGTGTTGTTGTTTTTTTTTTTTTTTTTATTGTATGAACTTGTATTTATTTAGGACGTGATCTAATTTTTACACTAATGCAGGAAACTGATTTCTATATCCCTTTAAGAAATAATTTGTAGCTCTATTAGCTGGAGTGTCACTTCCGCAAAAATGGGACTTTTAAGGGGAGTTAAAAATACATGAATAGTGTCTTGTAAAAATCGGGTATTTAAGGAAGATAATTGGCTTTATACTATAAGGTCGGTCCTATGGTCGAATCATCACAGCAGCGGCCGTACTTCCCAAATTCGGGGAAAAGTGCTCGCTGCTCCATAGGGTAGCGAGCAATTTCAGCCTGCGAAGAGTGCGAGATCAGGTGCTGTTGCTGGCATTTAAATGCTGTTGGAACAGCACCTCGCACCCATCGCCATTAATGGGATTGACCCCAATGTCTGCTTGTTAGCCATACTTCCCCTCATGTACATATTTGTTGGGGATCTGACCCTACCAGACATGTAGTACATACTGATCCAACAGCACCGACTGCTGGAAATAACCTATTCTTGCGGTTGAAGGTAACTTGGGTTGCAGATTCCGACCGACTCATACTTATGAATTTTATGCCCAGGTTTCCCGGCTGAGGTCACATTTAGTTTAGGTACCAATTAAATAGTCTAATGGGTACTTGTGTAGTTTCATGGCGCCCTGTCCCCTTGCGGGGCTCGCTTCACTTGCCCACGCTGCTGGCTCGGTGGCTCGCCACGCTATCTAAAATCCACTCCATGCCAACGTGGATAGTGGGGGTATGAACTATCCACGTTGGCATGGAGTTAAGTTACTTTATTTTAGATAGTTTGGCGAGCGTACCCAACCCGGAAGTAGCACGGCGCCATGAAACTACACAAGAACCGTCTAATGGTTTTGTTCTCCTATATAGAAAAAAAGGTCATTTATTTAAATGTGTATTTGGTGGATCTAGCTAGTAAATATTCATAGAGATTGCAGGTTTACGATATACTGTGCGATAAAGGCAGCTGCCAACATTGTTAAGGATTTCCCTTAAACTCCCCGGAGTAACAGAATGAAAGTGCAGTGATGGCTAACCTCGACACTCCAGCTGTTGTTGAACTACACATCCCATCATGCCCTGCATCCGTTTTAGCATGTCCAAATAGTAAAATTGTAGCAGGGCATGCTGGGATGTATAGTTCAACAACAGCTGGAGTGTCGAGGTTAGCCATCATGGATATAGTGCATACACACTGAACGATTCCAAAAGATACATTATTACCATTACCGCTGACTATCTCTTGTTTTGTGAATCTGTATCTTTTGTTGGAACACACTGAGAGATATGCACCTAGTCATAAATGACATAGGCTAAATTTTAATGCATATATAGAAGAGAAAGTGGGTCAATGACGACCCAAGGTCGTGTGCATCGTTATCATTAGTTCACCCTGAACTATATGCAGGATAATGTCATTAATAATATCCTTATCTTACATATCATTTGCCTTCATCAAATAATGTGTACGGTGCTTTAGTATTCAAAAGACTGTGGTCTATCGAGAGAGAGATAAAGGGACTTATTCTAGTTCACTCTTAGAGGCAAATTCATTCTTAGCTGGACAAAACCATGTGCACTGCAGGTGGGGCAGATGTAACCGGTGCAAAGAGAATTCGATTTGGGTGGGGTTTTTCTTCAAAGTGAGATCTATATTGCAGTGTAAAAATAAAGCAGTCCGTATTTTCCCTGCACAGAAACAACATAACTCACCCAAATCTAATTCTCTCTGCACCTGTTACATCTGCCCCCCTGCAGTGCTCATGGTTTGGTCCAGCTAAGAAGGAATTTGCCTCTAAGAGTGAACTAGGATAAGGCCAAAAATTCCCTGCCTATATCACTGTCCACTTTATCTCTCTACATGGTTTAGTGCAGTGGTTCCCAACTCTGGTCCTCAGGACCCCCAACAGTGCACGTTTTCCAGGTCTCAACACAGAATCACAAGTGACATAATTAGCTCCACCTGTGGATCTTTTAAAATGTGTCTGAATAATAAGAACTGTTGGGGGTACTTGAGGACCAGGGTTCGGAACCACAGGTTTAGTACATAGACCCCTAAGTTCTGTTATATCCTTTGTCTTCCAGTGTTCCACTGGCTTTGATTCAAATCTGGAGCCTTCAATAAAGAGCAAAAACTCCCCAAAGAACTATGTTGAAGACATTGCAAACCAAGCAATTAATGTTTTGTGGAATGTGTGGTGAGTTCAGTCTTCCTTCAGTTCTTCATGCATGTGTATATCTGTACATGGGTTATTTATTATTTTAGTAAAAGGCGAAAGATTTCGATCTGAAGAGAAATCAGAGTATAGCTTTTTTGGTACTCTTTACCTAGAAGGGCGCCAGCGATTGAAATCGCGGGCGTCGGGGGTAAAAATCGCGGTCATCGCGGGTAAATCGGGATGGCCGCGATGACCGCGATCACCGCGATTTTCCCATAGGGAACAATGTTAAAACGGCAGATTGACCGCGATTTTACTGTTAAATGCCTCAATGGACCCGATTTGGGGCCAAATAGGCTAAATTAACCCTTAAATGTCCCCCCAAATTTTTAACGCCACCCCACGATCCACGCCAACCCGAAGCGTGGCGAGCGCAGCGAGCCCGCGAGGGGCGGCGGTACGCGTCCTCCGACCTTTTCATGCCCTACTATCCACTAGGGCGTGGTGTGAGAATATAATAGTGTGGCGAGCGCAGCGAGCCACCGAGCCCGAAGCGTGGCGAGGGGACGCGGATACCTTCACAGGTAGACGCGTCCCCTCGCGGGCTTCACGGGTGTCCACGTCGCCACGGACACCTGTGAAGCCCGCGAGGGGACGCGCATAACTGTGAAGGTATCCGCGTCCCCTCGCGGGGCTCGCTGCGCTCGCCACGCTTCGGGCTCGGTGGCTCGCTGCGCTCGCCACACTATTATATTCTCACACCACGCCCTAGTGGATAGTAGGGCATGAAAAGGTCGGAGGACGCGTACCGCCGCCCCTCGCGGGCTCGCTGCGCTCGCCACGCTTCGGGTTGGCGTGGATCGTGGGGTGGCGTTAAAAATTTGGGGGGACATTTAAGGGTTAATGGGCTCTGTGGCCCATTTAACATTGATTCCTATGGCCAAATCGGGTGGATTGAGCCATTTAACAGTAAAATCGGGTCCATCGCGCCTTTTAACATTGATTCCTATGGGAAATCGGGAGCATCGCGTCGCGAGCATCGCGGGTACATTTATGGCCGGCCGCGACGCGACCGACACGATTTCCATGTTTAACATGGGTTTCAATGGGAAATCGCGGGCATCGCGTCGGTCGCGTCGCGGCCATACATAAATGTACCCGCGATGCCCGCGACGGGCGCCCTTCTAGGTAAAGAGTACCGCTTTTTTTCTTTTTTTTCTGTGGTACATGTTTCATCATCATTATTTTTCTGTGTATTTGTTTGACATACGGAGACCATGAAAGTGAAATGTATATATCTGAGACCTCCAGCACAGATTAATGACATAGTATACTGCTCAACAGCTGGTTATGTGTGGTGTATTCTTGCTGGGATGCTGCATTTTCTTAATCCTACAAGTATTGCTATAACCCCCATAATCCAAGGTCAGGAGATATTTACAGAATAGTAAAAAGGAGCTGGTTTGGACCGGAGCACGACGAACCAATGCAATAACAGAGAGGTCTGAGTGACGTAACTGGGAATCGGAGAATACCACAAATCAGTATATGTTGCATCTGTGACCACTCACACCTCCAATTATCACAGTCAGGGGCTATCTATACTGTCTGAATGTATTGTCCAGATAGTGTTCCTTCTAGGATCTGGGCAGGGTGGTGCTGCATGGGGGCAGCATAAAGGGGGCGGGCCCGGCCACCGACTGCACCAAAGGGAAGTCGCTGCCATCATAAAGGGGGCAGGCCCGGCCACGGAGTGCAACAAAGGGAAGTCGCTGCCTGTGAAGCGCTGGGATTCGCCGTGCGCACCGGTGGGGACAGGCAGCAGGCTGTTCCAGCAGGGCGCTGCTAGAGGCCCCACTAAAACAGCCTAGCGTGTACTCTAGTTCAGAGGTGACTAGTCTATAAATATAATCAGGTGTATTTCAACTGTGACCATTACATTTTTTTTAATGGTCTTTTGTGACTGCGTGCTTTCTTGCAAAATCCAGAAAGCAGATTTATATTTCTTCTGTGTTGTTTTTATCTCTCAGTGAAAGCAACAGTAAGGCCTTATCGGTCTTTAACAAGGAACACTGTGTGGATGTTGTTATGCAGTGCCTATGCAAGTTTCACAGTAACATGGAACTGGCCATTTCTGCAGGTAGGTGTCTGTTATGTCCTGCTGTATTATCGCTAGTGTTCATCTATATGATAAAATCAGCCATTGATAAATATTGTCAGAACGTTGTCCCATCTGTATTGGTGTTGTTACAGTGAGAGTTCCAGCGTAACACACATCTACAGTCGGCAAATACTTCTGTTATTTTCTATGCTTGTTCATCACATACTACCTAATTCTGAAAAATCAGCAATTCCTAAAAATCAACCAATGACAGGGCCACAACTAGGGAAGAAGGACGGGAATGTGTCATGGGTGCTGTTCTCTGCAGTTTAGTGTTGTTTCTGCTGGGGGAGCTCACTGTGTGTGTGTGTGTGTGTGTGTGTGTGTGTGTTTTGCCTCTGGGCTCACTGAAAGGAGCTACTGCAGAGAGAGCAGCACCTGTCACTTGGGGGAAGGGGCTAGTGTCTTCAGAGGTCTCCATGGGGTGGGGGGTGTTTTGACAGTTATCTGTCTTTACCTCCTCCTCCCTTGTCCCAACAGCAGCCGAATATAGTGGTGGACGGTTCCCCTCCCTCCTGTCTCTACCTTCTGTGGGCAGGAAGCTGTAGTTGACCCCAGTCCCCCCCCCCACCCCCTCAATCAGCCCACCTGTGAGCAGGTCTGCTCCCCTGCAGTTCCCTCATGCAGCTATTGTCCAACCATATCGACCCGGTGCACCAGAAGCAAAGCGGAGGTGGGTTCCTGTGGAAAAGGCAGGTATGTGTGCTCCAACCACACAAATGCGGGTCCCTGCTATCCTCACAGGGAGGGAAGGAAGGGGTGAAGCTGCACCTCTATATGGCCGGCCACCACTGCCAGCCCACCCTACTGTCTCTGACTGCCCACTGAAGGCAGGCTCCAGAAACCTATCCAATAGTCCTGGGTGCTGTCATGCACAATGCGTGTTAGGCCTATTGTGTTTTCATGCTTGGGCCAAGGCGATTATGTGTAAATCAGTCATTGATTGGTTGTTGCCATATTACCTGGAAAAAACTGGTCCACACAGGAGGACGTACTGAAAATAAAACTAGGGCAAAAAACCACAGACACAAAAGGTGCAGGAAAGCGAAAGGAACAAGAGTGATATTGGGTAAGACCGTTAGTAGGGAAAAAGGATGGTGGAATAGAAAAGGAATAGATGGGGTGGCATATTGGCTGAGAAAAGAGGGGGCGACACTAAAAAGAGAGGTGTAAAGGGAGAGAGAGAAATCCTTAACCCTAGGCCGTTTTAAGGACTACATCTTAATTATTAGATCTTCTTTTGTGTCTTCTGTAATATTTTCTTTTCCACAGCTTACTGTCTACAAACTGTTACCGAGGATAATCCAGATCTTTTAGCTTCTTTTGATGCCCCCTCCATGCAGACTTTAGAAACCATACTTCTGACCTCTGCAACTACTATGGAGATGAGACTACTGCAGACATTGGTTGCAGGTAATAAAAAATAAAAAAATGTGGGTAATTTTACAAAAGTCTGTTGTATTTTAGGGGCCCATTTAACATATAATTTAGGATCGCATATGCTATGCAATCTGGGCAGCATTTACCTGCCAGAATCCTATTGAAATGTGTGATCCTTTCTCCGGAATGTATGTCCCTGCAGTCTGCTTCACTGGGTTCCGTGGGGGGTGGGGGGTGTCTGCATGTGAACCCCGACAACAGCACTGCCCCACCGGCAGTTAGGTCCGTAGCTCATAGGCTACAATGAGCTACCATCATCTCAAAACCCACTGCGATGCTCCCTGATATTGATACATCGGGCATCATCACATCATTAATTGTTATTGCACTCTATACAACAGGTACAGTATGGAATTTGAAAGAGAGGATACCTCCTGGCAGCCAGGCTGAATCCCTGAATGCCATACTGAGGATACTTGCTGAAGTGCTAGCTCTGGATGCTGGGAAATTCATTTTACAGATGAAAGAAGCCGAATCTCTAAGATTGAGAGCAGCTGCCTCCGAGGCTGAAGCAGAAGAGGCGGCTGCCATCCTGGAAGAAGCTTCTCTGAATGAAGAGGACGGGATGATGGATGGCACAGATAAAGAACAAAGTACTACAGGTTACTATGACTTAAACCCAGTAAGTCGAGTATATGGGACCTTTAAACTTTAAATGTATGAAACTTTGGCAAGCAGTGATAAGTATCCTATTGTCAATCCCAGGTCTGGTCTGTATATCTGTTCAGAAATAAAGACCACACTGTGCTGGAAGCACCCTTGGCAGGGAAGAGAAACTGCACAGATTGTGAAAGATGCAGGGTGCTCGAACCAACACCATCTATACTTATCTGTCACCTACAACTTTACTGTTACTGTCTTTGTATATATGTTTTATATGTATAGGTATGTATGGGTATACGTACATATATAAGTAATGCCGCTAGGATCGGGGCAGTGTGATGTGGTCAGGATGGCGCAGCCGACATCACCAATGTGGATGGGACAGCGCCGCGCCAGTCACCGGTGAGGGCATACTTGGTCGCCACTGTCACTGATGGGGGGTGCACCTGGCACGTAAAGAAGTGCTGGGCTTCCCCCAAGCTCTCTCGATGCCGACTAGCATCACAATCTGTTCTCATGGCGACGGCATGGGCGGCTATTTTAGCAATGCACGTTAATATAGAGAGTACAGAGCCCCTGTGATTTCTGTTTGAACAATGTGGTCACAAACCGTGTTGCACCCCAAATCTAGGACTGGCGAGTGCTGTGGATTAGTGCTCTTTGTGTACGAGGTTGTGTTTTGCGAGCTACCAACTGCTTCCATATAGACCAGGCGAGCGATGTTCCATGTTTCCAGTGGTGATTCCCAATTGTTCTTGGATGTCGTACATGCTCTTCGCATTTATGTGGCGATGTCTAAGGATTTCCCTCGTTCAAGCTTTTTTTATTCTATTCCGTGCCACCCATTTTACGAGGTTGGTTGGGTCCTTTTGGGCTGATCAGACCTGCAATTACGCCACTTGGTCCTTGGCATACACTTTTATACGTTTTTACCTTTTCATCACCATTGCTAGGGATTCTAGTTATGGGCAAAGGGTCTTCCTTGCAGCTCAGGACCTTTCCTCCCTTATTGGACAACCTTGGCATGTGGTCTTCTCCAGAGTCTGAGGTCACATCTATCATTTGCATAATATAAAATGTATACCGCGCAGCTGATTGGTTGCCATGGACAACTTCTTCTTCTCTGGCTCACTTCTCCCTTACCACTGCTTCATAAATCTACCTGATTTCTCCTCCATTCCTCTCCTTCTCTGTGTTTACTTAGGAAATATTGCCTGGCCTGCGTAGGGGATAGGGGTATAGGGGCGGAGAAGCCTTAGCTGGCCTGAAAACAAGAACCTTTGTGTAATGTTTCTCATTGGTTTGTAGGCTCCTCTACCTCACCGCAAGGTAGTCCTATTTGTATTTGACTTACGTAGTTTCTACAAAGGGTCCAGGTGTTGGTGGATGAAAGTCACTCATGTTTGTGAAAAATAACGGACTGCTCTGGTTACTTGGATCATAAAACAAATAGTTCTGACCCGCAAGTCGGAACAAGAGAATAGTATGACAGTAGTATGGATAACATGATTTATGTCGGTAAGCAGATAATTCTAATTTATTGTTATGAAATTCCTTCTTTCATCTCATGTACTTTGTTTAAGGTATCAGAAGAGGAGCTTGGGCAGGCTTCGTACTTGCTGGTGGCCCAGAAATCTGCACTGGAAATGATTGTGAACATGTGCTGTAGCGATGGTTTGTACCATATTCACAAATAAAAGTGGTTATATGAAATATCTGCTTTGCTTCTATGGAGGATTCTAGTACATTGTACAGGACAACATGACTTCTTCCTAAAACATACACATTTGGGCAGAGATCTTATGTGGGTTACATTACTGCACAGTGTTTGCAGCATGCGCGCTACTCTGACCTGTGCTGTTTAAGTAGACAATGTCAATTGCAGAGGTTGTTCTGTTACACTGCCTGGTTGTTAAGGGAGAAGGTATTGAGGAAATCACTCTGGACCCCACCGAAGTGGACGCTAAGATGGCAGTTGGTGGCCTTGATGTCAGCATTTCGGGCTCTTAAAAAGCGTCAGATGGTTGGCTATTGCATTCTTTAACAGTGGGAAAAGCATAGCCATAGCAAATTAAATCACTGGTTCTCAAACTCTGTCCTCAGGACCCCACAGAGTTTTCCAGGTCACCCGACAGGTGCACTCATTACTGACTGACACAGATTTTAAAAGATCCACAGGTGGAGGTAATTATTTCACTTGATTCTGTTAGGAGACCTGTAAAACATGCACCGTGTGGGGTCCTGAGGACCGAGTTTGAGAACCTGTGCATTAGATGAGTATAGTGAGGGTCAAGCGATTTTTTTATTATATTAAGAAACTAGAAAAACTTCGTCCTTCCTTCTAGTTTATTATATTTTACAACTTTTATTAAATGCTAAACTATTTTTCATGCAAGCTTTTATGCTCTCTACAACAGGTCATGCTTTCTGGATCTCTTTACTCATACACGGGTGAGGTCATCTTCGTTGCTAGTTCAATACTTATTCCCCCCGATTCCACAAACAGAAATCCTGAAAACATGACCTGTTGAGAACCACTGAATGTATTCTAGAGGTTGCAGGAGATATTTTGTTTTGGTTTTATATCGGATTATATATCTCATTGTGTCGGGGCTAATTACATATCTAGTATTATGTCCTCAGATCCCTCTGATGACGAATGGGAAGAACTTTCCAGCAGTGATGAGAGTGAATTGTGCTTGGAAAGAGCAGTGATGGATGGAGGCAGCGGCCATCTGATGTCACCTCTCTGTCTGTCTGCTGAAATACATTCTGCTCTCTTGAACCACTGCATCCCCAAAAAGGTGTAGTGCAAAATAGTATACGCTCTGTCTCCAGTACCCGGGGCCATTATATTAGGGGCATGCTTGTAACCACGGCTGTATCGGTCATGTGGGATAAAGGCAGTTACACACTGATTGTTCAAGTGTGTACTTAGCCTTCACTGGAAATGGTGTGGGATTGGTACCAGTTTGTTCCATTAAATCACAATACTTTGCTATATAGTATACCCCCCCCCCCCCCCCTATTATCTGCTTCATCACGGTCACATCTGCAAAAATTGTGTATTTCGTTCTTTTCCTTTAAACAAAACCGAAGCTGCGTTTGTTTTTCTTCATCCTCCTCCATGTCCTAAAATAAATTGATTTATTATTTATTTATTTACAGCAGATTCCGTTGCACTTTACAATAGTACACACAGATGGAGCCGGCCTCTTCATTGCAGGGGCTGGGGAAATTATCGCTAGTCCCCGCACGAGACGCTCGCGCACCCTGTGGCAACGGAGCTTGACTCTGGTCGCCACCGGTCCCCCACGCCACCACAACTTCTCTTTTACTTTGTAGCTTTAACAAATATCCAGGTTGGGAGTAGGCTACCACACAAGGACATCCTGCAAAATTGTGGCTGGCCATGGTGGGATATGTAGTTCCACAACATCTGGCATTCCACGGGTTGCCTACCCTCCCGGAATGAGCGTAAGGCTCCCGAAAATTGGGAAACCCTCCCCCCCACAGCAGCGTCAATTTCCTGCGATTCACTGCTTTTCCAGGCAGGGGCGTGGCTAAAGTTGCAAATCAAGTCATTTAGCCCCCTCCTCGAAGACCCGCGAATTGCAGTACTGGGGGCGGGGCTTGATGACGTCTACATCAGGCCCTCGAAGTGCTGCTGACAGGAGACTGTGAAAGTAGTCAACCCTGGCCTACCCATAATCTACATTCGTCATAAGGTCTTGCTTAAGGACCGGTAGATTTGCTGCTTTTTACATTTGTTTACCTGTATTTTTCTTTTTGTCCACTAGGTGCTGGAAAAGACTCATTTTCCAAATGGTGATGCATTACAGATCTGTAGACAGACTGCTGCCTGGAAGCCATTAATTCCAAAGTAACGTGATTTGCTTGCTCTCATGTACATCTGGTGTCACACATTGCACATGTAAAGTAGATAGCTTATAGCACCTGAAAGCTTTGCTTACATTCATATGACTGTATATTTATGGTAAAGGATTCACCTATGCACTGGTATACGTTCACTAAGTGGACGAGGGGAAGGTCAACATGCATCAAGCTCAACACACCTGAAAATCGACACGTGTTATATCGACATGGGCTAGGTCGACAGAGAAAAAGGTCAACCTGGGGTTTTTCACGTTTCGTTGAGCTGACGTGCAGCGACAGGCGGTATTTCGTGCCTATCCACTAAGGCGTGGAGCGAGAATAAAACCGTGTAGCACCGTGCCCGACACTTGGCGAGCGCAGCGGTGCACTTATTTAGTGTTCAGGATAAAAAATGTGAAATACCCCATGTGATCTAATGACCTGTCGACCTTGATGCATGTCGACCATCAGTGGTTGACCCAATGCATCTGGACGTTAGTGCTGTCGACCCTATGACCCATACCCCTATGCACTTAGGTGCTACATATTTATCTGCTTTCTAGCTTTATTCTCCTCTTATAGAGGGTATTGGTTTATTCTGGAAGAGAACTAACTCTAGATGCCTTCATTATATTGACATTGAGCCATTGTCTGTTCCTGCGTTATTCCAGAATGTTCAGTGTCCAGCACAGAGCTCTGACCTGTCTACATAATATCTTGTCTATGCTGGACATGGAGAATTTGGGAGGAGTATCCGCATTACAGGAGCTGTCTCTCCACCTCTCAGAATTGGTCTTCACTGAAAAAGGTAGAGTTCCTTAATAAATGCATCTATAAAACTATTTAATGTTATATATTCTCTGTAAAAACCATCATCATGGAGCACTGATATTTAAACACCCCTATCGTGTGTTTTGTTTCAATGTAACTCATTTCCCACCTTTACCTCTCCCTACTTTATCTCTCGTTACCTCTCACTCACTTACCCCTGCTATTTTTAGCAGCCTCTCTCACTAACCTATCCTCACTTTGTTTCACTATATATTTTCTTCACTCTTGTGTTGCCCTGGAGTCACTCAGCTGCTTCGTTTTTGTGGTGCCCTAGATTTGTATCCCACCAAAATGTTAGGGATTTGCCCGACTAATGAGGTCACCTCGACACGGTGGGCAAGCCGTTACTTATGGCAAGAACCTCGCTAAAAATGCAAAATTTTATTGCAATGTTTATTAATAATAAATTGGGAGTCTGAATTGTGCATCCCCAGTCTTTGTATGCGGGAATAGCGACTATGCCAGGAGAATTATGTGTATATAGTAAAATCCAAGCATCGGTACACAGTCTACTCCAGACCGGCTGCTGGGATCTCCATTAATGGCTTCACCTCTGATTCTTTGCTCTGGGGAGAGGAACTAGAAAGGGGTGACCCCTGTCTCCTCTGCTTTCGCCCTCACCGTTGAACCGCTGACATGTCACATACAGGCTTCTTCTGCTGTGGGAGGTGGTGAGGGAAGAATTGGTCTGTATGCGGATGAGATGTCCTCTGCCCGACCTGCGCTCCTTGGTTTGGTAGAAGACTTTTGGCCCGATTCTGGTTACTACTGGTCGCAAAGCCGTGGTATTTCGCTGTGCAAGTTGAACTTTTGAGATCAATCTACCATACCCCTATGTACTAAGCCTTTGTGTGGAATCCATAAGCTCCAAGTGAAGGGACTAGTGTGAAGGGGTATATATTCCCGTACACTGCTGTGTAATATAAATATGATTTGAGGCGTTTGGGAAGAACTTAGCACGGCATCTGTTTTTCCAGATTACTTTATTGAATTTTTGCTTGCAATGTTTCTACATCGGAATATGTCTCGTGAATCTTTTGTATTTGTTTTTAGATATCCCAAAACGAGATGAATTTCTAGAAGCCGTGAGCAGTGCTGTGCGGGCATTACTACAGACTATGGCATCTAAAAGTATACCACAGGTATGTGCCAACCAAATAGAGACTTGTAGTTTATCTCTGTACAAATAAGACGTACCCCCCCCCCCCCCCCCCCCCCCCATTCCTGCAACAGAAAGTGAAAAATAGACTTCAAATACTTCAAAAATTGAAGTGTTGGGTTTTGTGAACGTTTCTTTTCCGTGTTTTTTTTATTTTTTTATTTGCTTTATGTACTTTTTATATAGTAAAATGACCAGTATGGCATTATGTTAATAATCTCTGCTTCTTTTTATAGTGTATGACCCCGGAACAGATCATGAGCTTTTGTGAGGCTTGTGTCTCTAGCAACAACACCAGTACAAGGGCAAACGCAGTCAGTATTATCGGGATCACGGGCAGCGTGCTGGCAAAAAGTGCGAACACCGCCGACAAACTGAAGGTACATCTAACTGCTATATACATAAGATGTTCTAGGAATGATAAACCACTATTGCTGAATTGGAGAAGTGTCGCTAAAATCAGTACTGGTTTTATATGATATAAGACCCCAGATCATGTAGTGGGCGGTAAATGGTTTTCAGTCGTGTCCCACATTTTATTACACATTTCTACTGTAGATCCATAAGGGAATTTGCTGAGACGTATAGCCTACCCCAATACCAGCACTAATATTTAGTATAATTTTCTTTTAATATTGCTTTATTGCTCAGCAATTAGTAAATCCAGTGCACTCCTGATCATGTTACCATGGACGATAGAAGCGGAATCACTTCCACCCTTTAGAACATGTGATACATTCTCCTCTGCCCTTCCTTGTAGAATTGATGTTATCAATGTTGTTTTAAATCCATTTTATTCCATATATCTGTTCCATTTTATGCTTATGGATAGGGTAATTTTATTTTCCAGTATATGGAACGTTCAAAGTACAAATCCTTATTTTGTGGTATATTAGGTAATCCAATTCTTTTATGAACTCCGTTTGTAAAAAATATGTTTTTGCAAATGGTTTATTAGTGAAACAAGACTTTGCATACAAGGTTCTGTTTTTTATTGAATGGTTACATAATGGTTTGTCTTTATACCAGATGATAGGAGATGTCCTCCTTGGAATTGCAGCTAATGATTCCTCCCTGGTCGTATCTGGGGGGGCGCTGGACGCCCTCTTTGATGTATTCGCTGATGGTGAGGAAGCGGAAAAGGCTGCAGTGGAGATTAATCTCCTCCAAACCCTTAAGAAATTGCAACCTGCTTTCAAATTAAAGGTACGGACGTACGGTTTTTATCAGTGTGATGTTATTTGTGAATGCAAGCTTTGTGTTGTGTACCCAGCAATACTGCGGACTTATTTCTGATTATCAGCTTTTTAGATTCTGCGAGTGAGCTTAATGCGTTGGCAGGAACTGTTCTTGTTGCTTTATACACAAAAGAAAAATGGATAGAGCTACACTAATAATAAGAGTTGGATCTATTGTACCTAAATAAAATATACTATTTATTAAATTGCTAAAATATGCTTATTTAATAAATATCGTGTGTCGATAAAATAATGATATGGACTCAATCGGTATGTTCAGAAATTCTTGGAACACTCAGTCCCGGGCAGTATAAAGAACACAATTTGGTGCAAATGTAACGTTCAAGGTGTTGATCTCACCGCTGGAATCCACTATCTGGTAGGGTTAGTTGGTCACCGCTGGAGGCAGACAAAAAGATGGCGCAAGTCCTCACCAGTGCGCAGGAAGGTGGATCCAGTCCAGAGGTTGAAGTTCCCAAAAAAACAATGGGTTAGGGCAGTGGTTACCAAACTTGTGCCGTGGCTCCCTGGGGTGCCTTGGGACACTTGCAGGGGTGCCATGGGTTGGTGGTCCAGGATCAATTCAAATTATTTATGATACATTTTTTATGGATAAAACCAGTGCTGGTGGCTGCCAATCATAATAGAAGCAAATCCTGCCCGTTACCACATAATTCACCCTAAGAAGCACAATCTATGTAATTGTAAATATTTTTGGGGGGGGGGGCCAGGGGGTGCTGTGGAAAAATTCTGATGCTCTAGGGCAGTGGTCAGGGAACTCGGTCCTCAGGGACCTCATGCAGTGCATGTTTTGCAGGTCTCCTCACAGAATCACAAGTGAAATAATTAACTCCACCTGCGAACCTTATAAAATGTGTCTGAGTAATTAGTACACCTGTGCACCTGCTGGGTTACCAGCAAAACATGCACTGTGTGGGGTAATGAGGACCGAGTTCCCTGACCACTGCTCTAGGGTTCCTTGATTTGAAAAAGATTGGGAACCCCTGGGGGTTAGGGAGTAAGATTCCCCATGACTGTAGGCGGTTGCTTATGGCAACCAATCAGCTGCTACTGACACTTCTTCACTGAATCCTATATCTACCCTTTTAATGTATTGACTTAATTCCTAGAAGAATAAAGAACCCTATTGTTTTTTTATTATTTTTTCTTTTACTGTACGTCACAATTAGGCAAACATGACAGCTTGGATATTGGGGCACAACAACAACCTCTAAATCTTTTTATTTGTGCAGCGCAGCATTTTGTTCTGTGCGCACAATAAATGCTCCCGTCTAACATGGTCTCGCAGAGCATTAACGTCAACGTTGATACTTGTCAGGAATTGTGTGTACAGGTCCACTCACATATTCTGTGTTTTGGGCTATGCCCGTTCTTTGCCTTAAGAACTCTTGTTGGATGTGTGGATTGAGTGAATGTGTAGGAGATATTCCAGTATCCTCCATGGAATGTCTGATTACCTTACGGACTATCATTCTTGCACCCCAACAGATCCGTAAAGAAGGCAGAGAGAAATACAGCACCGACCAGTTGTGTGTCCTTGACAACGTGAGAACAAACCTGAGGCGGTTCATATCTTATCTGGAGTCCACAAAGAAAACACAGAAAAAATAAACCATAAATGAAAGATAATATATATTTACCCAATGGAACAGACACTGGGAGCCTGGACGTTTTTTTTTATTTTTATGTATATCGAGGCTCCTTATTCATTTGTTTTCTGAATTTAATTGCACAGAAAGTTGAAGCTACGTTATCTATATATATGTCTAGTGTCCATGAGTCTCGGAAACACTGCCATCTGCTGGCAGAGAGTGAAACTACAGCGATTACTACACACAGGCACAAACACAGAAGGTAGCAGGCTAGCTTTCGAAGCTTTTGCTTCGAGCGGGCTTACTAGTATCAATATCTGTTTCTTAAGGGGCCTACACACAGGGAGATTTGCTGAGCGTTCTGCGGAATGCAAGATCACCCTGTGTGCAGCGATGTGTCGGCATTGTACGGAGGGATCTTACTAGATTTATCCTGCGTGCTGAATATTAATCGCCGCGCATAGACATCACTATGGCCCCTGCATGTGGAGTGATGTGGGGGCATTTTCTAAGCTAGGCATGTCCAAACTATGGCCCTCCAGCTGTTGTGAAACTACAAGTCCCATAATGCCTTGCCACAGTTTTGCTATTAGGGCAAAGCATGCTGGAATATGTAGTTTCACAACAGCTGGAGGGCCATAGTTTGGACATGCCGGTTCTAAGCTCCGTGTGTAGGCCCATTACTTTTATGTATCTGAAAAAACCTGCCCAACTGTACAGCTGTGTTATGTGTGCGGTTAGGCTGTAGTGTGACTCTACAGGGAATGCCATCAAAATACCGATAACCATTCACAGAGTCAAAATGCTGACACAGTAAAAAATGTGCACGATGTCGAAATGTCAAAGTTTTTAATGATTTTGATTTTTTTTTTAAGCCGACTTGTGCATCACTATCCACATGGGTACAGTCCGATTCTAATAGTGTGCCGAGTGCAGCGAGGCATCCTGCCCGAAGCATGGCAAGTGCAGCGGAGCCATGCAAGGAGACGAAGAAAAAATAATATGGTGTCTGTGCCGACCTATGTTGACAGACACCCAAAAAAAAAGACTTTTTAAGGATTCATTTTGCATTATGAATGTTGGCATTTTGGACATGTTGGTAGTTTGTCTGCATTTTGAGTGTTGGGAAATCATATTGAACCCCCTGTACAGTACAGCACACCAGCTACAGTATCTGGAGTGCCTAATATATATTAATTTTTCGTTTTATAACCACAATCTAAAGAATTGTGGTTCCCAAACTTTCTTGACCAGGGCACTCTAGAATGTCGGCAATTGTTCAAGAGCCCCCTAGTCAAAAAATCTAGACAGAAGGCAGTACAAAAGGCAGCACATACTTTTTGTACTGTGCGATGAGATGCCTGCGGGAGCGCAGATTGCATCACATGGTGCAAACGCACCGTGTATGGGCACCTTAAGTCACCCTCGGGTTCAGTTATGTGGTTGGGAACATAGCTCTGATTCTAATTGTCCATACATTTTATGATTGGCAGCCACCAGCACTGGTTTTGCCTATCACTTTGAGCATAATTAGTTTTTTCTCATAGACCCCCAACCCTAGGCACCCTTGTAAACATCCAGAGGCACCCGTAGGCACTCAGTTTGGGAACCACTGGTATAGGTCCTTATTACAGGGGTATACGATCTCCAGCAGTCGTTTGGTACTCACAAATACAGCAAGTAAAACACGGTGCAGCCGCGATAACGCTTGTGTCGTCGGACTTCTAACTCCATCAGCTGCCAGTTATTTGATGGCTGCGCTATGGAAAGTCACAGTAGTAATACAAATGCCCCTGCCAATTACATGCTACTCCTAGTAATAGGAGTACCAAAGTGTGTGAAAATGAAATACTTTCTTTATACACCCAGCAAGTTACATTTTATATACAGTGGGTTTTTCTATATGAAATGTAGAATGTTGTGAGGTCAGATAATTGCTGCTTTAATTACATGATTTTGGAAATGACAACCATTAGGTAATAATCCGGCCCGTGAATGGGATGAGCTATATATTTACATTTTCTGTTAATGTCATATTTTTAATGATGATTTTCAACATCAGTGTCATGGGGTTGTTGCAATACAGAATTGTATTATAAAAATATGAAACAAACCTTTTATAAAAATAAAAGTATTTGAGAACTTAAACCGTGCGATTACAAAATGTATAGAATTCCAAATGCGCACAAAACCCTTTGGCTGCAGCCAACACAACATACGTGGGAACCTTCACTTCATACAAAATACAGAACTTCTGTGTGTATTCTGGCGCCACCATTCGTTATCAATAGCACCCTTCTTCCTTAAAGCGGGTACCCCTAGTATAACAATTCTTCTTTCTATAGGGGGAAGGACTGGGCCGCCTACACTGTAATACTGCATAGTATGTCTTTATCCGCTCCCCTCAGATACACCCAGCACACCTTACAGCAGCTCAATGGCGGCTTTTCTGTCTGTGGGAGGACTGGGCCGCCCACGCTGTAATACTGCATAGTATGCCTTTATCCGCTCCCCTCAGATACACCCAGCACACCTTACAGCAGCTCTATAGCAGGTTTTCTGTTTGTGGGAGGACTGGGCCGCCCACGCTGTAATACTGCATAGTATGTCTTTATCCGCTCCCCTCTGATACACCCAGCACACCTTGCAGCAGCTCAATGGCAGGTTTTCTGTCTGTGGGAGGACTGGGCTGCCTACACTGTAATACTGCATAGTATGTCTTTATCCGCTCCCCTCTGATACACCCAGCACACCTTGCAGCAGCTCAATGGCAGGTTTTCTGTCTGTGGGAGGACTGGGCCGCCCACGCTGTAATACTGCATAGTACGTCTTTTTCTCCTTCGGGAGACATCAGGGGCCACAGCGTTACAGTGGGTAGTAAGGAGATGGGAGAGCACCAGCACCCTAGAGGTTAAACTTGAACTGCCTCCCAGGCAGCCGGGCTCCTCCCCTCCTCTACCCCGCCTCCAGGCCAGGAAGCTCAGTTTTTTCGGGTGCTGGCAGGAGCCAGATGCACCTAATAGAGGGGCTGCTATTTAGCAGCCTAACTTGATTTTTATTTTTACACTGACTTCTGTCAGTGACAGAGCAGCAGCACCGGGCGTCTGAGCAGACACCTGCGCTGCTGCGCCATCACCTGGGTCCGGAGCTGCATCACCACTCGAGGGTGGGGACCTGCAGCGGCCCC
The DNA here is from genome assembly GCF_055691185.1 of Crinia signifera. Lineage (NCBI taxonomy): Eukaryota > Metazoa > Chordata > Amphibia > Anura > Myobatrachidae > Crinia > Crinia signifera. The sequence continues at coordinate 7,135,353 of NC_139227.1, read as the reverse complement.
CGGGCACTGGGGAGCCACAGCCACCACCGGACGCCGGGGACCTGACAAAAGGTAACGCGCTCCCCGCTGGGAGCGCGCGCGATAGCGCTTGCTGGGCATTGCGGCTGCAGCAGTTCGGCGGGGGGGGACCGCTCCCGCCGGACCACCAGGGAAACGGTTTGTGGGCAGAGGCGCCAGGTATGCGGGGCCGTCCGGTAGTGCCGGACCCCTGCCATTTTTACCGGCGCCGCATGTGGACACCTCCCTGGGGGCCATTTGTCAGCAGGGGGAGAAGGCTCCCCCCACATCAGCCTCTCCACCCGGGGACAGTAGGCAGGGAACTGTGTTTAACACACAGAGCGTTCCCGCCACTGAGATGCCTGCCTGCGACATGTGAGGAGGGACACGGAGGAGCTCATAGCCACCCGGAGTTCCACTCCTTCACTGCCAGGTCATTTGGGCATGTCCCCCCTGTACCCCTCCTTCGGGACACGGTACAGTACTGTGCTCTGAGAGGAGCCGTGTGCCATTAATTGCATTGCCCTTGTATGCTACATTGTTTGTTAACAGTTTAGCTGCCTGTCAGTTTAATCTGTGTTACACTGTACTATATGGCCATGTATTGCTGGTTAGGTCATGCTGACTTAACATGTGTGGAGGGACACAGAGAGCTTATCAAGCCAGTCTGGGGTACCACTCCTTCACTGCCTGGGCTCCCCTGTAATAATCTCCTCCAGGAGTCAGGTTACAGAGCAGACAGAGTTCAAACTCTGGGCACAGCAGAGCCAAGTGCAACATTGTATCCTGTGAATTAACACCATCACTGCCTGTCGGAAGCATAAAGGACAGAGCGGATGGTGTAATGGTTAGCATTGCTGCATCACAGTGCAGAGGTCATGGGTTCGATTCCCAACATGACCGAGACTGTGCAGAGTTTATCTGCCTGTCAGATACAAGCTGGCTGTCAGATGCAGACTGCGTTGTCTGTACCATATAGACTGCCAGTATATCCACTGCACCTGTATATAGAACTGCACTGTATGTCTATATCACTGCTTTGTATGTCTATTACAAGCTGGCTCAGATGCATACGGCATTGTCTGTACCGTATAGACTGCCGGTCTATATCACTGCAGCTGTCTATTGTATGTATATCACTGCACTGTCTATATCACTGCATTGTATGTATATCACAGGCTGGCTGTGCACTGTGTAACACTATCACTGCCTGTCAGAAAGGCTGCCTGAGGCGCAGCGAGCTCGCCCCACACAGGCAGAGAACCGCAATGATTGCTATATGTGCCTAGTAGCTTACTGCGTACTGTAGGGGCAGCACAGATGGTGTGATGGTTGGCATTGCTTCTTCACAGCGCTATGGTCATTTCCCAAATATGACTCTAGCTGTGCGGAGTTTGCGTGTCCCCCCCGTGTTTGAGTGGGTTTACTCCGGGTACTCCGGTTTCCTCCCACAATCCAAAATATGAAACAGAAGTATGAAACTGTGTTAGCCGTACATATGGGCTAAATGTCTACGCCACCACATGGTGTACATAGTACCAGCTTACTGTGTATAGCTTGAACACTATCTCTGTTGGTCAGAGAATACTGTGTAGCGGTACCATATAGGCTACCTGCCTATTCTATGGCATTGTATGCCTTCTATACTTGTAGTACATTGTCTGACCTGTGCCTTTAGCTGCCGGTTCACAGTGCTATAATACTGCAACGTCTTCCAGGGGCACCAGTCCCAGTGACTGGGGCTCCGGCGCTGATGTCTTGTACATCCTGTAATGCTGGCCTATGCCTGCATTAGACTAGTACAGCATACCTCCCAACTGTCACGATTCCGTCGGGACAGTCCCGATTTTCGGGTCCTGTCCCGACGTCCCACCCGCGGCAGGCATTGTCCCGCTGCGGGGGGTGGCAGTTGGAAGACCCCCCAATCTAGTAGAATAGACGCTGTGCGCATGCGCACAGCGTCTATTCTCGTATGAAAATGAGGTCGTGGCTAATTAGCATAAGCCGCGCCCTCATTTGCATACGCCCCGCCCCCTTTTCGGACGCTCGCGCGGCGAAGCTGCGCGAGTGTCCCTATTTCTTCACGTCGAAAGTTGGGAGGTATGGTACAGGACAGCTTATGCGCAGGCTGGTACAATGCGTGTGCGATGCCCACAGGTACAGCCTCCTCTCAGGAGACTACTTGGGGTTGCCGGTGCAGATAGTAGACAAGTTCTTATCTGCACCGCCCCTGCAGCCTTGGATTGGCATCATCCCTTGGGTGAGTGCTTATCTGCCTCCGGACAAGGTCCCCAGAAAAGCCGTCCCCAACCTTGGCGGGTGTAGCTCTCCGCATAGTGGAAGCGCTCCGTACCCGTAGCTAGACGCAGATACCCCCGTCATCCACACTCCTCCGTCAGCAACAAAGGAGGACACCTGGGATTAGTATTCTCTAGAGGGGACCGCTGACAACGGTATGGAAGATGGGGGGCCTGTGATAAGGTGAATCCCCCACTTCGTCTTGAAGTGCCGACCTTGGTCTCGCCTCTCAACTAGATCCTTACCTTAAATGACCCCGCTGAGACGCCTACACCTTTGGGAGTCTCCCTAGGTGTATTCTGGGTTTATTCCGTAAATCAGTGAACTTGACTAAGGTCATTAGTTTTAGAGATTCCTAACTGGAAGTTTAGCTTGCCATCGGCAGTTTCCCTTCCTTTTACCCCGTTCCACAGGAGGACATAGTCCCCTGGGAGACTGTCCCTAAAGTGGACGCACTCCTGCCCCAGGCATCTGTTTGGGTGGCTAAGGCCTTAGTTGCGTGAGCAACTTCTCTCACAGCGGACGCTGCATAAGGGGGGCCAGAGAAAACCCGGCTGCCTCTATTGAGCATCACGTGACACTTTACCTGGGGGTGGCGGCTCTGGAAATTACACCACTCACCTCCAGAGGGTCACCTTCAGCCATAGCTGCACACACAGACCGGTGTCTGCGCTTTTGGAAGGCCCAAACTCAAAGTCCCTTTAAGGGTTCCTTCTTATTTGGGCCAGAGCCAGATATGAGGGCCGGTTTAGATTCTATTCGGCAGAGGATATACCTTCTGGGGGATTGCCATCTGGCTCTACAGTCCAGGATCAGACATCTCTTCTCCCCCTGGTGGGTGCCTGTGCATGCCTGCAGGGGGGCCCTGGGGTTGGTGGTATCGGCCTTCGCATTGGCCGAATAGGCCCAGTTCCATTCCCGCCCTGTACAGGGGAAGATACTCTCCAGGGGGTTGGGACCCTATCACAATATCTGGGCCCAGAAGTTCGCCTGGTCTCCAGCAGGCCCCCCCCCCTTTTCCTGGTGGCGCCGGGACGGGACCTCACTACTGGATCCACTAGTAGACACTCATAGCCACGCATGCTAGCCCTCCGTGTTTGGAGGGTGGTCACTTCCCAGAGGTCGTTCCATGGTATCTGGACCACTCTGGTGGCCCAGCTCTTCATCATCGTCCTCAAACTGAAGACAATCTTCCGGGCACTCTGCCTGGCGGAACCCTAACTTAGGGGTTGCCCGGTGCAGGTCCAGTCGGACATTGCTACAAGGGTGGCTTAGGTTAACCACCAGGGTGGCACTCGTCAGCCCACTATGACGAAAGCATCCTGCATCTTTCAGAGATGATCCCTGCTCTTTCAGCAATCTTTATCTCGGTAGTCCTGAATTCGGTGGCGGTCTTCCTTGGCCGTCAGACCCTGGATGCCGACGATTTGACCCTCCATCGGGAGGTGTTTCAGATGATGGAACAATGGTGGGGCCCAACCGAGGTGGCCTTGATGGCCTCTCGCCATACCCTCAAACCACCACTGTGCGGGTTTAGAGGGGGGCTTGCCTGGTAGATGCCCTGGCGCTCCGTGGCCGTACACACTGATGGCGCCTTTCCGCCGCTTTTCCTCCTTTTGCGAATGTATCGCAAACTGAAGCCGGAGGGCGGCACGATGAGTCTGGTTGCTCCACCTTGGCCCAGACGAATCGGGTGTTCGGATCTGCAGTCCTTGTCAGTAGCCCCTCCTATTCGCTTACCCCTGGGCACAGGCCGGCTCTCTCAGGTTCCGCCTCTCTCTCTCTACTTTGAGGCACCTGGCTTTGACGAGATGGCTGTTGAGACCTCCCGGGTAAAAGGCCCAGTGGGTTTCACTCAAGAGTGACCTCCACTATGCACAGGGCAAGGAAACGGGGGTGTACCATCGCATATGGAGGGCTTACTTTTCCTGGTGCGAATGCTACGATTCAGATTCCGGGACTTACTGCCTGGCTAGGGTTCTGCCCTTCTTGCAGAAGGGTCTGGAGGCTGGGTTGCATTTCTCATCTTTAAAGGTTCAGGTTTCAGCCTTGTACAGAGTGGCCCTGTCGACGGATGTCTGCACATTCCTGCAGGGTGTCTTCCATATCCAGCCTCCCTTTGTTACCCCGGTTGCCCCAGGGGATCTCTCTAATCCTGTCGGCTTTAGGGCCCACCTGTTGTGCCCTTGCGGTCGGTGGACCTGTGTTGACTCGCCTGGAAGATCATTTTCTTGTGGCGATAGATTTGGCCAGGGGAGTCTCTGACACGTCAGCTCTGTCCCGTAAGTCCTTTATTCTTGGTCTTTCGTTCTAACCTGGCGGTTCTTCCTACCGTTACTTCTCACCTACATTAGGTGGTGTCCAGCTTTTAGGTCAAACAGGACATTATGGTTTCGGCATTTGGACAGTCTGTTGTTACTACGGCTTGGTCCTCCTTGGACGTTGTCCGGCCGGGGCGCATCTATGTGCACCGTTCTAGGCTGTTGCACTAGTCAGACTCTCTCTCTCTCTCTCTCTCTTTGTACTATATGGTGTTCGGATGAGAGGGTGGCCCGCCTCTACGCAAACTACTGCCCGCTGGAGTCGCTCTGGCAGGCATATTTGGTCACCTCCCTCCCGGTTCTGGCGGGGATTCAGGCACATTCCGTTAGGTCTGTGGAGGTGTCCTGGGCTGTAAGAGGCAGTGCTAAAGTTGAGCAAATTTGCAGGGCGGCGACTTGATCTTCCGCCATTACTGTCTTGCGTTTTTGTGCTTTTGACATGTTTGCCTCCCAGGACTCGGCCTTCGGCCAGAGTGTGTTGGCTGCGGCACAGGCGCGTCCCCACCCATAGGTGGCTGCTTTAGGACGTCCCACTGTAACGCTGTGGCCCCTGATGTCTCCCGAAGGAGAAAATGAGATTTATGTCTTACCTGGTAAATATCTTTCTTCGAGGACATCAGGGGCCACAGGGATCCCTCCCTGCCGCGCCTGCTTTACTTCCGTTACGGTTAAGTTATGATTATGTCATATTATCCCTCGGTTGAGGGTACTAACATGTTCAGAATGTGTATTTGTGCGGTGCTTCTCTTCCTTCTATCTTGTCTCCTGCCTTGGCTTGTTAAAAAAACTGAGCTTCCTGGCCTGGAGGCGGGGTAGAGGAGGGGAGGAGCCCGGCTGCCTGGGAGGCAGTTCAAGTTTAACCTCTAGGGTGCTGGTGCTCTCCCATCTCCTTACTACCCACTGTAACGCTGTGGCCCCTGATGTCCTCGAAGAAAGAGATTTACCAGGTAAGACATAAATCTCATTATCCTCTCCCCTCTGATACACCCAGCACACCTTGCAGCAGCTCAATGGCGGGTTTTCTGTCTGTGGGAGGACTGGGCCGCTCATGCTGTAATACTGCATAGTACGTCTTTATCCTCTCCCCTCTGATACACCCAGCACACCTTGCAGCAGCTCAATGGCGGGTTTTCTGTCTGTGGGAGGACTGGGCTGCTCATGCTGTAATACTGCATAGTACGTCTTTATCTGCTCCCCTCAGATACACCCAGCACACCTTGCAGCAGCTCTATAGCAGGTTTTCTGTTTGTGGGAGGACTGGGCCGCCCACGTTGTAATACTGCATAGTATGTCTTTATCCGCTCCCCTCTGATACACCCAGCACACCTTACAGCAGCTTAATGGCAGGTTTTCTTTCTGTGGGAGGACTGGGCTGCCCAGGCTGTAATACTGCATAGTACGTCTTTATCCTCTCCCCTCAGATACACCCAGCACACCTTACAGCAGCTCAATGGCTGGTTTTTGGGGTGTAAAGATCTGTGTATACAGCCAATTCAGTGGCTTTTTTTTTTGCTTATAAGTAGCCATCTCCCAATCGCCAGAAAAACCAGCAAATTTTTTGACTTTGAGTCACAATCCCAAATGGGTCTTGGTGCATACACACAGTGTAATTCATGGGCCGTACAAGTTTTTAGGGATTTCCAAACATGCACAGTAGCAAATAAATCCGTCCACTCTGAACATCAGCATTGGGTGTGACTCAAAATCAGGCCCCATTTCAGCCCCAGCTCCCCACTCCACCCACTCACCTGGGATTTTACCTTCAGCTCTTCTCCCATTCCAAATTCTCATGTTATGTTTGAGGAAATTCACCAATCAGAAGTGGTGTGATAGGCTTGCAAAATGGTAGTCTCTCTCAATAAGGTAACCCCTTCGTTCTTTTTGGGGAGGTTTTAGTTACAATTAATAATAAAATAAACCCCCTCCCTGAATGTTGCTGCCTATAAAGGTATGTTATGGATTAGTAACACCGGACACTGGCCATGTGGACTTGTGCATTGTGGGAAATGCCCATTATGGGGCTGATGCAGAGACTAGCGCAAGTCCTCTGTAAGGACCTTGGCACGGCATGTTTCCAACCATTCCCTACCCAAATGCTTGGTTTTGTTGTGCTCATTGATAAGTACGCACTTGATCAGCCCTATCTCTGGGGCAATAATAGGAGACCTGCTCTGGTTGCTGCAGCAGCTTTTTTTCTGCAGTGGTTGGGGAGGGAAGGTTGATAGTTGGAGACTTGCTCTGGGTGCTGCAGCAGCTCCTGCCCTGCTGTGGTTGGGAAGGGAAGGTGGATAGTTGGAGACTTGCTGCAGCAGCTCCTGCCATGCTGTGGTTGGGAAGGGAAGGTGGATAGTTGGAGACTTGCTCTTGGTGCTGCAGCAGCTCCTGCCCTGCTGTGGTTGGGAAGGGAAGGTGGATAGTTGGAGACGTGCTCTGGCTGCTGCAGCAGCTCCTGCCCTGCTGTGGTCGGGAAGGGAAGGTGGATAGTTGGAGACTTGCTCTGGCTGCTGCAGCAGGTTCTGCCCTGCTGTGGTTGGGAAGGTGGATAGTTGGAGACCTGCTCTGGCTGCTGCAGCAGCTCTTGCCCTGCTGTGGTCGGGAAGGGAAGGTGGATAGTTGGAGTCTTGCTCTGGTTGCTGCAGCAGCTCCTGCCCGGCTGTGGTTGGAAAGGGTAGGTGGATAGTTGGATAATTTGCTCTGGCTGCTGCAGCAGCTTCTCCTCGGCTGTGGTTGGGAAGGGAAGGTGGATAGTTGGAGATTTGCTCTGGCTGCTGCAGCAGCTCCTGCCCTGCTGTGGTTGGGAAGGGTAGGTGGATAGTTGGAGACTTGCTGCAGCGGCTCTGCACTGCTGTGGTTGGGAAGGGAAGGTGGATAGTTGGAGGCTTGCTCTGGGTGCTGCAGCAGCTCCTGCCCTGCTGTGGTTGGGAAGGGAAGGTGGATAGTTGGAGACTTGCTCTGGATGCTGCAGCAGCTCCTGCCCTGCTGTGGTTGGGAAGGGAAGGTGGATAGTTGGAGACTTGCTCTGGCTGCTGCAGCAGCTCCTGCCCTGCTGTGGTCGGGAAGGGAAGGTGGATAGTTGGAGACCTGCTCTAGCTGCTGCAGCAGCTCCTGCCCTGCTGTGGTTGGGAAGGGAAGGTGGATCGTTGGAGACTTGCTCTGGATGCTGCAGCAGCTCCTGCCCTGCTGTGGTTGGGAAGGGAAGGTGGATAGTTGGAGACTTGCTCTGGATGCTGCAGCAGCTCCTGCCCTGCTTTGATGGGGATGGGAAGGTGGAACAAGAATTGCATAAGCATAAACTTTCCCCTGTCCGTTGGTTAGTTTTTCTATATTTCCTTCTTTGTTGTGAGGCAGGCTAAATAACTCAAGCCGCATACTGTTTCAGATCTCGGTTATTTGTACCACATTTTTTTTCTTTTTAATACAAGTATTTATTTTATAACAGGTATATTCAATAATGTTAAGTAATGGGGGATTTTTTGTATATAGAATACAAAAAGCACAACATATGAATACCATAAGAATCAATAAATCAGGGTAGGCTAACTGAAAACCTGCGCAGGAAAGGGGGAGTTTATATTAGACATATATTGAATCTTAGTGTTGCTTTCCTGGTAAGGGGTCAGTAATTAATTTGTTAATCTAAAAGTCAACTCTTTTATCCATTCTGTTAATGGTAAACAGCAGGGTAAGCCACCCGATCCTCGATCCTGTACAGTTCACATTGTCCAGACCACCTAAATAGTGGACAGATGTTGTTATGATGTACTCTCATTTAAAAAAATCAGATTCATTCATTCATAATGCTGGGCACAAACATATCAGAATGGGTCTAATATATAGAAGTCCTGAATAAATTGATATTTCATGTTGATTGTAGAGTTGTTCACAATGGTTTGTCTATATTTCTCCTTCATCCACTAGGTGTCACTAGAGCTTACAGTGGGGAATAGAAGGTCGAGTACAGGGAGCATGGGCACTTTAAATGTCAATCACTGTGGCCAACTCCTCCCCTTCTACTTCCCCTCACCAGCAGTCTTAGATTGTGCCCTGCGGTAGCTGGTCGCAAGGGCTTGCTCCTGGGCAGGTAGGAGACTGTTGTTACCTGCCTATTTTGTGGGCGCTGCCGGGGGACCTGACCACAGCTAAGTGCATTGCACCCCGGTCCCGGGTTGAAGAGCCCTCAGTCTCCGTGAAGTATCGGCGCTCTGAATGCGGCGGCTTCGCAACCCACCCAGCCAGCTAAGACAGTTGTGTGAGTATTGTCTGACTGCTCCTTAAGTGGAGCAGCTTAGTCAGAAATTAACAGGAGGTGGTAGCAGAGGTTTTTTGAACAAAAACTGGTGCCATGGAGAGGAAGCAGGCGAGGGGAGGAGTTTATCACGAGATAGGCTCCCAGCGGTCCTGGCTTTCTCATTGGCCTCACAGGGCGGTGCTGGTGGCCATTTTATTTCTTTTGGTGCCTCTGCACGCGGCTGTAAGCACCAGGGATCAGTTTGTCTGTCATCTTCTGCTCTCCAGTGTCCGTCCTGCTACAGCACTACCCAAGCTCTGTGAGTGACACGGGGGTTTAGAGCCGGGTGAGACAGTTTGGGCATACCTCCCAACAGACCCGAAAACCGCAGGAATGTCCCGGTTTTCGGAGACATTCCCGCGTCCCTCCCGCGACTGTCAAATTCCCGCAGTGAGGGGGGGCTGTTGGGAGTCCCCCTGTCGGCTGCTGAGCAGCGGGGGAAAAACGCTGTGCACACGCGCACAGCGTCTATTCCTGCAACCAGGGGGCTGGGAGCATGGCTAGAGGCTCACAGCCTCTGGGTCATGCCCCCATAGCGTCAAAACAGGGGTGTGGCCTCGCAGGAGAGCCACAAGTATAGACCACGCCCTTTAATTAGGCCACGCCCCAACATTTTTCAACGCGCCTGCGGCGAGCATCCCTCTGTCCCGCCTCCATCTCCCTGAAAGTTGGGAGGTATGGTTTGGGATGTCAACAAATTTAGGCCAGAGCACTCATTTACAAAGCGCAGCCCTCCTTATATCTACTGTCTCTCCTGTCAGTGTTTCACACTATCTATACTTGTGTGTATTTAAAGAGTGTAACTGTATTTAAATCTGCTTGTGAGGGACACATTACGGTGGGAGGACGCACCAAAAAGGTAGCTTGCAAAAAGTGTAATACTAAGTTTACTCAGTCTGCTCAGGGGATAATGCTGTGTGATAAATGCACTACAAATCCTCCTCTGTCACAGTCCTAAGGGGACACTCCTGCATCGGCTTCTCAGCTCACAGACATAATGTCCCGACTGTCCTCCCAGCTCTCTGCTCCACAGAAGGATAGAGAAGCTTCCAGAACACAGCAGGTCAATTTAGCAACAGCTGTGGAGGGGTTAACCAAGGTCTTGGCTCTAGCAGCATCAAAGTCTCCGTGCCAAGCCCAAAAAACCCTGTAACCCCTTTTCCAAAGAAAGAGGCCGTTCCCTCATATTATTGAATCAGATTCAGATGAAATGCCTGGAGGAGGGAGAGTGTTTTATTCCAGATACGGATGACCCACAGGTAGTGTTACCATCAGACCCTGAGCCTGTTACACAGGGGTTGGAAGACCTCATTGAGATGGTCAAAATAGCCCTAAATTTTAATGAGGGGGCGGCGGCTCCAGTGCGGCCCTCCCTGTTTAGTTAAAAGCCAAAACAGACGTTCACTTTTCCATCATCTGAGGAACTGGACGATCATTTATTACAGGCTTGGAGTTGTCCTGATAAAAAAATGTCAAATACCAAGGATTTTTTTTTTGCTACTTGTCCCTTTCCTGAGGAAGGGAGAAAGTGGAAACTCCACCCATAGTGGATCCTTCGGTCACTCGCTTGTCGGGGGCTACTTCCCTTAAGGGGTTGGGATCGTTGGGTCGATCGCAACTAGGTCGACATGCAGCAAGGTTGACATGGGTTAAGGTCTACATGACATTACGTTGACACAAGCATTAGGTCGACATGGGCTAGGTCGACAGTCAAAAGGTCAACATGGGGTTTTCACAGTCCCCCCCCCCCCGAATGTCGACACAGTTGACATGGACACAGTTTGAAGTGCACCTGTCGGCTCAAAAAACAGTGAAAATCCCCATGCCGACCTTTTGACTGTCGACCTAGCCCATGCCGACCTAATGCTTGTGTCGACCTAATGTCATGTCGACCTTGAACCATGTCGACCTAGTTGTTGTAGACCTAATGACCGTATCCTGCCATAAGGATGCCTCTAATCGTAAGTTAGAACATACTTTAACCCCTTCAGTGGCAATCCCGAGAATTTTTCAGGCTGTGCCTCAGTGCCCAGTCTGGCAAGCCCGTAAAATTCTCGGGATTGCCACTGTTTAGAGCTGGGCAGCGCTAATGTTAATTGCTGAACTCAGGCAGCTTCAGCGCTGCCCGGCTCCCTCTCCTACGCCATGCCTCCTCCTCCCTCCTCCCCTCTGGCTTTTCTTTTGAAGTCTCTAGCACCGGCTTATGACAAGTCGGATGCCGGGAGCATGGACGGGGTACAGGGCCGGGCAGCGGCTGATTGACAGTTCAGCGGCGCTGCCCGGACCTGGGGAGAGAGTGGTGGGGTTTTTTTTAGGGAGTGCTCCCCATAAAAAAACTCGCCCAGTGGGGAGCGCTCCCTAAAAAAAAAACACCAAGGGGTTAAAATCTATTTTTACAGCGGCAGGGGTTCTTCAATGACCTGCCCAGGTTGGTTGCTGGTTTAACAAGGCTATGAGGGTCTGGGCCTTTAAAATTTTAACCAATTTACAAGACAGCCCAGATACCGATGCACTTGTCCAGTGGGCTGAACATATTAGGGAAGCCTCTATATCAGTGATTTTCAACCTTTTTACCTTGCGGCACACTAAATAAGATTTTAAAATCGTCAAGGCACACCATGAGATCCCCACAGGGCAAAACACATTGGTCCCCCAGGAAAAAACCAAACCTATTGCCCCCCATAGAAAAAACAATCACACTGGTCCCCACAGGTAACACAAATAAAATACATTGGCCCTTTAAATGAAAAGAAGAGACCAGCAAATAACACTTGAACTGGTGGTGGCTGTAAACTAGTTTGGGCATCTCTAGATCTGGAGGCACACTTGAGAACAGCTCAAGGCACACTAGTGTGCCACGGCACAGTGGTTGAAAAACACTGCTCTATATCTTCTGCTGACATCTAGCCCGTATTTTGTCTCTCTCTTATTCAGTACGCAGGGCATTGTGGCTCCGTCAGTGGCAGGCGGATGCAGAATCCAAGAGTGCAGTAGAATCCTTGCCCTTTACAGGAGAGATTTTGTTTGGGGGCAGAGCTGGACAAATGGATATAACAAGCTATGGGGGGGGGGGGGGTAAGTCTACTTTCCTCCCCACAGCAGCACCACCGACTCCACATAGGGCCTTCCAAGGACCCTCCTTTCGGCCACAAAACAGGTTTCTTGGTCCCCCAGAGGAGGCATCTCCCAGGTAGAGGCAGAGGTGGTTCATCTGTCCAGCAGGAGCTCAAGTCCGCCCCCAAGCCCTCAGCATGACGGTCTCCCTTCCCAGATGGTTAAGGCATTTCAAGCCTGTGTGGCTTCAATCTTGTCAAGATGCTTGGGTCCGAGACCTACGGGACCTAGTATCAGGTTACAAGATCAAATTTCTGTTTCCACCACCTCACAGGTTTTTCAAGGTTTGCCAGTTTCTCCAGAAAAGGGACATCTTCTGAAGGCGGCCATCACCAGACTCCATACTATTGGGGTGGTGATTCCAGTCCCGGAGGACGAGAAAACCAAAGGTTTATACTCCAGCCTTTTTCTGGTGCCGAAACCGGAAGTTTCGACCCAACCCATACTAAATCTAAAACACCTGAATCCATACTTACAGCCTGTGAAATTCAAGATGGAATCTCTACAGTCTGTGATAGCGGGTCTGAATCAGGGGGAGTTCCTGGTATCCCTGGATATCAGGTACGTTTACCTCCATATTCCCATCTGGAAACCGCATCAGGCGTTCTTCAGTTCGCAGTCCTGGACCAGCACTGGCAATTTTGGGCCCTACCATTTGGCCTATCCTCAGCACCCCAGGTCTTCACAAAAGCTTTGGCTGTGATTATGGAGATTCTATGAACAAAAGGGGTAACGGTGATACCGTATCTGGACGATCACCTGTTGAAGGGCCCTTCACATGAAGCACTATTGGCCGACATCAAACTGACTCAGAGGATCCTCCTGGATCATGGATGGATTCTCAATCTCGAGAAGTCCCAATTACAGCCCTCACAGTGAATCTACAATTTCCTGCGATGATTCTAGACACAATCCGGTTAAGGGTCTTTTTACCAGAAGACAAGATCACATCTCTTCAGGATCTGGTTCGGCTGGTCCTTCGTCACAAGAAGGTTTCAGTGCACCTCTGCACCAGACTACTCAGAAAAATGGTAGCCTCATTCGCGGCGGTCCAGTATGGCCGCTTTCGCTCACAACCATTCTAGCTCAACCTCCTCAAACAGTGGTCGGGGTCTCACCTGCATCTACATCAGCAAGTGACCCTGTCTCCTCGGGCAAGACTCTCCCTGTCATGGTGGCTCATCTCCACCAATCTCAGGGAAGGGAAGAGATTTGTCATCTGGAATTGGACCCTCCTCACCACGGATGCCAGTCTCCGAGGATGGGGAGCAGTCACTTTGGCCATCAGTTTCAGGGCCTGTGGACCATGTAAGAATCTCTCCTGTCCATAAACATCCTGGATTCAGAGCAGTATATTATGCACTCCTGCAGGCACACCATCTGCTACAGGGTCGGCCCGTTTGAGTCCAGTCTGACAACTCCACGGCTGTAGCCTACATAAACAAACAATGTGGCACAAAAAAGTTGTGAGGAGGTGAGCTGGATCTTGCTTTGGGAGCAAGCTTACGCGATTGCCATTTCAGCAATATTCATCCCAGGTGTAGAGAATTGGGAGACCAACTTTCTGTTTCGGCAAGATGTGCATCAAGGGGAATGGTGTCTCCTTCCTCAGGTTTTCCAATGATTGATTCGGCAATGGGGTCGACCGATAGTGGACCTGATGGCATCCCAACACAATTACCAGCTTCTGCTTTACTTTGCGTGGACTCGAGACCCAGTAGCAGCAGGAGTGGATGCCCTGTAGCTCCCTGGCCCTTCCAGTATGTCTACGTCTTTCCTCCGTTCCGGTTGATAGCCTGGGTCCTTCAACGTATATGGAGGGAGACAGTATCTACTCATCTGATTTCCCCAGACTGGCCGTGTCGGTCCTTGTACACCAGCCTAACGTCTCTGTTAAAAAAGACTGGCCCTCCTACCAGAGGTACAGATGCTTTTTCAGGGAGTTCTGCGGCTGCAACCCTCTGTCCGTCCCGCCTCCATGGGATCTGTATTTGGTCCTCAGTTTCCTCCGTTCTTCGGTTTTTTAACCCTTTAAGGAAGTAGACCTAAAGTATCTGACCTGGAAAATGGTCCTTTTGTTGGCCTTGGCTTTGGCCAAATGGGTCTCAGAACTGGGAGCACTATCATGTCGCTCTCCGTTTTTGGTGTTCTATGCATGCGGACAGGGCTTAACTCCGTACCAGTCTCTCCTTTCTGTCAAAGGTTGACCTTCCACATCAACCAACCAATTGTTGTTCCGGTGCTCACGGAGGATCCTGAGGCCAGTTCTCTGGATGTGGTCAGAGCTTTCCGGATTTACGTTGCCAGGACAGCTTCTGTTTGGAAATCTGATTGTCTTTTTATCACCTATGATCCAGTGAAACGAGGATGGCCAGCGTCTAAACAAACACTGGGCAGGTGGATTCGTATCACTATCAAGCAGGCGTATGTGGCGGCAGCTCAGTCTCCCCCTGCCTCCATTGCGGTGCATTTCACTCGCTCAGTAGGACCCTCTTGAACGGCTGCTCGAGGGGTCTCGATTTAGCAACTCTGTAGAACTAACAAGATAATTTTGGATAGTCCCTTGCGCCTATCGCTGCCTGTGCATATTGGAGGGTGGTATGAATCACCTTTATATAACAACATGGAGCAATACAATATGGATACCGACAATTCCTGGGTGCTGACTAGAATTTTTCTCTTATTCTCATACCATTGTACCCAAACCGAAGGAGATAAAAAACACAATAGTGTAGTACAGTCTATATATTTTTAATCAGATGTTGATTTGAAGGTAATTGAAGATAATAGAAAAATAGACCACCATATGGGGTACAGGTTTGATACTTTTACAACTTATGCTTTGCAGTTTGGTCAGTCGGTTCTTAGGGGTTCTCACTTCTCAGCCCTGTCCTGCCCATGTTGGGAGCTCTGTGACGTCCCCACTGTAAGCTCCTGTGAACCTAGTGGATGAAGGAGAAAACAGGGATTTTGTACTTACTGTAAATCCTTTTCTCTGAGTCCACATGTGTCACTGGACGCCCACCTCAGCGCTGTTGCCTTTAAACCATTTAAAAACCAAACTTTGAACCTTGTTTCATTTTTTGGGGGTTCTTACTGCCATACAGTTGTTCCCTATGTATGTTGGATCCTTTGTTACGTCATGTGTGGTTATATGTTTTCTCAGTGTTTTTCCCACTGATATTTTCTACTTTCATTCTAAAAGAGTTTGATTGTTATGATGTATGTTTACCTCCTCATTGGAAGTGTGTTCTTTCATCCAGCTCCCTCCGGGCACAATCATTATGACTGCCAGGGAGGGGAAGTAGAAGGGGAGGAGTTGGTCACACTGATTGATATTTAAAGTGTCCATGCTCCCTGTAGTTGCCCTTCTATTCCCCACTGTATGCTCCAGTGACACCTGTGGACTCGGGGAAAAGGATTACGGTAAGTACAACTTAGTTTTAACCTGCCTTTTTCTTTTTCCTACAGTCTACTGAGCCACAGTTGGCCTGGAAACACACTCTTGGGGATCCTTGAGGACTGGTTTAGCCACCAGTGGTGCATGGTATAATTTGGTGCACAGGTTCTCAACTCGGTCCTCGCATGTTTTGCAGGTCTACTCCCCAGAAGTGAAATAATTAGCTCTACCTGTGGATCTTTTAAAATGTGTCCATGAGTAATGAATGCACCTAGTGGGTGACCTAGAAAACGTGAACTGTGTGGGGTCCTGAGGACTGAATTTGAGAACCCCTGATTTAGTGCAGTGGTTCTCAAACCTTGTCCTCAGAAGCCCACACAGATCATGTTTTCCAGATCACCCAGCATGTGCAATATGTACTGTGCCACCAACCCACATTTGAAAAATCCACAGGTGACCTGCAAAACATGAGCTGCAATACATTTCCAGGTCGTCTTTGGAACCTGTGATTTAGGGCCTAATTCTGCTTCATTTGCAAAACCAAATGGACAAAACCGTGTGCACTGCAGGGGGGGGGGGGGGGGGTATGTAACATGTGCAGAGAGAATGTGCGTACAAACGTACAGATTTTTCTGTCTGATCTGTCTGGTGGGAACAAAAACCTGGAAATGTATGGGAGCATATGACAATCAAAAATTTCCACCCAAATGCAGGAAAACAGAAATATCTGTGTAACGATCAGATCAGGTGATCGATCAAATTAACGTATGCCTCCTGTTATGATTATCTGTGCAATCAATGTATGTCTGGTATGTTTGGTAAAATCATGCCGCCTGTGATTATTATATGGGAGATCAGAACATGTCATGTATTATGTGTGTGGACTATTGGTGACCCAGGGAGTGTAGCCATCTGTGGACTCCTCTGGAGTTAGGATGTAAGATAAGATCTGAGACCCCTCATAAACCAGATTGGGGGGGAGAGCAATAGTGTCCAGCCAACCGGCCAAAGTGGCTCTGGCCCTGCACTAAATGACCTCTTATCACTTGAGGAATGTATAAGATCTACTTCAAAGCAGGGACAAATTCTTTATGGGAAAGAGCTAGGGACCTTCACTAGGCTCAGCAAGGGAATGGTTAAAAATCCCAAGGGTGGGAGGGATGAGGGAGGCTGCAGATAAAACCTCTGTACCTTGGGATAGTCAGTGTCACTACCTGGGGGTCTAGCAAAACAGGCTGTAGGCGACGAGAGATTTCTTGTGGAGGACCCCCCCACTTCAGGATTGTAAGATACGGTTCTGTCTTTTTTCCCTTTTTATTTTTGAAATTGCATTTAAAACTCGTGTGTACTTTTAAAATCTCTGTAAAATCTTGTAACTGTTTTCTAAAGCTCTGTAGTTTTCTAGGAATAAATAATACATATTCTCAGTCCTGGTTCTGTGTTCTTAAGACTCATTAGCCTCAGAAGAGAAAGGCTGGAAAGCGTTACCATTGTTATCTTGTATTGTGTGGTCAGGGGCGAGCCAAGCCGCCCCTTGCGCAGTTTCAGGCGCTAAAATCAGGTTTTGGCTGGTGGCAGTGTACCTCAAGGAAAGGACCCGAGTGTCCTGAGTGAACCCCAGTCACGGCCGGCGCTGCTCAGATTGACGTATCGGAGCAGGCGACCGGTGGGTCCGTGACATTTGGTGGCAAGCGGTGGGGTGGAGAATTCATTTTTCTCTTTAAGAACTTAAGTGAGTGTGGGTAGAATTTTGTGAGAAATACCCACATCACCAGAATCAGAACTCAGAGCTTTACTATAGTTTTAAAAGTCACACAGTGGATGCAATTTCTGTTCCCTCCCTTCTCTTGTTTTTCTTTTCTATCATTTTATTTGACAAGTGCGAGACTCAGGATGGCTGATTACCAGCAGATGAGGAGAGATGACCTGGCGGTCGTGTGTGTGCGGAGGAATATCCCTTGGTCTGGCCAGAGTAGAAAACGTATGATTCAGGCACTAGTGGATGCCGATCGGACTCTAGCTGCTGGAGGAAACCAGTCCATGGACAATCCTACCCCAGGGGCTCAGTCAGTACTGGACAGTACAAACGATGCCGCGCCAGTGTTAAACCCTTCTGCTGGACCCAGCAAGTCTACACTGCAGAGCGACCTTCTAGCTGCTAGCAGGCAATTGAAGGATGTGAACCCCGTATTCGCTTTGCAGCTGGTGCAGTTCTGCCAAGGCATTGTCGACAGAGAGGCTGAGGAGCGCAAAGCCGTACGAGAGGCTGCAGAGCGTCATGCCGAGCGTGAGTACCAGTTGGAACTGGTGAGGCTCAGGGGGCTGATCGCTGTTGGTGAACCAGTGGAGGATGATACAGGGCATCATGATGGCGAACCTTTACGTGAGACTTTATCTGCCGTGGCTACTGAGTTAGCAGGAGATGGGCTTCGTACTGAACTTTTACTGTCTGCGGAAGTAAATAATGTGTTGGATCATGGTGTGGACTCTGTTATCAATCATGGGGAGCCTAACAAGGGACAGAGGTCCCAAATGACCGCTGACGCGAATTTCACCGGACCGCGTCATGCACAGTTCCCTGTCTTGGAAGCAGACAGAGGAAGCCAAGTGAGTGTCAGCTTGGTTGTGAGTAAGGAGCTGGCCCTGGACACTACAGCCGATGCTCAGAGAGCTGACATCTCTGCTAGCACCAGGGAGACTGTAGGATGTGTGGCAGTCAGGGAGACTGCAGAGTACCAATCCCCTACAGCACCAGAAGAGCCCAGTGGGTATATTGACCCAGTGGAGGATGATGATATGTTTACCCTACTGAGCACAGAGGAACTAACGGAAGAATGCCAGCTGCAAGGTATCTCCTGCCACAACCATACTCGTGGGGAGATGATCATGCAGCTCATCCAGGCCAGTTATGATGAGTGCAATGCCTTCAGCCAGTATCGTGCAGCATTTCGTTTCTGGGGTCCATCCGCGTCTCCTTGGGTGCTGCTGAGAGAACTGGGACAATGTTACAAATTTGCGCAGCAGGAGGTCGATGCTTGGAGAAAGCTGGATACCCCATTTTGGGGGGATCAGTGCCGCCGGATAGGTGTGGAGTGGCGTCGCCTAGAACAGCTGTTGCTACCAGCTCTGGAAGCAGAGTTCCAGTTTAAACGGTTGGGAGAAGCAGAATCTGAGGATGTCAGCAGCTTGCTCTCACCAGGGGTGCCCCACCAGGGCAAGGTGCCTCTGCCTACTACAGCAGTCATGGAACCTGTTCCAGAGACCTCACATCACAAGGCCCAGTTTAAACTGCTGGAAGATGTGAGCAGCATGTTCCCTCCCGTTGCTCCAGATTTGTTGCCGGAAGCGGCTGGCTGCATAGTGAAAGTATGCAGGGGAGAGACTATGTCGGAAATAGGAATGGGACTTTCTGACTGTATGCACACAAGTATGTGTGGGACTACTGATGTGGGACTTTTATTAACTCCACACATATCTGTCACTAACCCTTCTGAACCATATGATGCATCTCAGGTAGTATGCAACCATGCTGAACATTGCAATGTTGTTATTTTGTGTGAAGCCCCTGGGATGATCTGTGATAGTGCCGTACCTTCGGTAGAGGTGGAGGATGAGTTAGAGACAGGTATAGTGGGTAATCCTTGCCAGTTTGTGGGGTTAAATGAATGCCCTTATCTAGTTGGGAATGAGACACCCTCACTCACCAGTGGTAGGAGTGCTGCTGGTGATGTCATTAAGGTCGCTGTGCTAGACGTTAACCCTGTTCCTCCAGTGATGTCTGGTTGTGACATGGTGCCCGGGGACGCTAACTACACAAATGGGACCGATCTGAGTTGGTTGCAGGCAGCGCATGTACCTGCCAATCAGTTAATGGTGACAACATGCTCAGATAACCCCATTCCTGCTCAGAGACAATGGGATCCAGATATAGCGGGTTTGCCATGGTGCAATTGTAAGCCAGCAGGATGGGTCCCATGTGTTGTGGAAGATGCACAGGCTAATTTTCAGGTAGTGCAAGATGTCTCCCCAGGTTATGACATTGATGTTACTGTTGATAATGTGATGTCTTGCTCTAATGTGGGAAATGTGGTACCAGGTATAATAAGTGACCTGGTGGGTCCTGTGTGCACTGTAGGCATGTCTGATAGGGAGAGAGTGTCCCTTACTGCAGCTTTCCCCCCAAACCCCCCTCCTTACTGTAGCCACACAAACACAGATACAGGAGCACCGCAGGGGTTCCCTCCAGACACTGAGAACCCTCCAGAGAGTGCATTTTTCCAGCATCACTGGATAACGGATGCCTCTCCTGAGAACCTCAGTGGCACCACCTCAGCCACAGAACCTGCGGGTCTGGGAGGGAAGGTCAGGCTCAGGAAGGTGTCCTGGACTGCCATGGAAAGCTTGGCTTTCCACGCAGAACTGAGAATCAACCCTGCACAGGCTGCCCCATACCTGGGAAGTGGGAAAGATACCCCTGGGTACAGTGAGAGGGTTGTTTCAGGGATAGAGCCAGTGGCTAGTAGGGAAGCTGCTGTGTGCAACCAGAAGGGTGGGAGGGCCCGAGAAGCACAGGTAAACTCAGCTCCATTAACCTCAGGAAAGCTGAGCTGGGATGTTCCCAAGACAGGGGACAAGGACCTGCTGGTATTCCCCCTTGCAGACACGTGCCCCCCTTCACAATTCACACACACAGACACAGAGGGCGAATCTCCTCACAAAAGGATGAGGTGTGAGGTGTTGAGTGAGTGGACCTTCCCCCCAGTGAAGGGGAGGGGGGGTCAGTCAGCTCAGGAGAGGTGCTGGGAAGACATTTTTCAGTCTGTATATAGTGCTGGGAGAATGCCCCACACCTGTGGTAT
This sequence comes from Crinia signifera, assembly GCF_055691185.1. NCBI lineage: Eukaryota > Metazoa > Chordata > Amphibia > Anura > Myobatrachidae > Crinia > Crinia signifera. The sequence goes on along the minus strand of NC_139227.1, from coordinate 7,115,076 downwards.
AGTTAAACGTGCCGAGTTACGAGTCCCAGGGGGATGGCCATTTGGGGTGTGGCGGAATGGTCTGGTACTGATCTCAGTGAGTAAGGCCAAACTGCCAGCTGCAGGGGAGAATCCATGCCCAGGAGTTCGACGCACAGCTGTGGTGGGCTGTGTCAATGCCAGCCAGGATGGAAAAGGGGGACACAGCTTCCACTATATCAGTGTGCTCACAGACTATGGGTCAGGTGGTTTCAAGTATAGGGAAATGTTAGTACAGATCCCGCAGAATCAGTGGCAGTCTGTCTCAGCACAGAGACCACTGCTACCTGTCCAGGTGATGTAGTTAATAGCGCACCGAGGAGACGGTGACGTGGGTCACCGCCTCTGTGCGCCATTTTAAAAGGGGGAGGTGTAACGATCAGATCAGGTGATCGATCAAATTAACGTATGCCTCCTGTTATGATTATCTGTGCAATCAATGTATGTCTGGTATGTTTGGTAAAATCATGCCGCCTGTGATTATTATATGGGAGATCAGAACATGTCATGTATTATGTGTGTGGACTATTGGTGACCCAGGGAGTGTAGCCATCTGTGGACTCCTCTGGAGTTAGGATGTAAGATAAGATCTGAGACCCCTCATAAACCAGATTGGGGGGGAGAGCAATAGTGTCCAGCCAACCGGCCAAAGTGGCTCTGGCCCTGCACTAAATGACCTCTTATCACTTGAGGAATGTATAAGATCTACTTCAAAGCAGGGACAAATTCTTTATGGGAAAGAGCTAGGGACCTTCACTAGGCTCAGCAAGGGAATGGTTAAAAATCCCAAGGGTGGGAGGGATGAGGGAGGCTGCAGATAAAACCTCTGTACCTTGGGATAGTCAGTGTCACTACCTGGGGGTCTAGCAAAACAGGCTGTAGGCGACGAGAGATTTCTTGTGGAGGACCCCCCCACTTCAGGATTGTAAGATACGGTTCTGTCTTTTTTCCCTTTTTATTTTTGAAATTGCATTTAAAACTCGTGTGTACTTTTAAAATCTCTGTAAAATCTTGTAACTGTTTTCTAAAGCTCTGTAGTTTTCTAGGAATAAATAATACATATTCTCAGTCCTGGTTCTGTGTTCTTAAGACTCATTAGCCTCAGAAGAGAAAGGCTGGAAAGCGTTACCATTGTTATCTTGTATTGTGTGGTCAGGGGCGAGCCAAGCCGCCCCTTGCGCAGTTTCAGGCGCTAAAATCAGGTTTTGGCTGGTGGCAGTGTACCTCAAGGAAAGGACCCGAGTGTCCTGAGTGAACCCCAGTCACGGCCGGCGCTGCTCAGATTGACGTATCGGAGCAGGCGACCGGTGGGTCCGTGACAATCTGCTTTGATAAATTTGTTATATCAGAACGATTAAATAATTTGTCTGACTGATCACTGTCTGTTTTCAAGCGTTTGGGAACAATTTTTTGATTGTCAGTTGCTCCCATACATTTCCAGGTTTTTGTTCCCACCAGATCAGACAGATAAATCTGTATGTGCAATAGCAAATGTGCATCTCTAAATCAGGCTTAACACAACGGGACAGAAACAATGGGCGGAATGTAATGTAACCCTAGTTCCATGGCAGTGCGGGTTGCTGGTCGAATTCGAACGCAGAATCATGCCTTGTAAGTGAGTTTGGCTGGCATCCCACAGACAGCCGGTGGGGTATTGCATGCAAGAATGGTGAGTGCCGGATGCGATGTCACTCGACAGACTTTGTTAATCTATCAGTGATACTTTAGTCCATAATGCCAACGTTTAAAGGGGTTTGATACGGAATCCCGGTGGTCGAAATCCCGGCATTCAAAGTCCCGTTGCCGAAATCCCGACAAGGGGGGGACGTGGATCGCCCTCCCCTTTCGGCTCGCTGCGGACCCGATGCCTTGCTACGCTGGGCACACTAATTTATTCTCCCTCTATGGGTGTCGTGGACACCCATAAAGGGAGAAAGTGTCGGTATTTCCACAGTCGAGATTCCGGCGTCGGGATTTTTAATGCCGGTATTTTTTACGCCGGGATTCTGTAAAAAATGTATGACAAAGCTTTACTTGTGAATTAGCTTAATTACAGGGATTTACAAATGCAGACTAACACAAGAAACATCAAATTGATTAGCTAATACTTGAACAATAATTCTAAATCAAATCAAAATGGAAACCTATCAAATAAAGTGATCAGCCATTAAACCTCCTTCATAGTTACCTCCAACCTCTGTGCTTGCCTGTTCTTCCTCAACTGCCTTCCCCTTCCTTCTCTAACTCTAATATTTAAACCTAACTCACATTAATTAATTAATCACTCATAAGCCTTGAGTCTTATTGGCAAGCTCTGCTTGCAATCGTGATGTCAAAATTAACCCAACACCTACTTGTTACTAGGGAAAGAATTAGTGGCCTTTGGGTCTAAGCATGTGTGACCCTGTTCCCATATTATTGATAAGTTTGCGGAGACTAGCTGGATGTCCTCGCTCTCTGTACTTTTAACATTGCATTCTTAAACTTATAAAATCAAAAACAATTTTCTATAAGAAGTCACTCTTCCAGCACTGTTCTCATTATTCAGCCATTTTATAAAGTTTTTATGCAAGTCATAGTTGACAAAATGGTTGCTGCTTCTGATAAACACCTGCTGATAAGCGCAAAGGGTAGGCCTCATATACCGTGGCTAGTACCTTGTGCAACAAGCTAACGACATCTGCAGCAATAACAGTATTTAAGAAACCGGAGTTTAATAAAAGCAAATAATTATTGATGCATTAATTTCTGTTTTAACACAACCCACTACCCTCCCATATAGAGCCCCCCCCCACACACACACCAAATTCCATCTCTTCCATCTCAGTGTCCCATTCCCCAATCCCGTGCAAAATATATTTATATAAGGTCCATAAAATATATTATTATGCTTTTTTTATGATCCTTTATTTATGTATTTATTATTTATGTGTACGCTACACAGACTGATTTGATTCTTGCGGTCCGTGGGCGGGACACCGGGAGAGGGAGGGAGAAACTGGGACTGTCCCGAAGCAACCCTGATTTGGACCAACCATTTCCTGACATTTTTAGATTGTGGGAGCAAACAAATTATTATTGTTTGCTCCCCCAGACTGCTAGATTACCATTCCAACAAGCCACCTAGTTTGCTGGTTGGAATGTTCTTGTTCTGATGTATGGCCACTTTAGGACTCTGGATTTCAGAGTCAAATCTTTATTTACAATGTAAAAGGTTAATTACACAGACTGAGATCTCAAATTACATGACTAGTATTTGGGAAAGGAAGTGAAAGTAGCAGGTATTCTCTGTTCTAGATGAATGAAACTAAAGAAAGTAGATTCTAGCCAGGAAATCTTATATATTTCTGTGAATGTGAACACAATTAAGACAGAGCATAAATGCATACCTCCCAACATTGAAGAGAGGTAAAGAGGGACACTGCGCGTGGCCGAAATTTTTGGGGCAGCATGGCCTATCTCACATCTCTCCCCAGTCCCAGTCCCTTTGGCTGCAGGAATAGTTGCTGTGCGCATGCGTCTATTCACGGATGACAGGAGGGACTCCCAACTGTCCCCCCCCCCCCCACGTTGCAGGAGTCACTGCCGGCCCCGGACGGGATGCGGGAACGTCCCAAAAAAACCAGGACATTCCTGCGAAAAGCGGACAGTTGGGAGGTATGCAAATGCCTTCCCAATATCTCCGAGGTGTACATACCCTCCAACAGCATACCACCCAACTGTCCCAATTTTCAAGGGACAGTCACTGTTTTTTGGGGACTGTCTCACCAGTGGCCGTGAGTGTCCCATGGGAGGAGGGGGGCAGTTGGGAGTCGGATCGAGGCTTAGAGGGCCGGGGGCACTTAGGACTGGGTAAATGTCTGTGTGTATATTACATTGTGCATATTTCCGACATGGCTCATTCAAGGAGGGACATTAGGTCTCTATCTGTCCTTCCCTCTAAATATATGATTGGCATCACCACAGGTGATCCTAAATTAAGAGGGACATCCAGGTAGAGAGGATGGATTAAATTAAATATACCACTGGACTATATCAGATTTTAGACTATAAATTTTATAATCTCTGGGTACTATTTATAGATCCACCTTATTGAGAGACAACTATTTTATAACGTTTTCTTGTAGTGGAACAAAGAACCTTAAAATATACCAAAACAATATACCTCTGCACTATAGGGATGGTCATCGGCCATCGATTATTCTAAATCATCGATGGTTTATGGCCAATGTCGAATACATTTACCTATCGATGGCAAAGCAAAACCGATGTTTTGCTTTTGTTTTTCCGGAAAATTGCGGCGAATCGTACACGGCGAATCGACAGATATTTGCTGTTCATTTTCAGCAAATTGTCTCCATTGAATAGGGCAAATTGTTTTTTTTTTTATGAGAGAAAATTTGTCGTTCCCCCGGCGAATTGCCAGATTCGCTGTAAAATACGGCGAATCTGAGGCATTGAATACTGACATTGCTCAAAATGGTGATTGTTCATTGCTGGTCTGGGCAGAGGTGGGCCGCTAAGTCCTCAGGGTCTCTGGTGCATCACATGCTCAGTGGAAACTCTACAACTGCCAGCCAATGCTGTAGAAGGAGAGTAATTACAGACTAAGGGCCTGGTTCCGCTTCATTAGTCATTTTGCAAGGATTCGTAATATTACAATTGCCCACTGTAGCCTGTGGGGGGCAGTTGTAATGTTGTTCCTTGCGAACGGCCAGCGAACTGAAAAATTAGTAGGAGTACATCACTGCCAGGTGTTGCGCACACTTATTGCGGCCCAGGTCATTGATAATCGGCCACTGTTTCCACTTTGAGATGTAAATGTGGAGTAGCAGAGTCAGCAATCCCCCACATGAAGGTAATGTGGAGGATCCAGACCAGGTTTTGGCAGCAGTAGCAGAATCCCAGGTGTGTAATTAGCAGGACTTGGGATTTCCTGATATAAGGGTTTCCAGGGCAGAGTCTCCTTGCTCTTGATGGTGGAATAGATGCCCAGGCCGGGGGTCTTTTTCCATAGGGACCATTAGAGCCTTCCAAGAATCTATTATGCTGAGAGTGCCTGTCTGCTACTGCCTGTAATACCGACTGCATATGGACGGAGGTGGGCAGCGGCCATCTTCTTCTGACTGGCTAGCAAGTGTCGGGGATGTTGCTAGGGAACGCCCGAGATTCCGTCTCCCTCTGCAGCAGGGCACACAGTGTTTAGCTGCAGCTGACGTCACACGCTGGCAGGGCGGGCTTTGCAAATAAATTCCGGCCAGTCCAGCTGTCTGACGCCAGCTATAGCGTTGACAGCGTTTCTGCCCCCCCCTCCCGTGATAACTTGTTATCTCCACCCTTTCTCCCAAATAGCATACTGCCAGAGTCCTGGTTTCACCTGTCAGCGTGTTACTGGTTCCAGCCTGTTATCAGCTCAGTGTATCTGTCGGCGAGCTGCAGTGTCCTTCTGTCAGATTCTGCCAGGCTTCATCTCTGACATAAGGGGGGAAATTTACTAAAGGAAATTTGTAAAAAATAGGTGTATTTGTATCCAGAAATACACTTATTTTTGACATTTACTATACTGAAAATACGGCAATTCGTAGTCGTATTGATGTGCTATCAATACGAATACGAGTTGCCATATTTTCGGGATAGTAAATGTCAAAAATAAGTGTATTTCTGGATACAAATACACCTATATTTTACAAATTTCCTTTAGTAAATTTCCCCCAAGTTATGGGACATTCACTGCATTTCTGTTTTATATTGTATATTTTGGGTACCATCTCTGCATTGTTGCAGTTACCTGCACAGGTTGGTCAGGCTTAGCCTGCTAGGGTTGAAAAAAAATTGGATATATATCTGTCTGCGCTAAAGATTTGCAGCCGGATGTCAAAAAGAGATTTAAGAGGTGTCACCACACCCCCAAAAGGAAACACTATAGCATACAAGAAAAATCTCAATGTCACTGACAGTGGCGCTTGAAAGTAAGGAGTATATAAATAATAAATGGATTATAATATCTTACTCCCCTGTGATTGTATTTGAGGTCCCCTCTTTCTTCTTGTATGATTTCTTTCTCAGGACATTTGAAAGATACAAGGGGACAAAAAGCACATATCTTCGTGCAATACTGAGAGTTGTTTTCAACAATGCGAAGAAGTTCTTCAAGAAAAAATTTATAAACCACCAGTGTGTAGTTTTTATATTACGGAGGTAGCCCTCCTATATAAGTTACTCACAGAGTATCATTGGTATAACAGCATATCAGGGGGGGGTCTTTTCTCCACTCCACTTTCTTACTTTGCAGTAAATTTCTGGGAGAAACGGGGACCACAGCCTGCAGCAGCGATGACACCTCGCCCCAACTACAAAAACAAAACTGAAGCCTGATAAAGATAAATAATCTTTAATGGGAATGATCATGGGCTGGGGACAGTGGATGGTTGGTTAGATGAGGGCAATGAGCTGGGGACAGTGGATGGTTTGTTAGATGGGGGTATTGAGCTGGGGACAGGGGATGGTTGGTTAGATGGGGGCACTGGGCTGAGGACAGTGGATGGTAGCACTGACCTGGGGATTGCTCCTCTGGTTGCACAATCCACCTCCTCAGCTCCAGCTGCTGCTTGAAGGTCTGTGCTGGAGCGGGGGAACTGCCAAGTGGTTCCCCCCCTGCTGGGTCTGAGGATCAGTGCCGGAGGTCTCTTACTATGAGTCCCGGGGACGTGGGGGCCTGTCAATATCTGCACGGGGGGGGGGTTCTTACAATCACGATCAGTGCTGGAGGAGGGGGGAGCCGCCAAGTCACCCTCCCCCCCCCCCGCTTCGGTGGGTTGCAAGTCAGCACTGGAGTCAGAGCCGGCGCAACGGATGGGGGACCCACCAAGGCCAGTTCTCACGCACCGTCCCACTGTCCCTGACGATCAGCGCCGGGGAGGGGCGTGCCACCAAGGCAAGATCCCCTGCTGGCTTTCACTTTCAGCAATCAGCATTGGAGCTGGCGCACCGGTGACAACGCGGCGGGGTGGCGCGGCTCACATATACGTTGTAGAATAGGGGAGATAACCACAGCTTCTGCCGGGGGGGCACACTTAATAAAAATAACTTCAAGAGGGTGCAGGGGGATGTCTGCTGAGCCCTCAGGCCCCCCAAACCCCCGGGCCCCATAGCAGCTGCACCCCATGCACCCTCTATAGTTACGCCACTGGTCGACACAAGCATTTGGTCGACAATGGCAAGGTCGACATGAGTTTTTAATGGGTTTTTTTCTGAGCCAACATGTGCCGACAGGCGGTATATCATGCTCTACCATCCACTATGGCTGGGGTAGCCAACTCCATTCCTCGAGAGCTACCAACAGTGCATGTTTTCCATGTCTCCTCACAGAATCACAAGTGAAGTATTTAGCTCCACCTGTGGATCTTTTACCATGTGTCAGTGAGTAATGAGTGCAGCTGTGCACCAGTGAGGTGAGCTGGGAAAAGTGCACTGTTGGTAGCTCTGGAGGTCTGGAGTTGGCTACCCCTGCACTATGGCATGGTGGGAGAATAAACTAGTGTGTGGAGCACAGTGCCCTGCCCGAATCATGGCAAGTGCATCGACCCATGTGAGGGGATGCGGTACACTTTGATGTAGGGATGGCCATCGACCATCGATGATTAGAAATCATTGATGGTTTATGGCCGATGTCGAATAGTGTTGACATCTATGGGGGAGAACTACATGGTTTCCCACCATCGATGTCAGGCTTAACTGAATAGTTTTGTTTTTATTTTTTTCATGAAAGGGCCTGGACACGGAACATAGCCCCGCCCCCACGCCTTGAAGCCCCACCCCCGTATTTTGATTGGCTCACAGGAGAATCTATCAAAGCAAATGGATGACCATCGATATGTAAAAACTAGGGATGGCCATCGACCATCGATGATTCGAAATCATTGATGGTTCATGGCCGATGTTGAATACTTTTGCCATCGATGGGGGAGTACCAGATGGTTTCCCTCCATCGATGGAATAGCAAAACGATGTTTTGCTTTTTTATTTTTCCAAAGTGCTGGGACACGGAGCATAGCTCCGCCCCCGACACCCGCGAAGCCCCGCCTCCGTGTTTTGATTGGCCTACAGGCCAATCAATCAAACACAATGGATGACCATCGATATGTAAAAATATCGATGGTCATCCATTGCATAGTTAAGCACTATCGATGGCCAGTTGCCGAATTGCCATCGATCGCAATGGCAACGATGGCCATCCCTAGTAAAAACATCCATGGTCATCCATTGCATACTTATACACCATCGATGGTCAACTGCACTTTTGCCATCGATGGCAACGATGGCCATCCCTACTTTGATGGTGTCTATGTTGACATTCGGGACAAAAAACCTTGAAAAACTCATGTCAACCTTTTTGACTGTCAACCTAAAGCTTGTGTCGACCTTCCAACTCTGGCGACCTAAATTGGATCGACCCATACCCGTCACCAAAGTGCTGTCAGTGATGTAACCAGCACGTCACATCTAGTGGTTGTATGAACGGCACAGGGGGCTCTTCTCGCAGCTTCTCACACACCCCCTCCAGCAACAGAATGCGGCACCTCTCTATAAATGTGCCGCACACCCGAGATCCGGGCGGCGCCGCCATGGGGGTGTGGCCACCAGGCAGTGACGTCTCTACAGCACCGCCCCCCTCCCAGCTTACCCCACGAGGTGGGCGGAGTCGGCCCGGGCGGACGGGGCATGCGCAGAGAGGTCAGGAGGGAGGAGCCGCCATTGCCGTGGCCGGTGTGTGTGTGTGACAGGGACGGAGAATAATCAGGGCGGACGGACATGGGACCCCCGCGCACAGCCAGGCCCTAACGCCCCCCCGGGCCGGAGTGACCGCGCCGCCGCCGCACGGAGCCGCCACCGCCGCTTGTTTTTAATTGACTGTTGCAGAGTGAGAGCTGGTGCGCCCGGCGGGGGGGAGGGGACACCGGGCAGACGGGGTGAGGGGAGGGGGGGATGTGACGGGATAGCCGGACACGGACGTTACAACTGACCCGGACATCACACAGCGGGGGGGAATCAGCGCTGACCCCGGCGGCTAGGACGGGGGGCCCGGGCTCCGTTTGATGGATCCTCGGATCGCCTGGTTCCAGCCAGAGCAGCTCGGCCCCTCGCACAGCCTGTGGATGCAGATCTGGGAGACGACGCAAGGCCTGAGGAACCTGTACTTCAGCCGCAGCAGCCCGGCCTCCCCCGCACACAGCAGCAGCTCCGGCTCCTCCTCCGGCTGCGAGGCCACCATGTACCCGGCCTCCGTCACCGCCGCTAACCCCCAGCCTCTGGCCGAGCAGGGAGACTTCCTGCCCCTGGAGACCAGCATCCTCCAGCAGCCGCTCAGCCAGAGCCCCGGGGGCTGGAGGAAGGGACCCGACCACTCCAATAGGAACAAGAGGAAGCGGGACAACAAGGCCAGCACCTTCGGCCTGAACTACAGCCTACTGCAGGCCTGCCCCGGGGACGGCGAGGCCAGGGGCTCCTACAGCGGCACCCCCTGGAAGAGTAGGAACTACAGCGACGAGGTGATCGGGTGAGTGACAGGGCCGCACACGCCAGCAGCTATCTGACATCTGGGCCATTCACATGTCCAGCATACTCTCTACTGCTATAGACCGATAATGTGGGCCAGGTCACCCGAGAGGTGCACAGGTGTGCTCGTCACTCACTGACACATGTTCCAGGTGACCCGGGAGGTGTGCAGGTGTGCTCGTCACTCACTGACACACTTCCCAGGTCACCCGGGAGGTGCACAGGTGTACTCGTCACTCACTGACACATGTTCCAGGTGACCCGGGAGGTGCACAGGTGTGCTCGTCACTCACTGACACATGTTCCAGGTGACCCGGGAGGTACGCAGGTGTGCTCGTCACTCACTGACACATGTTCCAGGTCACCCGGGAGGTGCGCAGGTGTGCTCGTCACTCACTGACACATGTTCCAGGTGACCCGGGAGGTGCACAGGTGTACTCGTCGCTCCCTGACGCACTTCCCAGGTCACCCGAGAGGTGCACAGGTGTGCTCGTCACTCACTGCCGCACTTCCCAGGTCACCCGAGAGGTGCACAGGTGTGCTCGTCACTCACTGCCGCACTTCCCAGGTCACCCGAGAGGTGCACAGGTGTGCTCGGCACTCACTGCCGCACTTCCCAGGTCACCCAAGAGGTGCACAGGTGTACTCGCTGACGCACTTCCCAGATCACCCAAGAGCTGTACTCGTCACTCACAGACACATGTTCCAGGTCACCCGGGAGGTGCACAGGTGTGCTCATCACTCATTGACGCACTTCCCAGGTCACCGGAGAGGTGCACAGGTGTGCTCGTCACTTACTGCCGCACTTCCCAGGTGACCCGGGAGGTGCACAGGTGTGCTCGTCACTCACTGACACATGTTCCAGGTCACCCGAGAGGTGCACAGGTGTGCTCGTCACTCACTGACACATGTTCCAGGTCACCCGAGAGGTGCACCGGTGTGCTCGTCACTTACTGACACATGTTCCAGGTGACCCGGGAGGTGCACAGGTGTACTCGTCGCTCCCTGACGCATGTTCCAGGTGACCCGGGAGGTGCACAGGTGTACTCGTCGCTCCCTGACGCACTTCCCAGGTCACCCGAGGGGTGCACAGGTGTGCACGTCACTCACTGCCGCACTTCCCAGGTCACCCGAGAGGTGCACAGGTGTACTCGTCACTCACTGACGCACTTCCCAGGTCACCCGAGAGGTGCACAGGTGTGCTTGTCACTCACTGACGCGCTTCACAGTTTGCGCGGCCGTTGGGCTCGCTGACGTGCTTTCCAGTTTGTGCGACCGTTGGGCTTGCTGACGCGCTTCCCAGTTCGCGTGACCGTTGGGCTCGCTGACGCGCTTCCCAGGTCACGCGGCCGTTGGGCTCGCTGACGCGCTTCCCAGGTCACGCGGCCGTTGGGCTCGCTGACGCGCTTCCCAGGTCACGCGGCCGTTGGGCTCGCTGACGCGCTTCCCAGTTTACGCGGCCGGTGGGCTCGCTGACGCGCTTCCCGGCAGGTGTACTTGTCACTCACTGATAAACTTCACAGGTCACCCGACAGCTGCAAAGGTGTACTCATTACTCACTGACACATTTTAAAAGATCTAACTTGTGAATCTGTGAGGAGACCTGAAAAATGCCCTGTGAGGTCCACGTTTGGGAACTACTAATATGGAGAATAGCATGTATTACAAGTTTTAGCCTTTGTGCACCTTTTTAATGCTAGCCACACACCTGACAGATTTGCCAAACAGCACTAGCAGGAACTAAAGGATGATCGGAAATCCATCTGAATTTGTTTGTACACCCTATATACCCTTCCTGAAAGAGACCGGTCACTGCTGTGTTCCATACAATGTTCAAAAAGCTGATAGTTAATATTCTGTTTAATGTTGTGCACTGTGCAGCACTCCTCATATCAGAAGCCATTGCTACTGCTTTTGGACTGACCTTTGGCCTGGGGTGCTGGGTACACACTATCAGATTCTCAGAACTGTGGGAAATAGGCTTTTTGGCTTGATTATTGTACAGTATGTACTTTAAGTCGTCTGTTTGCAAGAAAAAAAGTGAAGCGAGTCTGCAAATACAAAGTGTTCCATTTGACAGGTACTAGAAGTAGACATATTGCTGTTATCAAACTGGGCAGCTACATTTTTGTCTGCTTGGTTTGATTATTACCCCGCGTGCGCACAGCACCCAGCAGATTATCTCTCAGGTTGGCCCACGTGCGCACAGCACCCAGCAGATTATCTCTCAGGTTGGCCCACGTGCGCACAGCACCCAGCAGATTATCTCTCAGGTTGGCCCACGTGCGCACAGCACCCAGCAGATTATCTCTCAGGCTGGCCCGCGTGCGCACAGCACCCATCAGATTATCTCTCAGGTTGGCCCGCGTGCGCACAGCACCCGACAGATTATCTCTCAGGCTGGCCCGCGTGCGCACAGCACCCAGCAGATTATCTCTCAGGCTGGCCCGCGTGCGCACAGCACCTATCAGATTATCTCTCAGGTTGGCCCGCGTGCGCACAGCACCCAGCAGATTATCTCTCAGGTTGGCCCGCGTGCGCACAGCACCCATCAGATTATCTCTCAGGCTGGCCCGCGTGCGCACAGCACCCGGCAGATTATCTCTCAGGCTGGCCCGCGTGCGCACAGCACCCGGCAGATTATCTCTCAGGCTGGCCCGCGTGCGCACAGCACCCGGCAGATTATCTCTCAGGCTGGCCCGCGTGCGCACAGCACCCGGCAGATTATCTCTCAGGCTGGTCCGCGTGCGCACAGTAGACATTTGGGGGTGATGAATTTCATCTCTCATAGGGGCCCATTTATCATTCAATATTTGCGGCTAAATCCCCCCAAAACTCCCGTTTGGGCTTAGCCAAAAATATTAAGTATCACTGGAATGTATGTGGGAGGGACCGCTTCACATCCCTGGGGGGGGGGGGGGGTCAGTGCTAACCGCCCATGCACAGACCCCCTGGCTCAGCACATCGCAGGGATGGGGGTAATATTCCACCCAGATGGCTTTGTAAATGCGATCCTTGCTAAATGAGCCCCATAGAATTGTTGATTGTGCGTAAAATCTTCCAGGCGTGTACATATTATTAGTGTTTGTGTATGGCTGTACTGTAGCTGGGTGGCTTGTAAATTAGCATATCGGAAATATGGATGACAAAGTACATCGTACGCGCATAAAAAGATCAAATACATTTGTTATACACCTGTAGCTGAGTATGAGATTATATTTTTATCTGTTGCACAGTAGAGAGAGATATGTGCTCAAAATAGCAGCAATGTGTATATGAAACATACTGTCCATCAATGAGAGTTCACTTCCTGGTGAATGGCAATTGGTACGCCCTGCAATGCATTCTTAGCTGTCCTATATGTGAGCAAGCCTGTTTCAGCTATACTTGATATACGTATACAGTATGGCATATACTGTATATAGATAGGCAATCTGCTTTACATAGCCAATTGCCTATGTCGTTTTCAGTAGTTCATAACTGCATTGGAGCCTTCCAGGGTAGTGGCGTCCCTTTGGAAGGGCCATGCGTTTCTGTGCTATAGGACCACTTAATATTTTCTCGCATCACTTTAGATGGGAGATTGGGTGCGATGTGACAACTGAATACGGCCCAGTGTCATGTTGCGCAGGTATAAAGCAGAGCCAAGGAGATTTATATGGTGTGCAAGTGTTTCCTCGGACTGTACACATCTTATCAAAGTGATATTTTATTTTCTCCTTTTTATAATGTATTTTTTAGCTATAGCGCCACCATATTAGTGATTTATGGAAAATAATTATTCGCCTTAGTACCTGCTTGCAGTACGGTATATATCCCATATCACATACACACACAGTGTACACAGATAATCTGCTTAGGTCATTTTTTTATTTTAAACACCGCCTGTAGCATAAAATCTACAGATTGGTTGTCATTTTTTATCTCTCCCCGAGGCTTAAGGTGCGTAAACACGGGCATTTATCGCTGGCAATATGGTCGCTTTGCATTTCATTCACATTATATAAAGCTGAATAAAAAATAAGTCAAGATTTTTAAGGCACATTTTGCAAATGTACTTGTTTTTAATATTCTGTGAGGATGGTTCATAAGTTCACTGTTGTTTCTGGCCAGGCCACACCCGGTAGACCACTGCTTCCCCTTCCGGCCAGTACACTGCCCCTTATATCAGTCATACTGTCCCAACATCAGATGTGCCATATGACGGCTTTGATTTGAAAGCTGTTCAAAACCAAGTTTTATCGTCTTTCAGCTCAAAATCGCCCGGTGTGTATGTGGGCCTTTAGTTTTGAGGTAATATCTCACTCTTTTTTTGGTAATGGACTCACCTTTTTACAGTGTGTTTTAATTTGACTATATAATGGAGAGTGAATTATCTGTTATATTACCGTATTTCTGTTATATTATCCCTGGGATTGAGATTTTATTTGATAATTTTTATAAAACGCATATACAGGTTGAGTATCCTTTATCCAAATTATTCCGAAAACCGTTCCAGATAGTGGTGAAAAAAATTCTTGCTAAAAGCACTACTGGGTACATCTGGCACTACTGGGTACAGCTGGCACTACTGCTGGGGGCATGATATGTAGCTGGCACTACTGCTGGGGGCATGATATGTAGCTGACACTACTGCTGGGGGCATGATATGTAACTGGCACTACTGCTGGGGGCATGATATGTAACTGGCACTACTGCTGGGGGCATGATATGTAACTGGCACTACTGCTGGGGGCATGATATGTAACTGGCACTACTGCTGGGGGCATGATATGTAGCTGGCACTACTGCTGGGGGCATGATATGTAGCTGGCACTACTGCTGGGGGCATGATATGTAGCTGGCACTACTGCTGGGGGCATGATATGTAGCTGGCACTACTGCTGGGGGCATGATATGTAGCTGGCACTACTGCTGGGGGCATGATATGTAGCTGGCACTACTGCTGGGGGCATGATATGTAGCTGGCACTACTGCTGGGGGCATGATATGTAGCTGGCACTACTGCTGGGGGCATGATTTGTAACTGGCACTACTGCTGGGGGCATGATATGTAACTGGCACTACTGCTGGGGGCATGATCTATAACTGGCACTAAATATGTGCAGGAAAATGATTGCTTGGCATTCACATTCAGTACCTGAGATTGTACACAAACTTTGTTTCATCTTTTGAAACCTTGTTTTATGCACAAATAAAATATACCATATATACTCGAGTATAAACCTACTTTTTCAGAACATTTTTTATGCTGAAAAGGCCCCCCTCGGCTTATACTCGAGTGAGGGTCCCACTTGAGTCAATAAGTTTTCCCAGTTTTTTGTTGTAAAATTAGGTTCCTCGGCTTATATTCAGGTCGATTTATACTCGAGTATATACGGTATTTGTGTTTTATTTCATGTGTTTGTATAACATAAATGGAAGATACCTCAACTTAAGCTGGCCATACATCAACAGATCGATTGTCAGATTGGGCTGGTTGGAACAAACACCTGGTAATGGATGAGTGATGGTTTTTGGCAGTTTTCCTGCATTTGGTCAACTGTCATTTGCTCTCATCTGTTACCAGGATTTTGTTCCAACCAGCCCAATCTGACAATAGATCTGTAGATGTATGGCCAGCTTAACATCACAGAAATGAAAAATATTCAGAAATACCGAATAATCCGTTATACAAAACTCTGAGCATTTTGGATAAGGTATACTCACAAGTAGTCACGGTCATGCCAATGTGCTGGCGCTGATGGGACTCTAGGCTAATTTTTTTTTTTTTTGCTCGCCTGTAGCCACTGGCGCATCATAGAGGTGAAGAGCCGCGATGGCTTTTATTAGATACATATATCAGTGCTCATTCTAGCACCCTGCATCTTTCCAAACCTGTGCAGCTCCTCATCCCTATCTGGGGTTGGGTTGTGCTTTGCTGTCTAGCAAAGTGTGTTCTGTATTTCAGAACTGATATGCAGACCAGACCTGTTCTGGAAGCACCACAACACAGAGTGACACCCCAGGCAGGGAGAGGAACTGCTCGTCTTTTGAAAGATGCATGGAGCTAGAATGAACACTCATATCTGATAACAGTGGAAGTGGCCTTGCAACATTGTTAAAACTTTAGTGTGGAAACTGAGTTGTATGAAATGCTGCAATGCCAAAAGAGTTGCAGGGCATGCTGGGATGTGTAATTAAACAGCTGGAGTGCCAAGGCTCTCAATGACTGTTAAGGTGTGTACACACGGGCGATATATTGCCGGGCGATATATCAGCGAGCGATACATCGCTCAGTGCCCCCCTTTTCATCGGCGGCCAGAGATGGTCGCTGATGAAAGGGAACCTCTGCCGGTGGTGCTGCTGAGGTAATCAGCTGGTCGCAGGAGCTTGTATTAGAATGGGGCTGAAAACGGGAGCGCACACCCGGCGATTTATTGACCGTGCTCCCCCCCCCCCAAGGTGCCGGGGGCTGATCACTGAGGAGGGCATATTTCAATTTTGGAGGACAGCATTTTAGATCTATTGCTACAACATCAGTAACTGATGCCCTTCAAAATGTAAATATGCCCTCCTCACTGCAGGCACCCGGTACCTGGAGTCAGTGCTGCAGTATGTTGAGCATAAGGGATAAATCACATTTTGCATCGAATTGTTTTCCATAAATGTCCCCTCTGTACCTTAAGCACCAGATATCGGTGGTACAACAAAATGTTCTGCTCTGTCCTTGGTTTTAGTGAGCTTTTATAAATGTGATTTTATACCTTCAGAATTTCATCTGTTCCCTAAATGTTTTTTGCACACCTATTGGCAAATGTCCCTTATACCCCTTTCACACCAGAAATGCAGGGATCAACCCGGGAATTAAGTTCCGGTGACATGCAGGGACATTCCTGGGTTGGGACCCATTTACACATGCTTTTGAAGCAGGGACATCTCAGTTCAGCTCCTTTCATACTGAACCCGGGATGACCCTGCATTTCTATGAGAATGAGCTCATTAGAGAGGGAGATGCCCGCGATGCCAGGATCTTAGCAATGAGGGTGGGTTTGTTTTGTTTGCAAGAAGCAAAACAAAGAAAGCAAACGCTCCAAGGATCTTAGCAATGTTGTGGTATATCTGGGCATACTTAACAGTGCTTGTAAGCTGGCACCAGATCTCCTCTTCCCCTCTAATGTTTAAAAGCTCCCTCACCTCATCATTTGTCCAAGACGATATTGGCTTTCAGGATTGCAGGGGATAAATAGCACTACTGATGTCTGTTGTGCCCAGTGTCTTCCTGCAGCTGTGTGATGCCTCTGAGCTGGAAATCCACAGCAATAGGAAGGTGCCCTGCATAGCCAATCGGCATCAGCAGAGGCAGCACTGGAAGAAGGGACATGTCCAGACACCTTTCATACCAGCTAGCAGGGTTGAAATCCAGGGACCTCAGTCCTGGGATTTTGGCCTGGGACCCTTTCACACTATCACTGGTTTCGGGAATTTTGGCTGGTGTGAAAGGGGTATTATATGGAGTAAACTTTTCTATATCATGAGTGGGCTACATGTGGCCCAATCAAGCCTCTACCTGCAACCACTAGCTTTGTGCCCACTCTGCCTGGCCATGTTTGGAGAAGCCTGCATCCCCTGACATCTGCACATTGCAGGAGAGATTGTTGCGGCTTTGCTACGTTCTCTGTGGCTACTGGCAGCGAAGGGAAGTATCTCTACATATAGCTTGAAAGTGGGGTCTGGGTGCAGGTTGGGCTATTTTAGGCAAGGGTCCAGCCCATCGCTGCTTTTATAGGGGTCTGCATTCCTCCTAGGACAGGCTGCGACAGGTTAATATTGCGATAGAGAAGTGTTTTATTTGTATTTACCCCCCCCCCCCCCCATCTTACTAGAAGAGCAGAACCTGGAAATTCACACGGAATGCACCATGGTGATTACAAGCTCTTTATATGGAAAGGTATTTGCTCCATAGACAACCAATTCTGCTGTTTAGCTATCACAAAGCATCTATTTTATCAGCCAGAAAGAGAATGTTTCCTAGCAGTTTATCTTGGTGGATTAATCCCTGACAGGCCTCAGGCTCTTGGTTTGAAGCTTTTCACCTGTTAACCATTTCAGCACCAGACTGGTACATATACACTTCACTGAGAATCATACTGTAACGGTAAGTACAACTTTAACCCCTTGAGCTGCGGCAGGGGAGCACCGGCGTACGATCACCAGAGCAGAGAGGTGGGGGGGGGGGGGGGTGCCCGGACAGGTTATGTGCACAGCTGCAGGCACCACTGGCGTACACCTTCATATTGGTGGTATGCCTGGAAATTTTCCAGGACAGTCTACTGCGGCAACACAGCTGAGCCCGGTAAATGTCCGGGTATAGCACTCAACTGGTTAAAGTACAAATTTGTTACTTTTGACAAAGTGAAGTGTGCGTCTGTTCTGGGTTCGTGTTGTAAAAATCAGGTTCAGCTCCAGTCAACTCCGACAAAGTTATTGGACAACTAAACCACAAGTCTAACATTGTCATGTGTGAAGGTGTCCACTACTACTTGACGGATAACATAATATGCTGTAGATTGCGGTTTATTTTGGCTTAGCATGTGAATCCTTTCCCTTTTTTAAATGTCCTGGGAATTGAATTGACACACAAACCGCATACACACAAGATGAGGTAGTAAAAGATATCGCACACAAGGGCCCATCTGAGCAATCACTTTTGCTGCCTTCTTTAGCATGTACACGCAATATTCTTAACGCTGGGCAATTCCATACATCATTAATAAGCCCCTCCCTAGTCATGTATGTACAAATACGGGAAGTCCTCGTTAATCCTCTCCTCCCGTCCTTGCCAAACGTTGGCACCCCATCAAAGGGGATCTTCTAGTGCAGGGGAAGCCAACACCAGTCCTCGAGAACGACAGGTTCCAGGTCTCTGCACTGAATCAAGAGTGAAGTAATTAGCTCTACCTGTGGATCTTTTAAAATGTGTCTCTAAATAGTGGGTGCAGCAGCTAGGTGGTCTGGAAAACATGGCCCGTTGGTAGCTCTCTGTTCTAGTGTGTATAGGGCTTCAAGCATCAGGTATCAGCCACAGCCATTTCCTGTAGCTAGTACTTTAGTTCCCCAGAAGATCTGCCTACAGTCATACATGCATTAGTATTACCATGTCTACAATGCCCTCTATCTTGGTTTTCCAGCCAAATCACTCAGTTGAGCGCCCTCTAGTGGCTAAACCATATAAATACTGCCTAGGTGCAAAATAACTTGACTGTCCTGATCTGGTTATGTGAATAGTGTTTACTTTAATGAGCGTTTTTTTTTTATATATGCTAAATATTGATTTTTGAATGAAGGGATGCAATAGGTGTTTTTCATGATTGCTAAGAACAGATGCTCAGTCTCCCCGTGTGTCTGGGGCATTAAAATGAATTATGTGGTAGGGGATAAGATTCATTTCTGTTTGTCTACATATTTTATACGTTTTAGCCACCAGTACTGATTTTGCCTATACAAAGTATAAACAATTGAATTGTTCCTGGACAACCAATCTGCGGTACCCCTGCAGTTGTCCTGAGGCACCACAGGGTTGCATTTGTGGCGTAAATGGAGGGTCTGTGGCAAATTTTGGGGTTATATGCTGTGTTCCCCAAATGTTACATAGAGGGGATCCTTAATACTTGTCGATCTCTAAAGCATTGTCCTGCAAAATATAGAATAAGCGTGACCCTATAAGTAAACTAAATACAGAAATCATGCGGCATTGTTTCCTTCTACCTATGACCTTATAAATGGGTAACCGTGTCTCCTGGTAGAGACCATTTCTCTCAGGTCACTTCAGCTGCCCTACGCCGGGTGTTTATCCAGTCATAGTTCTGTAGGTGCTTGGGACGTTGCACAGTCTGTCACTGAGTGTGTGGCCTTGTGTGTAGCTGGTTATGAATGTATAAAATGTGATAGATTGGTCCGTTATGAGACTCCGTATTTGCTCTGACCTTCTCACACACACACTTGTGTTCTGATGTTGCGACTATGTTTGGTCTGCCCCAGTGTATTACAAAATCCTTTGTGGACAGAGATTTTGTAACTGTTGCACACACTTTGCGCTAAAGTTGCGGTTGTGCAATGATATTTGCCACTTTGCAAACAAGTAAAAAATGTTTTTCAGAATTAATCTCCATTATATAGTAAATGGTGGTAGAGTTAAAGGGACCTACACGTGGGACACCTCTGCTGCGCAATGTAGATAGCTTGGCACACAGCGCTGCACAGTGATGTGTCGTCATTGTGTGCTAAGAGATCTGTCAGGGCCAGTGTTCTCTATCTCTGGCCGATAGAAGTAGATTTATCTAGCACAGGGCTCGACAAATGTTTTAAAAATCTAGGAGCCAGGATGAAAGTGTCGGAGTCAGACAAGCTGAAAATAGGGACAGTGGGCACCAAAAATTTACACAGCGTAATCCCTATTACAAATGTTACACATTATACCTCACGCTATAATTCCCGTTACGCCACACACTATGATGCCCATTATGCCACACGCCGTAATGCCCATTGCATATACCACACGCCGTAATGCCCATTACATATACTGCACGCCGTAATGCCCATTACATTTACCGCACACCGTAATACCCATTACAGGTTATACCATACAACGTAACGGCCATTAAATGTTATACGACACACCGTAATGCCCATTACCCATTATACCATATCCCAGGGGTGGATCCAGAAAAAAAATTACAGTGGGGGCACCCCTCCCCAGCGGCCTCGTAACTGCCTGGCTCCCCCACCCACATCCAAGAAGCAGGCTCCTAATTGTACCCTTCACCCAGCAGCAGCATCCTTACTGTACACCCGCTCACCCAGCAGCAGCCTCCTTACTGAGTGTACCCCCCCTCACCCAGCAGCAGCCTCCTAACTGTACCCCCGCTCACCAAGCAGCAGCCGCCTAACCCCTAACCCAGCAGCTCACCATCACTTAAAAGAAGCAGCGCCAGGACTGACTGCATCGGCGAATTGGCAGCGTGTTGTCCCCTGGCCTCAGCTAAGCAGCGTCCGCGTGGCACCCAGTCAAGATACAGGCAAGTGAGCAGCGCCCGTCACACCACCGTCAAATTCGGACACAGGGTGGTCCAGCCCCAAGGTGCCACGCACCTCTGCTCCACTGCAACGTCCACAGCTTCTCCATTTACTGTTCCACCGAGCCAACCACTGCTACCGGGCATCAGTTGCTGCTTGTCCGTCCCAGCCGCTACTTCCCGCTGCTACACAGTGCTTGCAGGAGAGCACCACAGCCTCTTGCCCTGTCACTTTATCTCACCCCCTCTCATCCCGTCACACTTGTGTCTAGATCCACTTCTATTCTTTGAGGAGGACGTGTCACACCTCACCTCCTCTCACCAACATCACATCACCCAATCACCTCACCACCTGTAACCTAACCCCCTCCAGCTACCCATCATCTCACTTCGTCACCTCACCACCTCTCATCTCACCTTTCTTTTCCTGACACTTTAACACCCCCTCTCTCTGTGACACTTGCTCCCCCCCCCCCTCCGTGCCTTTGCCTGACACCCCCTCTCTCATTCCTTCTATTTCCAAAAATTGGTGTGAAAATTGGCAAGTAAACATTTTTATTCATCATAATGAACTGTAATATTTACCCTTTTTTTTTTATACAGGAATAACTTTTTTTATTTTATTTAAATTTGTATAACAAATGGCGTTTTTTGCCAATATTTTACATCTCTCACAGAGCTGTTGGCATTTTTAGCGGATATTATGGCGCATCTCTCCGATGTTGGCACTCAAAGGGTTAAAGCTCGTTCTCCTGCTGTATATTAGCGCTTGTGTAAATTCCTAATTTGTAATGCTCAGTTGGCATCTGTAGAAGTGGTATGCCCTGTGTGGGTTATTGGTTCTCACTGTGCCCTCCCTAACAATGGCCCTTATTCTGGTTCACTCACAAAGGCAAATTCCTTCTCAAATGGAAACCATGTGCAATGCAGGGGGGTGCCATTTGGGTGGGTTTTAGTACAAACTGTAAAACATAATGCAGCCAGTATTTAACCTGCACAGAAACAAAATAACTCACCCAAATCTAACTGCACATCTCTACATCTGCAACCCCCCCTCCCCTGCAGTGCACATGGTTTGTACTTTTGAGAAGGAATTTGCATTTGCGAGTGAACCAGAATAAGGGCCAATGTCTCTCCTTTGGAAACCAATGCTGTTTTAGATCATAGTAGAAAAGCTGATCAGTCTTCAGTAGAAATGCTGGCTGCCTCTGCAACACCTAATCCAGATTCAGTGAAATAGAGAGGCAGTCAGCATTACTAACAATGACATAGGATTGACCAAGCGTTAATGGGCATGGAAGGTGGACACAAATACAGTAGGGTGCATCACTGTGTCATAGCAATGAGCAGGGAACAGGTATAGTTCTGGGAGGCCCTGTTCCTAGTACATGCTTCAGTGGGGTGGGTACAATTTTTAGTCACACGCTAGTAAGACTGTATACTGGTCTATTTACTCAGACAGGTGTGTAAATCATTTTCTGTGCTCATGCACTCATGATAATCGAAAAGGATGGCGAATTTGCCCTTCAACGATCATCTCCGAATACCCCACCCTGGTTTAGAGTCTTTTGTTGCATAACTGTTTCCATACTTGTGTGTTCTCCTGCATCCTGTAAAGAGGTCCGTTATATGCTGCCTGGTGTCCGAGGTTCTGAAATCACATGACCTTCCATAAATAGATATAAACACTGCCTGTTAGCAATTTCAGTTTAGGAACTCCTCCCATTCCTTGTGGCGAGTCCAGAGCTAACGGAATTGATTTCCTTGCACATTGTTAACACTGTTGGTTGCCTGCCAGCGTTGAGCTCAGTAACGAAGAATTTCCCACTTGTACTCACTGCTGCTTCGCATTCCTGGACGCAGTGTCATTCATTCACAACAAATAAGCCGAATATGTATTTTATCCATGAAATAATATTCTGAATCAAATATGCTCTTACCGCACGGTGATTACACTCTGATGCATTGGCAAGATAATAATAATAATAATAATAATAATAATAATAATAATAATAATAATAATAATGTCTTTATTATCATAAAATGCTCACATACATGAACATTAAACGAAATTCAGTTGTGAACAATGCAAAAGATAAGAAAAAGACAAAAGTAGAACAAATATGCAAATCAAGATCTATACCCAGAAAAATTCCGCCTAAGAATTTAAAACACGAATTGCTGTTGGAAAGAAGCTCTCTCTGTATCGTTTGGACTTACACAAGACAGAACGATAACACTTGTTGGAGGGGAGCAAGGAAAACAGATCACTACTAGGATGGGAAGAATCCCTCAAAATACTGTTAGTCTTCTTGAGAAGCCGGGATTCAAATAAGATGTGTATATAGATGATATAAAAGGATCTTGCGCTGGGCGACTTGTTTGTATGTATGTGTGTACATATGTGTAATTACATACATTTCTTTTGGACTTTTTTTTTCAAAAATGTTTTTTATTGATCCTCACCAATCACATAGTTGACAGATAAAAAGGACATGAGACAATATTATTAGATGAGGAGCAATCCACAATTTTCTAATTTTCCAAACTAATAACAATAAACTTAAAATACCATATATACTCGAGTATAAGCCTACTTTTTCAGAACATTTTTTATGCTGAAAAAGCCCCCTCGGCTTATACTCGAGTGAGGGTCCCACTTGAGTCAATAAGTTTTCCCAGTTTTTTGTTGTAAAATTAGGTGGGTCGACTTATACTCGAGTATATACGGTATAAGAAATTAGAACATAATATGGAGGCCTCAGTTTCTAAGTGGTAGTATTAGAGATATTATTGTGGGATTGACAATGGCAGCTGCATAAAGACTGGGGTGCCACATATCAACCCTAGTAGCAATATAGCAATAATACGAAATAAAGGGGTAAAACAAAACATTAGCCCGTTCCTAAAACCAAGCAGTCATGCCTAATGTTCCTTCTAGCACCTGCTATCTTTGAAAACTCATGCAGTTCCTTTTCCCTGCCTGGGGTGTCAGTGTGGTCTGTATATCAGCACTGATTTGCAAACCAGACCTGTGCTAGGAACACCACAGCAGACAGCGACACCCCAGGCAGGGAAGAGGAACTGCATGGGTTTTCAAAGATGGCGGTTGCTAAAATGAACACTACTGCCATCCATGGACGGAATAAGGAAAAAAGTGAGAGGGAAGATGAGGTTAGCGTGAAATTTAGTAGTTGGATTGTAACAGGGGTCTTATTTTGGAGAAGTTGTAAATGATACCATGAAGTAGACTGGAAGCTGGATAGAATTGCTGTTTTAGTCCTCAGAGATAGGGTTTGAATATATCTGTCCCAACATTTAAACAGGGCCGGGCTCATAGATATATGAAGCGATGTCTCCAGCCAGTCCATGGTAAATAAAGTAATCTGGAGGTTGCCGTTTCCAGAGAGGGGGCTGAAGTGTGTATCCACTGCTGTAAGATGGTTTTCCTGCCAACCGCTGAGAGAATCGGGAGTTTCTTCTCATATTTAGGGAGAGTTGATCCGTGACATAGCCGAGTAAAGCCCAAGATTTAGTTGAAAGGGTAATATTAAGGAAGAGGTAGCGTAGGTGTGTAAGGAGCTCCAAAGAGTTTGGATGTGGTGGCAGGTCCAGAAGCAGTGGTGGAGATCTGCGTCACAGGAGTGACATTTTGGACAGTCGGAGGTGGTAGCTGTTCCCATCAGATAACCGTGTTTAGGGGAGTAGTACGCTCTGTGAGATATTATATGACATCTCTTGGTATGAGATAGTAGGGATAAGTTTAAGATGTACTAAGAATGTAGATAGAATGGTCTCGGGGTCTAAACCGAGTTTTGTGAAGTCCCGGGAGGTCTTTGTACAGTTCAGGACGTATGCGTGCATATATTGTAGAAATGGAATGTGTGCAGGTGCGAATAACGGAGTCAAGGGGGTTTGTGATTTGGACTGTATGTTTAGCAGCCAAATTGGTTCATAAATGCTAACAGGAAGCCCAGTCCATGTAGGGCTCGGGCGCTGAATGCAAATTCCTATTCAATTTTCACAATGAGATTATTGCCTTCTAAAGCGGAGTACACACTATTGTTTTTTATAATTTTTACAATTGGAAACCGTAACGGAATCCTATAGAGGTAGGAGGGCCCTGCTCGCAATCTTACAATCTATAGCGATATTAGGAGAGATACATAAGGATAGGAATCCATACCACGGCAGCCCCACCAGATTGCAAGACAGTCCTGATAGGATGCAATGATCTATGAATGCTACTGGAGGTTATGTGAGGGTTCCGGTATATGATAAGCTGCCTGAGGTGAGTTTTCAGGGAACGCTTCAAAGTTTGGAGGCTAGAATGTGCATGGGAAGGCATTCCGTAGGTTTGGTGCTGCCCGATGAAAGTCCTGCAATCGT
The DNA here is from genome assembly GCF_055691185.1 of Crinia signifera. NCBI lineage: Eukaryota > Metazoa > Chordata > Amphibia > Anura > Myobatrachidae > Crinia > Crinia signifera. The sequence continues at coordinate 7,090,060 of NC_139227.1, read as the reverse complement.
GAATGGGATCTAGTAATGTGTGGATGAGTGACGCAGATCTCGTGCAGGGCGGGGATATATTTTGAGATAAGCGAAGAGATGAAGGTTGGTGTAGTCAGGTTATAATTAGAGATGAGCGGTCCGGAATCCAAACTGTTCCAAACAGTCGGCTCGCGACTTTCCGGCTTTGCTCGGAAATCCAAGCGTGGCCGAACGTGGCAATCTGGCGTTGGAATCTGGTGAGAATAAAGTCTATAAAGGCTCGGAGTCCTGGGGGGTTACTTTGTGCCGTGCAGATGGGTTTTGTGTGCTGGGTTATATTATATATACTTGTATTGTACTGGTTGTGTATACTTATGTATATATCGCATACACCAGAGGTTCCCAATCTTTTTTGATTCACGGCACCCTAGAGAATCAGAATTTTTTTCACGGCACCCCTAGGTCCCAAAAAAATTAATTTGATTGGGTTTGTATGCGATTCTTAGTGGCAGTTATGTGGTAAAGGATAAGATTTGCTTCTGTTTGTACACATTCTATGATTGGCAGCCACCAGCACTGGTTTTGCTCATAAATAATTAACCATTAATAATTTGAGTTGGTCCTGGACCACCAAGCTGCGGCACCCCTGCATATGTCCCGAGGCACCCCAGGGAGCCACGGCACACAGTTTGGGAACCACTGGCATACACCATGATTTCCATGAGTTGTTGTTTTTTTTTTTTTTTTTTACATTTTCGGATTTTACGGATCTCTCTTAAATGTTTGCTACCCCATAGAATAGTGTGCACCTTTGTGTGATCAGGGGTGTAAATCTGGCTGCCGTTGCTAGCATTTAAATGCTGTGCTAAGGGCAATTCGTCCCTTTATTAGAATCCCCCCTTAAAGCATATAGAGGTCACAATCAAGGGGTATATTTAATTAAAGTTGGATCCATTCCGACATGCCTTATTCATTGCAGCCAAATCCCACTGTCTGACTTTGAATGCTACTGCTGCTGCGAGATCTATATTGCAGTGTAAAAATAAAGCAGTCATTGTTTTCCCTGCACAGAAAAAAAATTACTCGCCCAAATTTAATTTTCTCTGCACATGTTACATCTACCCCACCTGCAGTGCACATGGTTTTATCCATTTTAGAAGGAATTTGCCTTTGTGAGTGAACCAGAATAGGGGCCATTGTTTGTGCGACTGAGTCTGTATACGGAGCAGAACCGGAATTCTATGATAAAATAAGCTGCTGCATTGTAGCACTTTGTGTACGGATTTTGAGACTGTCACACAGATAAAAAATGTGATATGAAATTAATCAGCGCAGTGAAATCATGCATCCTAGTCACATTGCATGGCATCAGCTGAGAAGAAGCAAGAGAAACTAGAACGTTCTCACGCAGCTTGGTGTGACTGCAGCACAAATGTATGAAGCTAGATGTATAATTAGTGTTTGGAGCAAAACCAGTTTGATGTTGCAGTGTAAATGATTGCCGCTTTAAAGCAAACCCTGGCGATTTCTCACCAAATCTCTCACTTTCTGAATCTCTCGTCTTATTACATTTCACCCCAGAAGTCACTCTTGTTCCCCCCCCCCCCCCCATAGGGCCTTATTCTGTTTCCCTCTCAGAGGCAAATTCCTTCTTAAATGGACAAAACCATGTGCACTGCAGGGGGGCAGATGTAACATGTGCAGAGAGAATTAGATTTGGGTGAGTTATTTTGTTTCTGTGCAGGGTAAATACTGGCTGCTTTATTTCTACATTGCAATATAGATCTCACTTTGAAGTAAAACCCCACCCAAATCTAACTCTCTGCACAAGTAACATCTGCCCCACCTGCAGTGCACATGGTTTTGTCTGTTTGAGAAGGAATTTGACTCTGAAAGTGAACCAGAATAAGGCCCTTAGTAAGAGGCAGATCAGAAGGTTAATGTCTGTTCCTTCCAGAATGCATGCGGTCACCACTAACCAGCATGTTCTCACCTTAGGGAATTGCTGCCAACTTTGTCAGGTTTTTTGTGTCATTTGATACTTTATCAGGCATTTTGTTATATTGCTGAGCAATTGATCAGCACGATCTGTTCCCCATGTTTCTGGATGTCTCTGATACACCTACGTGGGACTACAACTGGGTACACATTACATGATAGGTACACATGCCATGTTGCATTCGGCATGTGCAAAACAAGTGTCTAAAATGTCTGGGCGCTAATCAGTTGTTTTGGGCGACCAGTAACAAAGCTGCACCTATCATGGGTTTCTGGTTGTATCCTCGGGTGCAAGCACTAATCCACCTAAATTAGGCATTTGGGTCTCACACCTAGCATAGGAGACGTGCAGCAGCGAGTGTGGACGGAAGGACTACTGTGTCTAGGTAGTCAGTATGGAAGTCAATGCAGACAACGGCGCCAACCGAAAGGTCAACATGCAATAAGTGGATATGGTCTAAAGGGCGCCAACCGAAAGGTCAACATATGTTTTTCATATTTTTGGTGTCCATGTTGACGCCTGCCTGGCTCCCCACTTAGTGTCACGCATACCCTCACATGGCTTGCACACTTTACCCAATTGTAGTGAACGCGGATGGTATGGGGAAAAAAAAGTCCCAAAAAGATATTGTGAAAAACTTGCGGGTACTTGTGTATTATCACGGCGCCCCCGATTTTCCATTGCAGGTCATTGTACAACCAAAAATCGCATCGCATGCGTGGCGAGCGCAGCGCAATACTTGTGAAGTTATGCGCGTCCCCTCACGGGGCACGCTGCGCTTGCCACGCTTCTGGCTCGCTGCGCTCGCCACACTATATAAAATCAACTCCACGCCGACGTGGATAGTGGGGTTATGAAAAGGTCGGAGGACGCGTTCCGCCGCCACTCTTCGGATTGGCGTTGATAGTGCGGTGGCATTAACAATGGGGGGGCATTTAACATACTTATTACCCCATCAGGGTGGGGATACAATTAAAAATTGGATCTGGCTGGGCATTTAACATTGAAATCGCATCGCATGCCATTATAATGGCATGCGATATTAAAATTGTACACTCTGCCCGGGAAAAGCCTCAAATCGGTCCCATCGCATACCTTAATTAGTGGTATGCGATGGGCGCCGTTATAATACACAAGTACCAACTTGCGTTGACCCTTTGACCAGGTCCAACCTTTTAACCGCTTCCCCAAACAACTGTATTAGCTCCTGCATAGTACCCGGAGACAGGCATAGTACCCGGAGACCGGCATAGTACCCGGAGACCGGCATAGTACCCGGAGACCGGCATAGTACCCGGAGACCGGCATAGTACCCGGAGACCGGCATAGTACCCGGAGACCGGCATAGTACCCGGAGACCTACACTATTAAGGAACAAATTTTGAGAGCGACTTCTGTAATTTATTTAGAAAAATGAATAGGTCAGTAAGCTCACCTGTGTGTGTGTGTGTGTGTGTGTGTGTGTGTGTGTGTGTGTGTGTGTGTGTGTGTGTGTTTGGCCTTGAGCATATTTAAAGAACCTCAGCAGTTTTATTGACTTTGACCCATGTTTGCTTTCAGGAACAAGTTGTGCATTTACCTTGTTAATATTATTTATAGAGAATGGCCTATGATCACTCTTGTTCATTTGGGGTATGTAGCTGAGATGTAAACGTCATGCTCATAAATGGTTCTAGCAGACAGATCTCTCCGCGTTCATACTACCGGGAAAGTGTAAAATGGCAAGTTCTGTAATTTTCTAAATGTAGATCATTGACTCAAACTGTTGGTATCTCAGTTCAGTTGGGCAGTACGGATGGTGAACTGTTGTTGGCGTTAGTGTAGAGGAGGAGGAGGTATCCTATGAGGAGTGTAGATGGGTATAAGTATTGTGTCCCCCCCCCCCTGCCCTATGGGTGTGTCATAAGCTATGTCTGGTTCAGTTGAATCTGTCTATTGTGGGGAAAAATGCTAAAATGTTTGAATGTTCCCTATGTACCTATTGCACACAGAAGTGCTGCTCATTGTATTACTCAGAGTAAGTAAAGCTGCAATATTATATTATAGCGAGACAGCTTTCATAACTTTTTGTATTTCTAATTATTTTTACAGCCTTCATGAAGAGATTCTTGACTTTTATAAATATATGTCCCCTCGGCCCGAAGAGGAGAAGATGAGGATGGAGGTTGTAAATCGAATTGAAAATGTAATTAAAGAGCTCTGGCCAAGCGCTGATGTGAGTATAACGTTGTCTGGTCTCCCAGATACTTATGTATGTGAGCCCAGATACAAACTACACCTACAGCGAGCTAGCACAGGATGGCAAGCCCCTTACACACTGCATGACGAGCTCTGCCACTGCTGCATGCCTGCTTGACTAACACTGAGAATACAGCACAGGATGCCAAGCCCCTTACACACTGCATGAGGGGCGCTCCCACTGCTGCATGCTTGGTTGTCTAACACTGAGAATGCAGCACAGGATGGCAAGCCCCTTTCACACTGCATGACGGGCTCTGCCACTGCTGCATGCTTGGTTGACTTACACTGAGAATGCAGCACAGGATGGCAAGCCCCTTACACACTGCATGACGGGCTCTGCCACTGCTGCATGCCTGCTTGACTAACACTGAGAATGCAGCACAGGATGGCAAGCCCCTTTCACACTGCATGACGGGCTCTGCCACTGCTGCATGCCTGGTTTAATATCTAACACTGAGAATGCAGCACAGGATGCCAAGCCCCTTACACACTGCATGACGGGCTCTGCCACTGCTGCATGCTTGGTTGACTAACACTGAGAATGCAGCACAGGATGGCAAGCCCCTTACACACTGCATGACGGGCGCTCCCACTGCTGCATGCCTGGTTGACTATCTAACACTGAGAATGCAGCATAGACATTACATGATGCACAGGAGCACGCATTAACGGTACTGTGCATACACCCTAACCCTTATTATTATTTTTTTTACATTCTTGCCCAGCAGAGCCAAAATGAGTGATAAAGTCTAGTGTGTGTGAGTGGTCATATAGGGCACACAAATGTCTTTGGCATTGTTTCAGTCATGTTGATAAATGCGTTCCCTAAGATTACCCTAAAACATCTGTTTTCAAAGGATACTGACAAAGACTAATCTAATCCCTCAAATGTATGTACAGGGAACCTCCCCAGATATTGGAACAAGCTTCAGACCGTGAGGGCGTTGTAGCTTTGGTCTACGCTTACAAAGAGTACCCAGAGAGGGACCCGTAGCGTTCTTTCACAGCACTTGCCACTCACGCACGCTTGGCTTGCAGGCTGCACTAAGAAGGGCCTCTGTCCCTGCAGGTGTCAATTAAGGCGAAACTTCATTTGCGATTGCCGAAATAGCTCCAACATAAGCTGGCTGACATCATTATTGATGGGGCCCTTTTGCAGGCTAATGGTGTGTACACACGGTAGATATGCCGTGCGATGCGAGTCCCAATACGATCAGATCGTATCGGGACTCGCATGGCACGCCATGCATGCAGTGGCACAATTTTGACTATATAGTGCAGATCTGCATTATATAGTCAATGCAGCCAAGACTATCTGTCTTCCGATACGTAAACGCGCATCGGGATCGCAAGCAGATTGTAAGGATTAAAACCCTTGCGATCTGCATGCGATGCCGACACGAAGTTGACTATCGTCAACATCGGAAGGCATATCTTACCATGTGTACACACTATAAGCCACATAATCCCAAGCCTGTCTTTGTGGGTACCTTTAGTTATTCATTAATTGACTTTGTATATATTTCAGGTGCAAATATTTGGGAGTTTCAAAACGGGTCTCTATTTGCCTACCAGGTAAGCGATTTGGTGTGTGTGTAATATATATGTAATATAAGTAGATATCCAGATCCTTCTGATTCTTCAGACTTATTTATATGTACTGATCTTCCAATTGCCCGGACGCTGGCCTTAGTGGCTTGTCACTATAGTGTGTATGTCTGTCAGCATGCTACGCTACCACTAGTCTGTCTGTATACCTGTAATGTCTTTCATTAGATCATTTCTCTTTTGTTTTTTCTTCTAACCATATGATTGGCTCCTTCCTTGTAGTGACATTGACCTTGTGGTTTTTGGGAAATGGGAGAACTTACCACTGTGGACGCTGGAGGAGGCGCTGCGGAAGCACAAAGTCGCTGACGAAAACTCCGTCAAAGTTCTTGACAAAGCCACAGTGAGTTTTTCTGTAATTATTCAAAGGCACAGAAGCAAAGCACTAGGGGTACAAGCAAAGCTATAGGGGTACATTTACTAACGCTCCTATCAATGAAGACGTGACATTGCCCGTAGCAACCAATCAGATTCTATCATTTCACTATTGCATCCTAGAAAATGATTGACAGAATCCGATGACCTCTTCATTTTTAGGAGCTTTAGTAAATTTACTAAAGGGATTTGTCTGCCTTCCAGCACCAATCACAGGCTAGAATACCTTGTTGCTATAGGAAACCTAGCCAGTGCTAGATGATGCATAGACCTATAGAACTATCCGTGGGATGTATGTAGCGCTGCTGCTGCTGCACTGGAACAGTATTATAGGTGGTTACACATCAAAGGCATAAATGACGGTACCGGCAATGCTGGTGATCAGTGACGGACCCCTAAAATAGCGCTTCTGTGGAGTAATGCCAGCTACAGCCGTTACCCTCTGCAAGGTGGCGGGACAAGGGAGCCCCGGCCGGGACAAGGGAGCCCCGGCCTGGGACAAGGGAGCCCCGGCCTGGGACAAGGGAGCCCCGGCCTGGGACAAGGGAGCCCCGGCCTGGGACAAGGGAGCCCCGGCCTGGGACAAGGGAGCCCCGGCCTGGGACAAGGGAGCCCCGGCCTGGGACAAGGGAGCCCCGGCCTGGGACAAGGGAGCCCCGGCCTGGGACAAGGGAGCCCCGGCCTGGGACAAGGGAGCCCCTCCTGCTTCACTGTAATAGGAGTAGCAGGAGCAGCCTGTTCTCCATGAGAAGTGGATTCTTATAGGGCCTACACACATGCCAATAGTAAGGCATTCTCTAAGTGACTTTGCTTAGTTTGGCAAAAGTCGCTTAGAAAATGCCCCTACATCAGGGGGTAGGGGGGGTGTGCAAAATAATACCAGTGTCAATCGCATTTTTTGTTCAAATAAAAATGTTGCGTAAATAAAATATCAATGTCCTAGATAAGTTAAAGATTACAGGTCTTTATGATGAATAAAAATGTTGGCTTTTCGGTTTTCACACCAATTTTGACACTCACTTGGCACTCAAAGGGTTAAAGTAATTAGACGGAATTCCCAGCATTTCTACTATAACATTCTATAATGTTTGTTGTTTCAGTGACCAGTGTTGCACTTCCTCATTTGCTGGATATCTCGGCAATGTCCTATCAGTGGTTTCTATGTAGATTTGCTGCTGGACTGGAACAGCATTGTAGATTTCTGCGTATCAGAGGTATAAATGCTGGGAACCCTGGGGCAGATGTATTAAGCCTTAACAAGAGATAAATGCAGGGGTGATAAGGAGATAAACTTCCAGCCAATCAGCGCCTTACTGACTTTTTTCAAACACCGCCTGTAACATGGCAGCTAGCAGGTGATTGGCTGGACGTTTATCTCTCCTTATCCCCCTTGCATTTATCTCTTGTTAAGGCTTCATACATCTGCCCCCCTGTGTGCTGCAGTCATGGTGAAGGCAATGCTGGTGGTGTAGGTGACCAGGCTAGAGAAGTTTGGGCACAGGCTTTTACGGTTGGTATGGGGCACACCTGGTATTTGACAGCTATTGGGCACCTATTTCATTTAACCCCTTCAGTGGTGTGTTTTTTTTTTGTTTTGTTTTTTATACGGCAGCGTTACCCCACTGGGCGAGTTTTTATTTTAGGGGGAGCGCTACCTATAAAAAAAAACCACGCTGTCCCCCTGGGCTGGGCAGCGCCGCTGAACACTATGCCAGCCGGCGCCACGACCCTGCACCCAGCATGTCAGTAGCCGGCGCCAGAGACTTCAATAGAAAAGCCGGGGGGGGGAGGAGGGGGAGCTGGGCAGCGCTGAAGCTGGCTGGGTTCAGCGCTCTAAACAGGGGCAATCCTGAGAATTTTTCGGGCTGGACACTGAGGCACAGCCCGGAAAATTCTTGGGATTACCACTGAAGGGGTTAAACGCTAAAGCAGTGCGGCTCATAGTTCTGGCTGATATCTATCCAGGCTTTGGGCAGTATTCAATGAAAAAGTTCTCCGTGCATGGAGAGCGTTTTATTTAGCTCTCCATGCACTCTCCGTGTTCCGGAGGGCTCGCTGCCACTCCTGCTCCCTCTATTCAATGTGGTTAAGACTCGCCGCCACTCGCGGTGAGTCTTAACCCCTGCAGGGAGCAGGGAGCTTTCAGGGAGCCGGAAGCAGCCAGAGAGATTAAAGTCTCCCTGGCTGCTCCAGAGGACTGTGGAGGGGAGGGGGGCTCTCCAGGACCCAGGCTGCACCCCCCTATAGCCAGCGGGGGACCCAGTATTCACTGCACCGTTCGTGCATAGTTACGTTTGGCTGCAGTGAATATATGAATATCTAATGAGCGGCTCGAGCGCTCGGGCCCCCTGCTGGCTGCACTGTGTAAAAAAAAAAAAAAAAATGAAAAAAAAAATATTTTTTTTTAAAATTAAATATATATTCATGTGCTATAAGCACATGAATACAAATAACATGCCCCTTCACAGGAAAAAAAAACTGATTTTTTGACACCAAAATTTAAAAAAAAAACCTTTACGTTCAAAAGTTCACATTCCAGCTCTCCATCAAAAGATGGAGAATTACTACACGGAGAGAGACGGAGAAAATCACTTAGAAAGACGGAGAACATTTCACATTGAATAGGGTTGCTCGCTTTTGGAGAGCAAAATGCTCCGTCCAAGGCGAACAAAGCACAAATTCTCCACAAAACACGGAGAACTTTTCTCATTGAATACTGCCCATTGATACGGTGGCGTGCTTTTTTTTTTTTCTCTTCTTCTCTTTAGGTCCCAATAATTAAGCTAACAGATTCTTACACCGAAGTTAAAGTGGACATAAGTTTTAACGTGCAGAATGGGGTGAAAGCCGCGCAGCTCATCAGGGATTTTATCAAGGTAAGTAAACGCGCAAAGATGATGGAGATATTTCATGTGTGTGTAGAATTAGTAAGCAGATTTTGTATAGAGCTTAATATATATACGTACACATACATTACATTTATATATAACTATATATTTCTAAAAGTATTCAGGGGCCTTGACCACTACAGGAACAGGGTGCTGACATTGTGATCTATCATATACTTTAACATGGAGTTGGTGGTTCTTGGAAGGCTTTGCACAAGACTCTGGAGGGTCACTAAACTCCGCACAGTTAGGGTCTTGGTGGGAATCGGACCCATGACCTCGGTGCAGTATTGCTAACCATTACACCATCCGTACTGCCCTAGGTATGGCTAAGTGCTCGGTTTTATACACACGTGGCCACAGGTCTGATAAGAAACAGTGCAATTCAATAATTAACAGGTTCAGCCAATTAAAATACTTTTTTTTTTTTTCATCAATAGGTTTTTATTGGTACAAATTTATGTATGGGGTACAGAAAAGAAAAAAGGGGGAGGAACCATGGGGGGGGGGGGACTGCAGTCGGGGAAAAAAACGGGCAATATAGGACAATAATAGTTTACAGACAGAAAATTATACATGGCCATAACATACATGGTGGAACGCTACGCAGAGCGAACTGAAAACAAACCTACAAATACAAAATCGGTTTAAAGTTAGTCTAGGGTGAAGGAACCCAATAGAACCTAGGCAAGGGGTGAGGGAGGATTCGAATCCGGGTCAGGGGATTCATTCAGGCTGAAGAGGGTGGTTTGTCTAGACAGAGTTGGGGCGAAAGGTCTTGTGCCCTCTCTCGCAGACATATATGTGAGCCAGGGTGCCCATTTAGAGTGAGGCGAGGAAGGGTTAGGGGAGTGGGGCTGGAAACCCGTTTCCATGAGGAAATGGTGGTTTATTTTTAATATGACCTGGAGAAAAGGAGGGGGGGCTGGCTGCTTCCAGTGTTGCGCTAGGTTTGCTCTTGCTGCTATAAGGATGTATCCAAGGACATATGTTTTGCTACTCGGGAGTTCCTGTGGATACACATGAAATAAAGCTAGGAGGGGGTCAGGGACAAGAGTTAGTTGTATCACTTCCGAGATGAGTTCAAAAACCTCACTCCAGTATGCCTTGAGTTTGTGGCAGGACCAGAAAATGTGGTAGATGGAACCTATATTTCCGCATTGTCGCCAACACATATTGGAGCACGATGGCCAAAAGGTGTGTAGGCGATCTGGGGTTAGGTAGAGGCGGTTTATCAGTTTGATATGCATCTCCGAGTGATTGAGGCATCTAGACATTGTGTGAGAGGATAGAAATATCTTCCGCCATTGATGGTCGGAGAGCTGAATGCCCAAATCAGATTCCCATTTTTTATGGGCAGGAGATTTGGTAAACTCTGTGGGGGTTATAAGTGAGTTGTACCAGAAGGAAATGTCCCCTCTGGATAATGTCTGGGAGGGGCGGGACAAGATCATCTGGTGGCGGGGGTCTATAGTGGGACAGTTAGCGAAGTGGGAATTCCACCAGTGTGCCACTTGGAGATAGTGGAGGTACTCATGGGGGGGGAGGGAGTATACTTCCTGTAGGTAGGGAAACGGTCGGATTGAATTGGCGTCGACTATGTCTCCCAAAGCTGTGATCCCCCTTTGTTTCCAAAGAGTGAGATTGAGGTTGGGGATTAGTTTCGCCACAGTCGTGATGGGGAGGGTATTGATAAGGGAGGTGGAGGCACGCATGGTGGACAGTAATAGGTCCCATGCATACAGAGTAGCGGACGTTGTAGGGAGAAGGGATGGTGAAGGGGGCCTGATGTGTTTTGGGATCTTGAAGAGGTCACGGAGAGGAATATCGGGGGAATGGCGTTGTTCAATATCTACCCACGCCCTATGAGTTGAGCTTTCAGAATAGTGTTTGGAAGGGGCAAGAAGGCAGGCTAGTTGGTATTGGGACAGGTCCGGGAGGTCGAGACCTCCGTAGGCTCTTGGGAGTGTCATTTTGGAACGGGCTAGAGTGGGGGGCTTGGAAGCCCAGATATATTTTGTCAGGATGGATGTCGCTTGTTGAAGGAGCTTTTTAGGGAAAACATAGGGGATAGTGCGAAATAGATACATTAGTTTGGGCAGGAGAGACATTTTAAATGCCGCCATCCTGCCCATCCAAGAGATTTCATAAGCTGACCAGGATCTGGATAGTGATGTAATGGAAGCAAGGAGGGGGGTAAGGTTAACATCAAATACTGATGACATGTTGGGTGGGATGTGGATACCTAGGTACTTTATGGAGGTGGTTTGCCAGTTGTAGGTATAGGAGGATTTCAACTGGGGGAGCTGGTCTGTAAGGTTAATTGGCAATGCATCCGTCTTGGAGGTGTTGAGTTTATAATAGGAGGCGGCGCTGTATGCAGTAAGTGTCTCGTGGACGTGTGGGAGCGTGTGGGTGGGGTCTGTCACAAATAATAGTACGTCGTCCGCGAAGAGGCTTAATTTATGCTTGTTGGGGCCCACCTGGAGACCGGGAATGTTGGGGTTTTTGCGGATGGCCGTGGCCAATGGTTCAATGGAAAGGACAAATATTAGGGGTGAAAGTGGACAACCCTGCCCTGTGCCATTGGTGATAGGGAAGGGGGAGGAGAGAAAACCATTGCTGAACACACGGGCAGAGGGGGAGCTATATAGTGACATAATTGACGATAATATACGATCCCTGAAACCGAAGCGAGACAAGACTTCCTGCATATACCGCCAGTTAAGGCGGTCGAATGCCTTTTCGGCGTCAAGTGAGACTAGGAGAAGATCCTGGTTAGCTGACAGGGAGTCTATTAGGTTAAAGACTCTCCGGGTGTTGTCCGGGGCCTGGCGTCCCGGGACAAACCCCGTCTGGTCCGGGTGTACCAGCAAGGGTAGGTAGAGGTTGATTCGGGATGCCATTAATTTGGCGAAGATCTTGATGTCAGTGTTCAGGAGGGCTATTGGGCGATAGTTTTGGCACAGGGCAGGGTTCTTACCGGGTTTTGGGATCGTAATAATTCTGGCTTCTAAGAGTTCAGGGGGGGTGCGGCCGAGCGTGGAGAGTTCATTGAACAAATCAGTAAGGTAGGGGGAGAGCAAGTCACTAAAAGTTTTATAGAAATCTGTAATGAACCCGTCCGGCCCTGGGGCTTTATTGCACGGGAGAGTCTTTATAATTGACTGGACCTCTAGACGGGACCAGGGGGCGTTTAAAGCGTCTAGTTGGGCCTGAGAGAGGGTGGGTAAGTGTAGGCTCTCAAGAAAACTGTGGATAGATGCTGGGGTAGGCTGCGGCGTGGAGGGATCTCTGGAAAGGTTGTAAAGGTTAGAATAGTAGTCTGCGAACTGATTGGCTATGTCTTTGGGGTTTAGTATTTTCTCTTTGTTGGGGGCTGTGATGAATTTAATACGGTTTCTGGCTTGCTGGGCGCGCAACTTCCGAGCTAACATTCTTCCCGACCTGTTGCTGGCTAGGTAGAACCTGTGTCTTATTCTATTTAGGGCCGATTGGGTACGGGTGAGGAGCAGTTTCTGTAGTTGGCTCCGTATTGAAGCCAGCTCTACTTTCAGGGAGTTTGATGGGGTGGCTTTGTTTCTGGCATCTAATTCCACTAATTTGTCTTCTAGGGCTTTTTGGGTTGCGGTAGCGTTTCTCTTCAGGGTTGCTCCAGCCTGAATAGCAGCCCCTCTTGTGACCGCTTTAAAAGCGCACCAATGGTTGATTACCGAGGTGTCTGATATTTTATTGTTGGACATATATAGATCCATGGATTTTTGGATGATACTTTTGGCTGCAGGGTTAGACAGTAAGTGGGGGAACAAGCGCCAGGGTCTGGGGGGGATTCTAGCGGGGTGAAAGTTCCATTGCCACACCACCGGGGCGTGGTCAGACCACGTGATAGGGAGAATGTCAACTCCTGCGGAGTGTTGGAGGGACCACTTGTCACAGAGGATATAGTCGATTCTAGAGTAGGTATTGTGTACTTGGGAGTGGAAGGTATATTCACGTCCTGTGGGGTATGTTGTTCTCCATGTATCATACATGTCGAACTCTGAGAGGAGGTTACGGAAGGCTGTCGATTGATTGTCTGTATGAGATTGGTGGCTGGATGGGAGGTGTGATTTATCTAGGCGGGGGTCTAGTGTTAAATTAAAGTCACCCAGTATTATTAAGGAGCCCTTAGTGGTTTTTTGTACCAGGGTGAAGAGTTTACGGAGGAAGGCCACTTGGTTCGTATTGGGTGCATAGATACACACTATTGTCAAAAGTCTATCTTCCAGAGAGCCGGTTAAAATCAGGTATCTACCGTTCTTATCGGCAGTCTGGGAGTTACAAATAAAGGGGGTATTTCTATTAAACAAAATAGCTACCCCATTACGCTTAAAGGGTCCATTGGCATAGAAGGCAGTCGGGTAGTTGGAATCTCTAAATGTGGGAGGTCGGGGGGAGGCGAAGTGGGTCTCCTGGAGGGCCACAATGTCGGCTTTCTGTTTGTGGAAGTATGACAGTGCCATTCTGCGCTTGTGAGGGGAGTTCAGCCCCTTGACATTTAGTGACAGCAACTTAGGCATAGCAAGAAGTTAGGTAATGCGGAGAGGTAGCTACTGCATCTATACAGGAAGAGCGCAGAAAGGGGGGATAAGTGGGATTAGTGCAGTCCAGGGGAGGGAGGGGAGGGGCTTGAGAAGTAGTATATTGACAGAGGGGGGGAGCAGGGATAGGTGAAAAACAAAAGGGTCCAATAACTAGGACCCGCACAACTACTGCAGGGGAAAAGAAAGACATTTTCATGCAGTAGTATATGGAGAGGTTGGGGGTAGCGGCCTGGCGACTCTAATTATAGAGCGAAGGAAGAGATTGGCCACCCCTCCCGTAACGACATAGTTAACTAAACAAACATTTGATATATGCTTTAAGACATAACATATAAGTATAACAGTCCACCTGAAATCTCAGGGGGGGAAACATACTAAAACAGGAGTTGAATCCTGTCAAGGCTACTTGAGATAGTGGAATAACGGGACCCCAGCCAGTGGGGCACAATGAACTATAAGAGAAAAACGAAGCCTTGAACAAGCAAACAAGCGAACAGAGAGCTGCTATAAAACTGTGAGCAGCAAAATCCCAGTGCACAAAAACCTGCACCATTGGTAAATAATAAAAGGTAATACTTAGCAATGTAGCCTCACTCGCAGTGGGGAGGAGGCGTAGGTCCATTGGCATGGGAAGTCCATCTTTAGAAAAGGAAGAATTAGACGGCAGCTAGACCTCAAGTGTCGGCCCAATCCTGGCGGAGAGGTTGTGGGCGCTTCTGCCCCTGCTGGGCAGTTATGGAAATGTCCCATTCCAATAGGAGTTTCACCCCCGCATCTAGGGATGATATTGTATAGGTGGTGTCTTCATGTGTGATGATTAGCTTCACCGGGAACCCCCACCTGTACCGGATCTCGTGGTTGCGAAGTGCCAGGGTGATGGGAGCGAACGACCGTCTGCTGGCCAGAGTTGCGGGGGAGAGGTCTTGGAACATCTGGAGGCCTCCTAGTGTGTCTGAGAGCTTTGCGTCACGGGCCGCTTTGAGTAGACGATCTTTGACTGTGTAGAAGTGCACCCGGAGCAGGGTGTCCTTGGGTAGGTCAGTGGAGATCGTTTTGGGTCTAGGCAGGCGGTGGATACGATCAATGAGGAGGTCCTTAGGGTCGGCTGAGGGGAGGAGCCTGCGGAACAGTGCTGTGGCATAACCTTCAAGTTCAGCGTTGGTCACCGATTCAGGGATGCCTCTGATTTTAATATTGTTCCTTCTAGATCTGTCCTCCAGATCCGCTAGCTTAGCTTTGTACTGGTCCATCTCAAGTTGCTGGCGATCATAGGATGATACCAGGGCATTGTGGGAAGTAACCAATTCCTCCATCTTCTTCTCCAGGTGATCCGTTCTGTCACCTATTGCCACCAATTCGGTTTTAACCTCCCGAATGGCAAGTTTGAGATCTCTGGCCAGCTCGGCCTGGAATGCTGAGAAGACTTGGCATAGTGACTTCACCGTCACTGGTTCGTCTGATTCCGCGTCTATGCCAGCTAGCCCAGAAGGTGGACTGGGTTCTGATGGGGCACTCGGGTGGGTATAAACTTGTTTCAGAGGGCTTGGTAGGTGTTGGGGGGTTTGTGGGGATTTTCTAGCAGGCATGTTGATCTTGGTGGGGGCTGCTTCTCTAGGCCTCTTTGGAGGCATGACGGAAACGGGCACTGTTTAAACGTATGGGGAGAGTAGAGATCAGGCACTGTGGGGGTCCCCTTTGGCAGGTGCGTTTTCACATGGAAGTTGCCTGGCTGAAGTCGTCACGGAGGGGCCGCCATGAGGTTACAATGGTCACATTAAGCTCTGGTGGGTGGCTTTAGCAGAGGGGGGGGGGGGGGGGGAATCTGAGGAGAGGGGATGGGAACAAGCTGAGCTCTGTGGGGTCTGGTTACAGGAGAGATCTAGTAGCCACAGTGCAGGGCAGGTCTAAGATACTTAGTGATGGCAGTCCTGTACGTGTGAAGCAGTGTGCTCCGTGTCTGTGGGGGAAGCTGGGTGTATTGGGGCAGAGAGTGATGCCGATTTGCTTGGTCCCTGAGGAGGGAGAGGATCTGAGTGTCCCCACTTATGGATGTCGCTGGTTATTGATGGGGACCTGAGAGGGAAGATGGCTAGCGCCACGTGAACGCACCACTGACTGGAAGTAGCTGGCTGACGGGTGCAGAGGATCCCCGCTCGTCGCTGCTGCCGCAGGGTCCTGAGATCCAGGGGAGAGGGATCCAGAGGGATAAGGAGGGCGTCTGCCCTGCAGGGCCTGTGACGCTAGTAGGGGTATATCCCCAAGATGGCGGCCGGAGGCTGATGGCGCCGTCCCCCTCCCTCACCGCCTCGCGGTGTCAGCAAGGCTCCCCCGCACTCACCCGCCGCCTGTCTCGTCTGAGGGTGGCTTTCGCTGGATGTGGGGAAGGTTCGCCGGGCAGACAGCGCGCCTCCCTGCACCAGGTCTCCGTCGCGTCGATCAGGTGAGGTGGTGGGGTCGCAGGTTGCAGACTTCCTCTCCTGGCGTCCGGGGTGCGTGTCCGCTTGGGGGGTTCAGCAGGCTGGCGGTCGGTTCCACCCGCTGTGCTGGGTTCTTGATCCCGAGCGTCACGCGGCGTCCCCTTCTCCAAAATTTAGGCCCCTGCTTCCTCCGTGCGACCAGGCCGCAACCCGCGGGAGCGCTGAAAAGCACTCCCCGGCTCCGCGACGCCGGTCACTCGCTGCCGGGGGGTCTGTGCTGCAGGTTAGGCAGGTGGGGTGAGGACAATCCAGCGATTTATTTCTTTTAAGAGCCAAAACCCCTCTCCTGGTTCTGGAGCTCCTAATGCGTGCGTCTGGTCAGGTTGCTCGCCAGGCCACGCCCCCCCCAATTAAAATACTTTTGTCCATATTATGTGTGTGTGGGCACCTGGACAATTGCCATTACATGGTGCCTTTACAAATCAGGCCCAAAGTGATCAATTTTATTAATGCTATGTACACAGGGTTTGATATTGCACAGCAAATAGCGCAAATCACATTGTTCTTTGCAGCACAGTCTATTTCTACCATCTCAAAACGAGGGACATGCCCGCGCTCCAAGATGGCCCCCCCTCCCCCCCCACGCCGTCCCTCCTACCTGCCAGCAGATGCTGTCACCCCGCCGGGTCCAGGTGGCGGTTGATATTGAATCGATATCAGCTGCCTTTGAATCGCAGAGTGTGTACACGCTCTCAAATGGGAGTTCTGTTCAGTGTTGCTAATATTAAACAATCAATTTTTACTTATTTAGAAACTTCTAGAAGATAATCGATAGAAGCTGATTGGTTACCCATAGCAACATCCTACCGTCAATAGAACGCACATCTTAGTAAATTGGCCCCAAAGTGCGTAACATAAATACCATGGTGTTGGGCACAGGTTTAGCACAGCCTGTGAGTAATGGTCAGTGTTACATGGCTCCCAGTTCAGTGGATATGGGGTTATGTTGTATCTACACGTTTTCTATGCTGCCGATACTGCATCCCTGGATGTATTACCGCTGCTATTTGTGTAATGCGTGTGGAGTACAATGCATCCCAGTGTTGATCAGCGCGGCTATCTACTGCTATTGATTTTGACCATCTACCCAATAAATATGTGCCGCTGATGGATTTCTAAATGGCGAATGCACAATCTAGCGCCAGGTAGAGCAGCTCAAGAGGGAGAGTGGAAATCAGAAAGTGGGTACTTTATCACTCTCTCGTAGCCCAAAAATGGGGAAAGCAGGTCCTGCCAAATAATGTCAGAATGAGCGATGATGGTACATTTACCCCATTGTTTTTTTACGTCTACATACCCACTTGTGCTGTTTCTGTGGATAGGAGACTGAAGCTGCATGGTATTGTATGGTGTGGGTTTTAATGATTTTTATTCCTCTTGCGTGACCATGTCCGTACGGGACGCAGTCTGACATCTAAGATCCCTGGTGCTTTGTCTGTTGACCTCCCCGAGCTCGCTTGTACACCTCCACATGTCAAATATGTTCACGCTTCATGCGCCACTGGTTTTTGGACTTGTTCATATGCCATGGAGTAAATGTCCTTTGAGCAAATGTAAGATCAGGTGGTTACATTTCAGCTGCGGTTAGTGATTTGTTCTATTGCCGTTTCTCAGTGAAAGTCACGTGTAACGGGACACGGTCATACATTACATGTAAGGCTTTAACTAGTGGATAATCATTGTAGGAACGACCATACTTATTACTAGTGATGTGAAATGTCCAGGACTGCAGGTTTATGGTGAAACAAATACACACAAAAGCCCTGGACAAATAGGCTCAGTGATAACTAGTTCTCTCCGTATGTATTATCGCACCCCTAACGTGCTATGGACCATTTTTGTTGCAATAGTCTGCAGCTACAGCTACTGCTATACTCACCAGACAGCCAGATCCAAAAGTCCCTGGCACTACAGAAGGTCAGGCCTAACTGCTGGCCTCTCCTATTCGGAGTCAGTGGCCAGAGCCCCAGGTCAGTGAGCATTTTAGGGGGGTGGGGGGTATTCAATCCTGGTTGTATTGGTGGTTGTGTCAAGATCCTCTTCTTTTCCGGCCAGAACGATTAATAGGCGAAGGCAATGCAACTTGCCAGTTTATGTTTCTCAAGTTTTTTTTACAATTTTGTCAGAGTTGGAGTTTCGAAAATTGGCAGGTATCTATTTAAATGTGGAGTTGTCGAGTTGGTTTAGACGGTTTTTAGTCATAATTACGACAATTTGAATTAGACAGTTTTTTTCTGTCGGGAGCAGTCTTTTTACGGCAAAATTTTAATTAATTTGTTTTCTTTGACCTCTCCTGGTTCTGAATTCAGTTGAAAGGCGACCCCTGTCACCACTACAATAAGTATCTATATCTATTATATATATACACACACACACACACACACACACACACACACACACACACACACACACACACACACACACCCCCCCTCTTTCTTAAAATCTTTAACATCTCAGAATGTAATTTAAAACCTCTATTTCTGAACGAGTAAATGAAGTGTTCTCTGAAAAATGTATAAAATAGATTTGACTTCATCAATATTTTTCAGTAAAAGTAATCCAATCTAACAAATATCTGTAGGAAATCGTATTTGCCTGGAGTACATCATAGACGTGGCAGTTCCCGGACAATTGTTGTTCTTCGCGGATATACAGCGTAGACATTTTACCTTAGGAAAGGTTTAGGGGGAAATTCAATCGCCGTCGAGCATCTCCCGTGGGGGAGATGCTCGACGGGCCCTATTCAATGCTGTCTTCCCCGACAGCATTGAACAGGGTTTCCTGTCAGAACGAGCCCGACATCTCTAGCTGTCGGGCTCGTTCTGCCGAGAACAGCCGGGAAGTGACGAGCTGCCGGCTGCAGCTCGTCACTTCCCGGCCGCAACTCGCGGCCACGCCCCCTTCTCGCCCCGCTGCAGGCGGGACATTGAATCCCGCCTGCATGTTCTCGGTCGAGCTGACCGAGAACGGGACTGGGTCACGGCAGGCGAGCAAGCTCGTCTGCCGTGACCCGAACATTGAATACCCCCCTTTGTGTCTTGGTTTTCCTGCATTGGTTTTTTGAGTGTGAGGGGGGAGTTTGAGGGGGGAGTTTGGTGACATGGATCCTTTTTTAAGGGGAGAGATTGTTACAAATCTTTCTGCTTTTCCCTTGAAAACCGGGTTGTACCAGAAATGTTGAGGCAATAAAGCTTTAATCTCCTCCCAAATACAAATTATTATTTTTTTACTTAAAAGTGCTCTAAGAGAACAATGTCTGTATTCTCATTTCTAAAAAAATGTCCTACACCAAGTTTTAGAAAGTCACCATGGGTACACATGTCGCGGCGTTGGGCACATGACTGCTTGATTAATTCTGTTGGTGATCGGCATTGCACTGCATTAAGTGTGACCTTAGTTTACTAAGTGGACTAAAGACAAAAACCCAGGAGAGTAAAATCAGGCGCAAAGGTTATATATGAGTTAAATTAAACCTATATTCAATTATTACTATGTCCACAGCATTGACTGCTGCTCCCAAAGAAAAAGGACAAACCTTTCCAAAGATAAACCAAAAAACAAGAGAGCGCACTGTGTTGATCCTTTTAGTATATGTTTTTACTTAGATAAATTCATTTAATACAATTTGATACCTTTAAAATCAAACAATAATAAAAAAACACAATAATAATAGTAATAAGATGCATGCAAAAAAGCACTTTAAAAGCTTTATATATTCCTGATGAACATCCGACTGTCTCCTTTTAATTAAGCAGAAGAAATTAATTATGCCTCAGTTCCATACAGGACAGTTCTGGACAGATGTTATTAAGAACAGCAGTTCCTTTATATATTAAATGTTTGGTCAAACGACTGTTTTATGGATAATGCTCTGGATAGAAATAAATAGGTATATTACCGGCTGATGGAAAGGTAGAAAGATGCGGCAGTGATAGTCTCCGATGAACACATGTCCGCTTCTACCGGTGTTGCTCCAGATGGTAGTGGAGCCGGTACCGGGAGCAGACGTTGCAGTCCGGGTAACAGCTGAGAAGATGCAGCGGTGGTGTATTCCGATGAGCACAGGTGTCCGCTTCTACCGGTGTTGCTCCAGATGGTAGTGGAGCCGGTACCGGGAGCAGACGTTGTGGTCCGGGTAACAGCTGGTCTGCTGACAACCAGCGTAGCTCCGATGGATTGAGAGCTGACGCTGGGAGCTGACAAGCTGGGTGAAGATGGAATGTGCACCAGGTGTCTCGATGTAGGCAGACGTCTCTTACCGCACCTTTGGCCGTAAACTTTTAAGCAATCAGATGAAGGGATCCGGGACAGTCCAGAGTTTAGTGAGTAGTTGGAATATGCGGCAATATGGAGTGTTGGAGAGGCGGACAGAGTCGGATGATAGTGTTCATTCTAGCACCCGCCATATTTGAATACCCATGCAGTTCCTCTTCCCTGCCTAGGGTGTCGCTGTCTGCTGTAGTGCTTCTAGCACAGTGTAGTCTGTATATCAGCACTGATATTCAAACCAGACCTGTGCTTGAATCACCACAGCAGACAGCGACATCCCAGGCAGGGAAGAGGAACTGCATGGGTTTTCAAATATGGCGGTTGCTAGAATGAACACTAGATGAAGTAAAGATCTTGACGCGTTTCTCCGTCTATAGGTCACTGACGGTTTCCTCAGAAGTCCAATAAAGCTTTAATCTCCTCCCAAATACAAATTATTATTTTTTTACTTAAAAGTGCTCTAAGAGAGCAATGTCTGTATTCTCATTTCTAAAAAAATGTCCTACACCAAGTTTTAGAAAGTCACCATGGGTACACATGTCGCGGCGTTGGGCACATGACTGCTTGATTAATTCTGTTGGTGATCGGCATTGCACTGCATTAAGTGTGACCTTAGTTTACTAAGTGGACTACCTTTTTTTTGCTGTGTTTCAGAAATATCCAGTCCTTCCGTTTTTGGTGCTGGTTTTAAAACAGTTCCTTCTACAAAGAGACCTCAATGAAGTGTTTACCGGAGGAATAGGCTCCTATAGTCTCTTCTTAATGGCGGTCAGTTTTCTGCAGGTGAGACATCCTAGCGGCGATTACTGCTCCGCACAGTATGACTTCCTGCCAGTCTGCTGTGTCCAGGATGAGGATACGCTGGGATATAACTTGTAGCTTTCATACGTCACCGAGCATTTTATATTTCCTTCTTTTTCAGTTACATCCACGAGAAGATGCCTGCAGTGCGGATGCCAACTATGGCGTATTACTGATAGAGTTTTTTGAGCTGTATGGGAGGCATTTTAACTATTTAAAAACTGGAATCCGCATAAAAGATGGTGGGTCTTATGTAGCTAAGGATGAGGTACAGAAAAGCATGCTCGATGGTTACAGACCATCCATGCTGTACATTGAGGATCCATTGCAGCCCGGTAAGTATAAACACTGTTTTCTAGATCAGTAGTATTGTAAGTTGTGCAGTG
This sequence comes from Crinia signifera, assembly GCF_055691185.1. Lineage (NCBI taxonomy): Eukaryota > Metazoa > Chordata > Amphibia > Anura > Myobatrachidae > Crinia > Crinia signifera. The sequence goes on along the minus strand of NC_139227.1, from coordinate 7,068,472 downwards.
ATTACATTCTGTTGTTTTGTGGTTATTGTGTCATTGCACCGGACACGTGACAATCATGAACTTAAATGTTTCTTCCCTTCCTTCCAAGGCAACGATGTAGGCCGGAGTTCATATGGAGCGATGCAGGTGAAACAGGCCTTTGATTATGCCTACGTTGTCCTAAGCCATGCAGTGTCGCCTATAGCCAAGTTCTATCCTAACAATGAAAGTGAAAGGTACGTGTAATGGATTCTAAGAAGCTCTAATCCAATCAGGCGCTGCTTTGGGGGTCTCTACCAAGTACAGCTGTGGAAAAGAAGATGGTCAGATTCCATAAATGTATACAGGATACTCATGAATTAAACAGCGCACAGTCTGCCTCAAGGTCCAAACACAGTGTAATAATTAATTCGAATAACTAAACAGTTCCACGGTGGCCATGGGGTTAATCTTCAGCATCCCAGGTCCCAAGGATGTATTGAGAAGCTTCGGAAGATGAGTACATACATACATACATACTGTAGAATTGCGCTAAGCGTGAACTTATGGTCGCCTATAACACTCGGTCTTCTACTAGCAAGACCCCCACAATCCAAATCTCCTCACAATAGTGTTATATGGCGCCCTTGAATATTTTAAAATTGGAAAAATTCCTGTCTTTCCTCAATTCTTATTTAACCAATTTATACACAATAGGAATTATCATTCATGTATAAAACATTTATTAATACAAGCATAAAAACAGTAAAACAAACTTCGTAGTTAATTCTTGTCTTTAGTAGTGTTATCCTTTGATTATGGATGATATCAAGGACCCGATGCGTTTCGTCTCGTCGAGACTTCATCAGGGGTGTGCCAATTATTTTGTAATCTGGAGAAAGTCGTTCTAGTGATATAGACTGGATATGTCTTCTCAATTTGTTGTGGTATTTCAGGAGATTTTTTAGTTCCTTCCTGTTATTGGAAGCTTGGATGTAAATCCTTGTATGTCAATTTCTCTGAACAAACCGTTCATAAATGGATTATGCTGAATTGACTCTATTGTTATTCACTCCTGTACATATATATGATTCCAGAGATATGTATATCAACCAATTTGGAATACAATCTTTTATTATTCCTCAAAGTAGTATATATTCCATTCCATGCTCCGGCTCAACTGGAACCTGCCTGGTGCCTTTCTGAGGAAGTTAATCCATATACAGTCGACAAATAACAGGCGTCACTCAGTCTTGTGAAAAAATTCTTAGTGTATTAAAACTTATTCACTTAAAAATGTAAAACACAATCTCTTCTTGTACCCCACTGTTCATCAGTGTGGGCTTGAGTACCACATGATATACATGTACAATTAACCCAATCACCGTCAATGTCTCTAGTCCCGCTGCAATGTCTGTGTCCTACGAACACACTGTAACGCTGGCGGGTGTCTCTCCCTTCCTGCTCTTCCGACAAGCGACCGGCTGGCAACTCTCTGGTAGGTACCGCCTAACACGTTTCGTCGATAACTTTGACAGTGGGCTGTGAAGTCATCAACAAAATGCGTTTTGGGCGGTGCCAGACAGTCGCTTGTTGGACGTGCAGGAACTGAGAGGGAGCACAGTCCAAAATTCAAATAAAGGAGCCAACTAACTGACTGTTAGTCAGTTTGGAATGACAGTTACTATGCCTCCCTTTTTTGAACTGTGCTCTGATCTGGTTACAACTGTTATGACCAATTGTCATTATCGGGATATCCTATTACACACACACACACACCTTTTAAACATTTTCTCTTAACGTACTGAAGAAGACTGATGCCTATTTCTGGGTTTTGCAGCATCCTGGGACGTATTATTCGGGTGACCGAGGAAGTGGTTGCTTACAGAGAGTGGATATCAACAAAATGGGGAAAGCTGAATAGATCGGAACCAGCTTACAATGGTAAGAATTAATATTTCCCATATTGCCAGGGAAGATTGACAAGTAAAAGGGAGGTCGTTTCCATGCCAGACCTGAGAGTGGCTTTGCCAAAAATACAGTTCTAACCGTTTCATGACAAGTGTCCAAAATATAGTAAAAAGTACAATCGCATTAGTAGATGAAAGGTAATATATCCCCTAATATAACCATACAACTTTGTATATGTCCAAATCAGTGATTCCATATTAGAGCACCAAAACTTGTAATGGGACAACCGATATATTAGAGAGCTTCAATAACACTGGCCATATTTGTGGGTGTTTTGTAGTGTCCAAGCAGGTGTCGCTGAGAGATAAAGGTTCAAAATGGGGATTTTGTGCCAGCAAAATGGAGGTCTCCAGAAAGACTTGGCACCTTGTGCCATCTTCGGGGCACCTGAGGGTTATGAATAGTAACTTCTGAATGTTACAACATCCAGGCACATACTTGCGGTTACCCCGCTGTTACATTTCTCCCCAATTTCCAGGTTCTTGCCCTAGTAACACATTCATGGAGTGTTTTTTTTGTTTAGTTTTTCTGTAATTCGGCCGTGACGCAGATTCCGGGGGCGGGCAGCTGAAGTAACCGGTTGTCATCTGCCGCTCTGTTCATGTACTATTCACAGCGTACCATATTGAATCGACCAAAATGTATCATCTGATAGCAAATTGGTCAAATGTGAGAATCACTAAGATCTTTTGGCGCCTTATGTTCTCTCCCGTGGTTATGTTGCCAAGTGGTGCTATCCTGATATGAGCACATGATGAGTTTGTGCGTTATTGTGCTCTCAGAGGTTGGACATCTATTAGACCTAGGTCAGGCAGAAAACCGACCTGTATGGGGGCCTTCCACATAGATCCTATTTTTGTGGATTTATAACTACATTCAAGTCTCACAAATGGATCTTTTATGGCCTCATTTGTTCATTTGTAGTGTCGTGTTTTTATTTTCACAATACTCTTCCTAAACATTGTTCTTTGCTTATTTCCCCCCCTGTGTTTAGGGAGTGATGTGACCTTGATAGTAGATGTTCACCATTTGGACAAATGTAATAACAATGTGACTGGACAAAATTCTGCCCCTGGCCAAGCCAAGAATTCATCCTCAGAAACCCTCGGCAAACACTCCTCCAATTCATCGGGTCCCCTGTCTTCCTCCTCTTCCAGCCTTTCCAGCTCCAGTGATGTGGTGAGTTAAGCATTCATTCCACGCAAATCTGTAAATGTCTGCACGCCACACTGTCCTAGGTTGTATAGTAATGTAGCTCCGGCACGTCACACTGACCTGGTCTATGTAGTAATGTAGCTCCTGCATGTCACACTGACCTGTGCTATGTAGTAATGTAGCTCCGGCACGTCACACTGACCTGTGCTATGTAGTAATGTAGCTCCGGCACGTCACACTGACCTGGTCTATGTAGTGATGTAGCTCCTGCACGTCACACTGACCTGGGTTTATGTAGTAATGTAGCTCCTGCCTGCCACACTGACCTGGTCTATGTAGTAATGTAGCTCCTGCACGTCACACTGACCTGTGCTATGTAGTAATGTAGCTCCGGCACATCACACTGACCTGGTCTATGTAGTAATGTAGCTCCTGCACGTCACACTGACCTGGGCTATGTAGTAATGTAGCTCCGGCACGTCACACTGTCCTAGGTTGTATAGTAATGTAGCTCCTGCACGTCACACTGACCTGTGCTATGTAGTAATGTAGCTCCTGCACGTCACACTGACCTGTGCTATGTAGTAATGTAGCTCCGGCACGTCACACTGACCTGGGCTATGTAGTAATGTAGCTCCTGCACGTCACACTGACCTGGTCTATGTAGTAATGTAGCTCAGGCACGTCACACTGACCTGGTCTATGTAGTAATGTAGCTCCTGCACGTCACACTGACTCAGGCTATGTAGTAATGTAGCTCCTGCACGTCACACTGACCTGGGCTATGTAGTAATGTAGCTCCTGCACGTCACACTGTCCTAGGTTGTATAGTAATGTAGCTCCGGCACGTCACACTGGCCTGGTCTATGTAGTAATGTAGCTCCTGCACATCACACTGACCTGGGCTTATGTAGTAATGTAGCTCCTGTCTGCCACACTGACCTGGGCTATGTAGTAATGTAGCTCCTGCACGTCACACTGACCTGGTCTATGTAGTAATGTAGCTCCTGCACGTCACACTGACCTGGTCTATGTAGTGATGTAGCTCCTGCACGTCACACTGACCTGGTCTATGTAGTGATGTAGCTCCTGCACGTCACACTGACCTGGGCTATGTAGTAATGTAGCTCCTGCACGTCACACTGACCTGGGCTATGTAGTAATGTAGCTCCTGTCTGCCACACTGACCTGGGCTATGTAGTAATGTAGCTCCTGCACGTCACACTGACCTGTGCTATGTAGTAATGTAGCTCCGGCACGTCACACTGACCTGGGCTATGTAGTAATGTAGCTCCTGCACGTCACACTGACCTGGGCTTATGTAGTAATGTAGCTCCTGCACGTCACACTGACCTGTGCTATGTAGTAATGTAGCTCCTGCACGTCACACTGTCCTGGGCTATGTAGTAATGTAACGTCTGCTCATCACACTGACCTGGGCTATAATGTAGCTCCTGCCTGCCACACTGCCCTGGGCTATGTAGTAATGTAGCTCCTGCACGTCACACTGACCTGGGCTATGTAGTAATGTAGCTCCTGCACGTCACACTGAATCAGGCTATGTAGTAATGTAGCTCCTGCACGTCACACTGACCTGTGCTATGTAGTAATGTAGCTCCTGCACGTCACACTGACCTGTGCTATGTAGTAATGTAGCTCCTGCACGTCACACTGTCCTGGGCTATGTAGTAATGTAACGTCTGCTCATCACACTGACCTGGGCTATAATGTAGCTCCTGCCTGCCACACTGCCCTGGGCTATGTAGTAATGTAGCTCCTGCACGTCACACTGACCTGTGCTATGTAGTAATGTAGCTCCTGCACGTCACACTGTCCTGGGCTATGTAGTAATGTAACGTCTGCTCATCACACTGACCTGGGCTATAATGTAGCTCCTGCCTTCCACACTGGCCTGGGCTATGTAGTAATGTAGCTCCTGCACCTCACACTGACCTGGGCTATGTAGTAATGTAGCTCCTGCACGTCATAATGGCCCGGGCTATGTAGTAATGTAGCTCCTGCACGTCGCACTGACTCAGGCTATGTAGTAATGTAGCTCCTGCACGTCACACTGTCCTGGGCTATGTAGTAATGTAACGTCTGCTCATCACACTGACCTGGGCTATAATGTAGCTCCTGCACGTCACACTGACCTGGGCTATGCAGTAATGTAGTTCCTGCACATCACACTGACCTGGGTTATGCGGTAATGTAGCTCCTGCCCGCCACGCTGACCTGGGCTATGCAGTACTGTAACGCCTGCCCGTCACACTGACCTGGGCTATGCAGTACTGTAACGCCTGCCCGTCACACTGACCTGGGCTATGCAGTACTGTAACGCCTGCCCGTCACACTGACCTGGGCTATGCAGTACTGTAACGCCTGCCCGTCACACTGACCTGGGCTATGCAGTACTGTAACGCCTGCCCGTCACAATGACCTGGGCTATATAGTACTGTAACGCCTGCCCGTCACACTGACCTGGGCTTTGCAGTACTGTAACGCCTGCACGTCACACAGACCTAGGCTACATATTTTTTCTAACTATAGTTGATCGGTCAGTTGTTTTTAGTCGTTTACCAATGTGGAGATCTCTGTCCCCTAAGATATGACTATATAACTATATTAATTTATGATTGATTCCTTTAATAATGCTCACACTAAACGTGCATTCCTATGTAACATGCACAGAGGGAGTTACCTGCTTTGATTATGTGGGCTTTGTAATGTGTGAGAGCCTCTGCTTAGCCAGTGGTGTCAACTCTCCTTGCATGACACACCACGTGTCTCCCGTAGAAGAAAGTCATTAAACGTCTGTGCATTCAGGACTCAGACGGAACCCCCTTCAAGACGTCGAAGCAGCCAAGTTTTCGGCAAACCAGCACCAGTCGAATGGACCCTCAGGAATCCTGCACCAGCTCCTCGCAGTCCAGCATTAAACTACAATCTAATCAGAGCATCAGCTCCTCAAACAGCAACAAAGTACAGGTATGATGCGTTAGCCCTCCCCAAGGAAAAGTTTGTTGTTGATGAACCCTGTTTTACTGCATTACCATTTGCTGGAGGACACTGGAGAGACAACATGGGGTACATCCGTTTCCTAGAGGTGTAGGGGCACTAATGCTTGAACTTTTTATGGTAGCTCATATGGCAAACAAAAACCTACACAACTGTCTGGTGCGCTTAGGGATTTACTTTTTTTGCTTTTTTGAGGGCTTGTGCTCTGTTGCTTTTATTTTTTGACCTTGCATGAGGGCAGCAGAGCCCATCCAAGAGCCCTCATGCCGTCTGCCCATTCAAGATCCTCGTGGGCTGATTGCGGTTGTCGGCAGGGAGCTGAATGCTGGGGAACTATTAAAATCTTTTTACCAGGAATTTTCCTCCCTTAGTGTCGAGGGTCACCAGAGCGAGAAGGGGCCTTTTGAGGGCCCATACCCCCTACTCCCTCACTAATTTAACCAAACTATGTGATGTTTATTAATGGGGACAGGTACCTGCTCTGGTTGCCCAGGGTAGAGGGGTGGTTTCTTCAGGGCATGGCCCAAGTTTCACTGCAACATATCCTGGATCCTTTTCTTTACCCACACCCCTTCGTTCAGGATTTGACTCCGATTTGAAGCTTCCTCCCTGCCTGTGGCTGATTTTTAGAACAATTCAGGTCTAGAAATACCCTCTCTTTATTTTATATGGTAATTGTAGACTCTTTTATAGCAACAGTTAGATCTCTTTTCAGATTAAGGATGTAGAAGACTCTCTACCTTGGAAATGTCTCCTCATCAGTACCGTTGGAGGATCTTACTGAAAATTGGGCTTTTTCGTAACCAGCGTTTCTAAATTACTTTTTTATTTTATTTTTGTCAGTCTGAAAGATCCAAATAGACTTTTCCACCTGTGGACACTCTCATAGCTCGACAGCTAAGGCCAAAACCCCCAACCTCTGCCCTATGTAGTCACCTCAAAATATGCGATGGATAGAAAGTTGGAAGTTTTTTTTTTTTTTTTTTCAAAGGTATTTTTTTTAGGTCACAAGGGCACCCATAAGACCTGCTTTATCAGTGGTTTGGGTCTCCAAGGTTTTTGAGAGATGGGCTTCCTCACGGTCTTAAGATAGGCTGGCTCTGAGCTTTTGTCAACAGTAGAGAATGTCAGTAAGCCAAAGGTTCCTCCTTTCTGGTTCTTTAATTTTCAGGGGAGCCTCAGATTACAGTCTGTCTTTTTTTTATGGTCACAATTCTTCCTTGGAGGTGGAAAGCCCAAAGGAAAACAACCATGGCCTGCTCCCAAGTCCAGTGAAAAGCAGACCACTTGACCAGGACTCCATGCCAGAAGTCCTAAGAGTGGGGAGGCTGTCTGTAATTGTTCTGCAAAGATTGATGGAACAGATGACTGATCCTTGGGATTAGAGCATGTTTGGACAGGGCTATGTTCTTTTATTATTTGTGTGGCGGTGGTTTTTTTTTTTTTTTACACCACTGGTCTACCAAAGGGTCAATCCACATTTAGAGCTCTGTTGGTCCCTTCTTCACTCTGAGGTTATTTCACATGTACCTTAACATAAAAAAAAAAATGGTTTCTATTTAAACATATACCCCATGGGGGAACCTGATGGCTGTCTCTGACTGTTACTCAATTTGAATTTACTGAATGTTTCCCAAATTCGAAATTGAATGTCTCTTATCTATTCTGCATTAATTGGACTCCGAGGGACTTTCCTGTGTCCCTGGATGTCAAGGATGCTTACCTACATGTTCTGATTTCAGTGGGGTACCAATGGTTTCTTTGAATTGCTGTCCTCTCAGACCAAAACAACTTTCGATTTGTCAACAGCTCCTCACCAAATTGGCATCAATGGTGGAGGCTAACCTACGGCTCAAGGTGGTCCGTAAAATCCTGTACTTTTACAGTGTAACTAGAAGTCGCATATCTTCATACCGGTTCAGTTTCTTTAATCTTATCGGTGGCTCATCATTTGGCGCAAGTCAAGTTTGAAACCGGCACAGCAGTTGATAACTGGTGTTCCTTTGGCGGGACTGGATTGTCTCACTGCATGCATTGATTCAATCCCTCCTCTGTTTACGGAGAGATTATCTGCATCCATACTTACCTATCCTAGGGAAGGCTGTCTTCTTTTGACATTGTCATGTTAGTCCAGTTCCACTCCAGGATCGTGTCAACAGGTTTTTTGTCCAAGTTGAACTTTTCTCCCATTCAGAACAGATCTTTGGTTTTATTGTGCTTAGAGCTGTGGTGGCTTCAATTGTCTCACTTGGACAAGGGTTAGCTAGTTCTGGTCCATAAATGGGATCTCGTTAATACGAATGCAAACCCCTAAGACTAGGGGCAGTCGCATAGATGGAGACTTTTCGGGAAACCTGGATGGACCAGGAGTCCTGTTTTCCTATGACCATTTCAGAGCTTTGTGTAATCTACAGGTTCTTCTATCAAACTTGCCTCCTCCTGTCAGGCAGTTCTACTGCCATCACCTACATAAGCAATCTAGGTGGCACGTTGTGCCGCTTGACAGTACAGGAAGTCAGCAGAATCATGGGTGGAACACTTTCTCTCTGTGTACACATGCATTGATTTTTCTGGGTTTTCTATTCAATTTTGCTTATAGAAGCAGAATCGAATCCTAAACTAAATCAAATGGTTTTGTCACTTTCGATCTACATTCGATTCGATGCGCGCTCCCGTTTTCACAAAATCGAACATAAACATATTCTGTGCAGTCAAGGAAATATCGAATTCGATCTAGTAAATCGAATGTGTACAATGTACCATGAATGTATATCAAATACAATATCTAATGCAATAGTACAGATCTGATGCCAAATCGAATGGAAAGATCTAATAAAAAATTGAATCTAACATCGCATCAAAAGCAAATCGATGTGTGTGTACAGGGCTTTTAACCTTTTTGGCTATTTACATCCTGGGGTGGATAACTTGGAGGGCCAACTACAGTATCTATTTAAAGTATCTGCTCAGGTGAATGATCTTAATCGGAAGGTTTTTTTATTGACTGGTACACTGTTGGGGTCATCCTTCCATAGATTTTACTTGAACTTTACTTCTGATGTAACTCAGTAAGTCATCTCTGAAAATCCAGGTTTCTGAGCTACTAGATTATTTCCAGAGATGCTTGGAGACTCATGTTCCATTGCGCCTCTGGTTGAGCCCTGGCATTTTGGTCTCGGTTCTCTGGGCTCTGCAACATTCCCACTTTTTGAAGTCGGTGGACCTCAGATGGTTTACATGGAAAACTGTATTTCTGTTGGCTGTGTCTTCAACCTGCAGAGTTACAGGATGGCCTTTATTTTCTAGATCTCCATTGTTGATGATTTTGGGGTGTGTTGTATGTTTTTATATATATATATATATATATATATATATATATATATATATATATATATATATATATATATATATATATATATATATATATATATATATATATATATATATATATATATATATATATATATATATATATATATATATATATATATATATATATAACCTCCGGTAAAGTAGGCGTCACTCCAGGTCTTAGGTGAATCAAGCGGTGAAATTTATTTTTCCTTCTAAATGGTCAACGCCGTTTCGGGCAGTCGCCCTTCGTCAGGACCAGAAGAAACAAAGTACAATAGTGCAACAACAAAGTGTAAAAAACAAATGGACTTACATATAGGGGACCCGCCGTGTAGCGTCCTCCTCCGTCTGGGACTCCTGCTGACAACTTCCGGGATCTCCCGGAAGTGACCTGTCCGTCCTGGCAGTGGAGAAGGCCACACTAAGGGAAAAGTGCAAACCATGCCAGTACATTAAAATGCTGGTATAAAGTGCAATGTGCTTAATGTAACAAATATTTACCATATAATATAGTGCTTATATCGATGTGACTGTGCTAAAAATAACACTTAATACACAAACATTTAAAAACATTCCTGCGCACTTTCCCTGTACTTATTTCTGAGTGACCACACGATGGCGGTGTGGCGCAACATCATACCCAGCCAACATTATTCCAAATGCTTATTTCAATCTATTACACTATGCAGGTGTGCTGGGATTATCGCCTCAGGGAATGTAAATGAACAAATCCACTGTATTCATGTTGGGCAGCCTAAACAAATAATACATACGCATACTGTTATGCATATGAGAATATTAGCATGAAAAATTATAGGGCTAATATTGCCTCACTAATGCCCAAAGAACATGATAGTGTGTATGTCCTTCACAATTTCTCATCCAATCTATCCAGGAGTGTGTAATCAAGTTACAAAAAACTGCCCAGATTCATAGTCTCATTGAGACCTCCTGGTCTTAAAGTCCCCAATGTATGGATCCACCTGCTCTCGATTTGCAAGAGGCTTTTGCCTCTATCTCCCCCTCTTAGGGACTCCGGAGCCTGGTCAATAAGTTGAAACCGTAGATTTGCTACCCCGTGCCGGGCCTCCAGAAAGTGTCTGGCCACGGTTTGCTCACTATGCCCTTTATCTAGAGCTGCACGGATGGCAGTTCTGTGATTTGCCATACGGTCTTTTATCGTGCAAATGGTCTTTCCGACGTAGTTCAACCCACACGGGCATGTCAACAAATAGACGACATATTTGGACATACATGTCAGGACTGGCTTGATGTTAAACACCTTGCCCGTGTGGGGATGTCAGAAAGAGGTACCAGGGGTCATATAGCTACAGGTTATACAACCTGTGCACCTGTAGCAGCCCCCTTTACGGGAAAGAAAGTGTATGGGTTTACTTTGAAGATTGGAAATATCGGTCTTCACTATTCTGTCCCCAATACTTCTACCCCTTACAAAACCAGTCTGTAGGCGAGTGTCTTTGAGGCTGGGAATGTGGGGGTCTGTGGAAACAATAGGCCACATGCTTTTTGCTTTTTTAACAATCCCGGGGCTTTTATCTGAATAGTGTTTGACCCATGTGAAAGTTCCCGTATTTACACTAATGTCCTGTTGCTTGCTTTTAAGTAGTTCCTGTCTAGAGATATTAATAGCTTTCGCTTTTGCCTCCTTCAGGAGTTGATAGGGGTAACCCCTCTCAAGGAACCTATTAAGCATAGCCTCCAGTTGGATGTCCCTGACTGACATGTCGCTATTAACCCTATATCCTTCTGGCAGGGGTCTCCAAGCTTTATGTAATCATGAGAATATAGATGGATATGAGAAATCTTCTTCAGGATGCCTTCGGGAGAGTTCCTCGGCATTGACATAGCTAGGTCCAAATAATTTTGCCTTTTAGACTTTAGATATTCGGTATTCAAGAGACGACGTTGGTATGCTTCCATCCATTGCTCAATGGATCCGGAAAGTCCTCTGAGGTTTTCACGTTAGCTGGCCTTCAGATCTCTCACTTGCTTTGTCTACAGAGAACCTGGTTATGGATGAAGGGTTCTCCATGTGTCTCAGGAGCCTCACCATTAGGGGACAGTTTTTGTAATGTCTCCATTGTCTCTACAGTGTCCCCCATGGCTGAGGAGAGAAACAATATTTTGTTTTTTACCGGATAACTTTTTCGGATGCCATGGATGGACACTGGATGTCCTCCCGTTTGCTCCTGGTTTTCCTTGGTTGTGTCAAGCTGTGTACACCCTAGATGATATTTTGAATGATTTGGCTAATTCCAAAGGTTTTGAACAACCAAAAGTTGAGTTCATCCAGTGTGTATTAAGCAAATTGTCGCTGAGTGCTCATTCACACGTCTTCCTCTGTAGTGTGTACATGCAGAACTACGGAGGATGTCACTAGTGAGGACTATGATGTTACTGCTGGCCTCAAAGTGTTTATGCTCTTGCTGCCATCATGCTGGGTATACATCAGCTAATATTACCCAGCTTTAGAATTTTTTTCTTTTTATGTTTTTCCTGCAAAATAAAGTTGCTTATTTATATTAAAACTGGGAAAATTGGTTTTGAAAGTAGGTTTCTTCTCCAAGATGCCCAATTTTGTTTCTATACACTTCTAGGAACACTGGGCCCCTTACAACAACAATATTCAGCATTTATTGTTTTATTTTTAGTTGAAATTATATTTAAAGTTTTCATTGAATTTAATATCTGGTCTCCTTAAACAACATTTGTGGACTATCTTGTAATTGTTTTAGTCAGTCTCATTGTGGCATTAGACTAAGGAGGGTATTTAATCCCGGCCACTATTTCCGCCGGGTGAAAATATCGTCTGTTTTCGTCATTATTAGGTTGTATGTGATTCGATGTGGGGGAATAAAGTCACAGTCAGAGTCCCGGCATAGGTGAAAAAGGGCGCTGATCGTCGGAAACGGCCACGGATTTGCCAGTCCAGCTGCCGTTTCTGCCAATACAGATTTGCCTCCATACGGAGGCGAACCTGTTGCAAATGAGTCCGGCCGGGATTGAATGCCCTCCTAATACTTGACTTGAATGCTTGACCTGGTTGGTTATGTACTTGGGCACATTTGAGCAGTCTTGGCATAATATACCCTTAATTCGGGACATCTATTATTTACACAGGTTGTAGCTGTCTAAATTCAAACTCGTGCTTCACCTGGATTTAATTAGCCACAGACGTTCTTAAATCATAGTTGTTCTGGGATAAAGGTGTATTATGGCAAGCCTACTTGGGTAGATGTTCATATTGTGTTTTTGTTGGTATGTTTAACTGACTCCATTAATCTACATATTTCTCTTTCAGCATGGTGCAACCAGGCTATTCCGTTCCACGTCATCCAGCAAAGGTTTCCAGACTCATCCAAACATAAACCAAGGCACGTCTGTGCCAAGCAGGCACATTCAGATTGGCAAAGCACAGCACCAGCACTACCACAACAAAAAACGCAAGCACAAGAGGGAAACAGACCTGTGCAGATAGCTGATCTGGGCCAGACTTCATTCTTCCATTACTGTACATAATTAAATGGCCGACAAACCGCTTCACAACTCCCGAAGCTTCAAAAAAATGTTTTGGAAACAACAATTTTTTTTTTTTTACTTTTGTTTTCCCAGCTGACCACGGAAATGGATCATGATGTTTTTCAACATGAAAAGAGAAAAAAAAAACTCAAAACATAAACTCCAAAAAAAAAAAACTTAAAAAAAAAAAAAAAATTACAAAAAAAACCATGGCTGTTCATTTGGTAAAATATAGGGAAGACAAATATTTGCACTTCTTTATCAGCACCACTGTGCTGGTTTATAGGACTAATACCCAGTGTTTATTGGAAATGGAAAAGAACAGTTCTTTATTTGAAAGGGGTGCAGTTAGCAGAAACCCCAACATTTCTTGGGAACTTTATTTCTGCGTGTTTTTTTTTTTTTTTTTTATCATATTGAATATTCTACCATTTTATTGTGCATAAAATAGTATATGAAATTGCACTTTTGTAATGGTGCATATGCTTTTTACATAAAACTCGCAAAGTAAATCTGACTAGATTATGGTAATATTGCCATGTCTTTACGTTTATACCTGCATTGAGATTGCGTTGGTTCGAAACTCCTTGAAGGGAAAGTTTGTACTCACTGTTGCCATTTTTGTCATTTATTTATTTTTTTATATATAAATAACAAATTATTAGAGGGCAATTGGCCTTCTCAGAAAAATAGTGTTTTTTATTTTATTTTTATTCTATCAGTCCCTTTCAATTTTGCCACCATTGCATGTATGGTTTTTGTCCATATACGTGTGGTATGTTTGGTCTTGGAAGCGTCACATGACGAAGGCGTATGTGAAGCCCCTGGGTAAATGAGACGCCACTCAAAACACAGATGTGGGTAAAGTCCATGTTGTGATGCACCAACATGAACATGCAAATCGGGGATATTCAACTTGTGGCTATCAAGCTGCCGTGGAACTACAATTCCCATCCTTACGTGCCAGGTTAAGCATGCCCTTACAGCAAAACTATAGCTTTGCATGCTGGGATATGTAGTTTTCACAGCAGCTGGGTAGTTAGAGGTTAAGCCTGGTGTACATAAATTAGAAAATGGTATGTTTGCGAGAGACAACTTGAGTGTCTGTGACACACAGTCTGTAGCAGACTTATTTTCTATCCTATTTACTGACGAGTGGCCCTCATTTGCTAAGTTTCCATTAAAGTACTTCCATCAACCAGATGGCCTGCCTCCAATGTTATGGTTTCATAAGGTGCAAGATAAATGTCGAGTGTTTTCATTGAGAAGAATGTGTTTGTGTGCAATGTCTAACTAATCAGTAGTAAATGAGGGTACAGACTTCTTACCCCCCTCATTTACCACCTGACTCCCTAGAGAGGTAAAATATTTTTATTTTCCGTTATACAGAAACCGTTTTGGAGATTGTATTTGCAGTGTTTGGCCATTGAGCTTATTGGGCCCAATTCAGCTTCAGTTGTAATTTTGCGAGGATGTGCAAAATTACAACTGCCAGCAGTAGTCTGCGGGTGTCACGACTGCCCCAAACGCTGTGTTCCTCCCCGCTATTGTGCCAGCCCCATATTTCGAATGCAGTTTTAGAAGTCCTTGCTCTGACCAAGTAGGAACAGAGATTTATCCACACCATTAACTTTGTCGTCACACGTTTCTACTGACCTCTCCAACTGTGTCTTACGTGTTTATTTAAAATTAATCTCATTAAATGAAACTCCTCCATTAAATCTTCGACACCCATCTGACGCGCCAGGCTTGCGGCTGCCATGTTAGATATATGCACTCTAGCTGCCTGTGTGGCCGTATCACTACTGGGTTTAGTGCCATGTGCTCCGAGCTCCCGTGGCTTGAGACCCAGTTGTGCGAAGGGTCGGAGTATAAAATGCCTTGCACCAATAGAGAAGCCCAGAAAAACAATCTGTGTAGGGCAAATATGTGCACAATGTATGTAGTGGGCATTTGTGTTTTATACCATTCTGGGAAGGGGTGTTAATTCATATCGCATGTTAAAGAAGTCTCCCCCAAGGGTTTAGCTGAAGCCCAGTAATACATTGGCTGAGTAAAGGGGTGTAGTTACCTAGGAAATTACCCTTTTAAGAAGTGAAATACCAATCGGGTTCTTATTAAGGTGCCGTTTTTGACACTTGTTCTCTTCCACATAATTTCTCAACTAATATAATTGGAATCTCCGTAAAAGCTGCATCCTAGGGCGTCTTCTGGGAACACTGGCTAAAATGACTTGCAGTCGGAGCACATAATCAGCAGTAGTTTGTCATCGGCCTACTTTAGCTGTGCGTTGCGTATTAGGAAGCCGTGGTACATATATGCAGCATAAGAGATCCTATGTTTTCTTCAGCACTGGTAGAGCGGCGGCCCCCCCAATAGACACAACTTCCAGAACACCTTTGTGAGAACACATTTATATTAGTCCAGAAATGAAGACCTGCAATGTATCCTAGTCATCCTATATAACTAAAGGCTAATGCTGCTCCTCGCCTCTATAGGGGGAATTCAGGTGCTGTGCACGCCAGCAGACACTCGATGGCGACAGACAGAGCAATTCAAGTGTTGCTCTGTTAGCAATGCACAGCCTATGGTGCTGATGACTGTTATAATGGTCCATGATTACTCAATAATTGTCATAGCGCAATACATGGTTCATGTGCTGTGTGTGGTTTTTTTATTTCATAAATATATTTTTCAGGCATATTTTTGAAGTGTACTATAGAAAGCAATAGGTAAGCTCTGTATCTTTCATCATCCTACTGCTGAACCAGGTGGACATGGCTATAACCCAACCTCCTTGCCTGCTTTGTCCGGGTGTGGATCGTATTATCGACCACACTAAGGTCGACAGTCATTAAGTCATGGGTATTTAACTTTTTTTTAACCGAATGTCAACAGTCGACATGTACACTGTTTGAAGTCAACCGCAGCCCCTTGCTTTGCTCGCGATGCTTCGGGCACACAATTTTATTCTGTCACCACGCGCTAGTGGATGGTAGGGCATGAAATACCACCCGTCGGCACATGTCGGTTCAAAAAACAGTGGATAAACTCATGTCGACCTCACGACCTGTCGACCTACCGCTATGTCGACCTTCCTGCATGTTGACCCAATGAGTGTTGACCTAAGTGTGGTCGATAATACGACCGTATCCCCTTTGTCCGCATGAAATGATGAGCTTGTCACTGGGATTGTGACACCTGTGCCTTCCGCTCGGTGTTGGTGAATGGGTAGGATGCAGTCTGCCAGCGGCTGGCTCCTGTGAATCGCAGATGCCTACTAAGTAAGGCCATTTTACATTATTGATAGAAAACCTACTTTATCCATGAAGTCGCCAATATATAGATTGTGGCACCATTTTTGGACCACCTTAGGGTTATCGAAGCAATCTGACATGCGCTCGTTAAACTGCTGCTAATTATGGTTCTGTGAACGATCTATCAGTTCTGGATCATGTGTATCTGTGTCACTGTTGCTGCCCGCAGGGTGGCAGGTCAGCCCATATTGTCTGCTTAATGCTGGATTCTTCCCCGATCAATGGAATACTTTGCTCCCCCCTCCACAGTAATGATCACTAAGCAACCCAAATTTAAATGTTACTTTCATCCAGGGCATTACTCAAATGACCTCTTAACTCTGGGGTAAATATGATAATGCAATGGATTGTGCTGCTTTAGGTCTCACCTGTTTCATTTCTTTACTGAGGTGATGCCGGAACTACTAGCAAAGAGATGAATGAACATCTAGGCTGGCTGATTGGGGAGGAGGGTTGTGAAAACCGCCCCCTCTGTCAATCCATGACAGCCCCCACAGAGCATAATGCTAGTGCTGAGGCGTCCTGCCGTGTCCCCTCCCCTCCACCACACACACTGGGAAATCGACCGATCTCCTGGGCTGCCCAGCAGTCACAGACATCGCCTGTGACTGGGGCAGTGACCCCTACAGCTGTCAAAATCAGTGTCTGAACAGTCAGTGCCACGGACATCACATCAGTGGCAGGCTTTCTAACAGATGGCACTGATAATGCCAGGGGCGCATAGCACTCCCTGTCACTAATACATGGGAGAGAAACGGTATTGGCACTTGTTTTGGCGATCCCCGCTTTTTAACCCCCTCACCGGCCGCATTGAATACACCCCTATGTCTCAAAGCCATCAATAGATCAGCAACCAGTGAGTTATGACTATCGCACTAGAATGCAAGGTGTTTTACATATAAGGGCTATTTAATATTCACGCTGGCAGTCGTACCTCTTATGTTGTATAGATTCTCCATTTCCCTAATAAAATGCAGTGTACTTTGTCCCTGAACGTGCTATAAGCATCTCTTGCACTATTCAGTACGAAGTACTCAGTAATATCTGCTCATGAAGCGCCACGGACCTGCTTTTAGGGTCTGTGATTACTTTAGGGCTATTGGTCTTATGATAATTGGTCTTCATTAAAAATAAAAGTTTGAGCAGTTCTGCTTTGTCGTTTGACCAGATCCTCCAAAGACACACTATGCAAACTCCATCCCAGGTCTGTCCTGCATAATGCCCCATAACTGACGGTCTCTTCACTAGTATATAAGTGCACTCTTGAGGCATCGGGTGATCAACCAATATTGTGCATGTCTGGCGATATGTTCTTTTTTTAGTGTATATATAGTGAGCATATTGTGAATCATGCAGCCCTTATACCAGATAAGTGATATTTGAGCGAATGACTGTTAACTTCTAAATATACCTTTTCCTGCATGGGATAGCGGCACTGGCTACACGGAACACCCTTACCGTTAACGGACCTCATGCGGGTCTCCGAGGGACTGTAAGGATGGCTACGGAAGTGCAGCACCTTGCGGTA
The DNA here is from genome assembly GCF_055691185.1 of Crinia signifera. Lineage (NCBI taxonomy): Eukaryota > Metazoa > Chordata > Amphibia > Anura > Myobatrachidae > Crinia > Crinia signifera. The sequence continues at coordinate 7,050,631 of NC_139227.1, read as the reverse complement.
TTTAAAAAGGTTCCGGCCACCCACTTGCCCATCTGGATTCCTGGAAGGGAACTTACGCAGATCCCAATATGGTTACCCCCTCTGACTTTGGTCACCTGTCTGGTTATGTGAGCACCGATCCGCATGACACACAAATGCATAGTGAATATTTTGGGGCTTTATTTCAATAATAAAAAAATCAATATGCAATGTAATACAAATCTGCTGCCCAAGAGGGTGGAGCCCCATAGATATCTATGTACTGGGCCCCTGAGATTTCTGTTGCTGGCCCTGTGGGTTAGTCCGTTCATATGAATCCCCATTATGTTCGGTATGGATATGCACCAAATTTCCATGGCTATGAAATTGGTATAAACCAGACAAATAAAACCTGTGTTGGGGCATCTAATTGTATGGTACAGAATCACCATTTCATACCTTTTGTAGTTTCTTTTTGTATGGCCACTGTATCGACTTGATATTGCCTGAACTTGTGCTTATATGTTGTACCGTTTATGGTATGTATGTATTTATTTGTTCAGAATGGTGGAAACGTTTAATTCATAGTTTTAAAATGACTGATTTCATTAGTTAAATGTAAGTTGTTTTTTTTATTTTTTTCGGCATAAGACCTTTTATAATCCGTTTACTGTTAAAATGTATTTGTAATGTTTTCTGTACTGACCAGTCATTGTGAACTGTGGGCCTGTGGAAAAGAATCGTTTGTAATTCTACTAAGGAACTTTTATTCTTCAGCAGCAGACGAGCCCACTGCTCTGATGACCTGAAACAAAAAATTTTGGGTCCTCTGTGGTCAACTTAGAATACAGAGAGATCCTCCACCCCCGATTTGAGGGAAGAGGAGTGACATATTTTTTTATTTACAGATCACAGCACTTGTACTATTGTGTCTGCTGTTCTGCAAAATGCACTCTTAATCCAAGTAGCATTCATCTTGATGAACACAAGCCAGCCATTAGATCTACTCTTCTGTGATTTCAACAATAAATACAATAAAAATCCTATGCCTTTTCAAAAGAAATTCATCCTTGATGCTACTTGTGGAAGATTACATGCCTAGTGGTATTTGCCTTATGGAATGTTTCCTTCAGTCCTTAAAATGGTGCAAAAATAAAATTCCTACCAGTGTCTCTTGAAACCGTTGTTTATGTAGCAGTCACTGCATTGCAATCCACCCCCCCCCAAAATAAATAAATAAATAAATAATTATGTGTGAAGAAAGGTGCTTCAATTCTACAGCCATTTAACTTGTAGCTAAAGCAGCAGGTGATCAACTCCTGAGGTCCCAATGTCGTGGGTGGAAATGAGAACCATGCAGGTTAAAGAACAAAAAAATATATACTTTTTTTATTTTATTTTTTATTTTTATAAAATACATTTAATACCTTAGGGGCTAAACAAGGGTAGAAAGAAATCTGTTTTTTTTTTTTTTGTGTGTGAAATTGGGTTATTTCTCTTCTCCTCGCCCCCTCCCCCCCCCCCCTTATTTTTTTGCAAAGTTTTCATATTGACCCTAGTAAAAGGCAATAACCTTGAAATTTATAGGGTGTCCCTTTTACGCTGAATGTAAATCCTTTTAAAACCATATTACGGTAAGTGCAATTTGTGTTCTGCAATAGTTGGTAGGTTAAAAAATGTTTTTTCATTCCACGTTATTGATGATATTTCTTTGTATACATCTAGTATTAGCAGTAACTTGAGATAATTTATATAGAGTCTGATGCAGCTTTTTGTCAGGCTTGTCTACTTTTTGAATTCAAAATTATCTGTTACCTGCCTAGAACATGTATTCGAAATAAATTAACCAGTAAATATAAATCCTTGACCATTTACAATATACCAGTGAAATATTATTTATAGGGAATTTACAAATAAGACCTCCTTTTTCTGTTGGTCAGATATTCATTTAAAAGGCTTAATTTATTTAGTTTCCTTACCCTCGCATTCATGCAAGGTTTTTTTCCTCTTTGGTTTTCATCATTTATAAATCCTCCATAGTTAAATCTTTTCTTTCATGCACACAGTGCCTGATGGCATTTTGTTGACAGAACCAATATCAAGCTTCTCCATCTGTTGCATTGATGTCTCTAGTGCCTCCGAACGTGATGGGCGGTAGTCTCATGACTATTGGGGTGGGCAACAAAATGGCTGCCTACTCTGTTAATAGGTAAATGAGTACCCTTTTATTTTATTTTTAAAGTGTTTTTTTTGGTCTAAGTTGATTTTCACCTTTTTAAATGGCATGCCTTTATTTTAGACATATTTAAGCAAGTCCTAAAATAATAATACATTTAAAAAAGGGCAGCCATCTTATTTTCTGGCACGTTTGCCAAACAGTGATGTTTGCAGGAAGATTATATTGATTCCTTTGGAATCTCCAGTTTGCCTCATTTTTTTATGGTTTTCATAAATTTAGCAGGAAACATTGGTTTTCCTGTAGAGCTTAAAATCACTTTGGGGTAAACAGATTTAAGAAAAAAAAAAATATATCTACATATAAAATATAAGTGTATGTTTCTAAATGCCTACAGATACAATTGAAATTTGAACTTTTTATATTGTATTCCTCTCAAATGCTTTATTGTATGTTTCATCTGTGTATATCACTCAATTTAATTTTATTTCTGAGTTGATATATTTTTGTGCATATTTTGTGAATCGCGTTGGAGGAGGGAATAAATGTTTAATTTTACTATGGTTGTATTGTGTTTTATTTTTTTCTTTTCTTATTAAACATACAGCATTCTAATCAAAACCTTGTTCCAGGGTCTGTTCACACTTATAGTTTGGACCCACATGTACTCCACTTTGTATGGTGAAAAGGCTTCTGTGCAGATGCTCTGTAGTCTACAGCAATGTCTAATGCACTGTGATGCTTTACAATCTATATTCCCTACCACATGTACACGCACACAGAAATTCTAGGGTTAGTTTTGTTGGAAGACCATTAACCTGGCAGTATATTTTTAGATTATGGGAGGAAACTGGAATACTCGGAGTAAACCCACTCAAACACGGGGATAATATACAAACTCCGCACAGTTCAGGCCATGGTGGGAATCGAACCCATGACCTCATCACTGTGAAGCAGTAATGCTGGACCTTTACACCATCCGTGATGTCCCATTCTGGAAATAAGATGCAAAAGCAGGTTCTAAATGATATGCAGCATGACTATATTCTGTATACAAAATGCTATGTTACTGTGTTTTTCTGGAAAAGACTTTAACATTGAATAATGCTGCCATAACACACACATGCTGCTCATTTTAGAAAATAAAAATCTGCTTGTAGGTGTGTGTTATTCAGATAGCAGAGCAAAAAAAAAAACCCCTATTTTCAGCAAAAAAAACACTGCTGACATTATCCGTGCGGACAGCTAGGTCATGCAAGGGATCTCGTGGTGGATGGCATATTGAGGGTAGATGTATGAGGACACATGTATGGGGTGGACACGCTGCTGCATTACCCCTGTATATTAACTTTTTCGGGGGTTCACAAAGTACCACCTTATTTATTCTGGCGGGGGTGCCATCCAGGCAAATATCGTACAGAGTAAAGAGGGGGGTAAGAAAAAGATTTGCTCTGCGGATGCACTCCAAAAGGACAGAAATTAATTAACACGTAAACAACTTTTAATCTTTATTTCAAAAATTATTAAAAAGGTTTTTTCAGAATCCTGTGTCCATTATAATCAATGGATTTACAGGAACGAACGAGCTACTTGCAGTGACATTTTTTTAACTGAGTTTTTAATGCGTTTTAGACACACTTAACACACAACATATAATAAAGAGCTAATTGCACTTGTGAAGAAAAGAGAAGAAAATGTGTATATAGATTAAAATGGGTTAGGTAGCAGGGAGATACTGATCTTTGATGAGTATGTGATAGTTTGAATAAAGATTTTGTTTCAATAATGATTTTGTGTCTTTATTTCAGTATTCTTGATTCTTTTATTCAAACTAATTGTAGTAGGTGTAAGTAGCTTTGTTCTTTTAATATTGAGGTATTTCCTATAATTTATTTACACATTGATAGCCCAGTTGTGTTATGAACAATTATGGGTTCCCCACAACACACATAGGATCATTTCAGGGATTTGCTCAATTCACACAATGCTGCTTCAGGTAAGCTCTCTTTCCCTGTTATGTATTGGTCAATATCCCCATCTAGTGGCTGATCTCGAGAATTGTCAGCATTCGTCACTTTGTTTCAATATTGAAGTCTTGTGATCAAATCAAACATGTATTAAATCCCTTTCATCAGGATAAACATAAGTGTACAAACAGTGAAATAAATAGTGTCTTACCCTGGTCGTCTGCCACGGCGGCATCCCCCGTTGCTCGGCCACACCACTACTTCCGGAGGATGTGACGTCAGGGCGCCCAGGTTCCGTCACCATGACAGCGCTGCAAACAATAACGGACTCAGGGGCAGATTTATTAAGTTTGGAGAAGAGATAAACTGGAGATAAAGCACCAGCCAATCAGCTGTGTTTGAAAAAGACAGTTGGGAGTTGATTGGCTGGTGCTTTATCTCCTTTTACCTTTTCTCCGCTTTATCTCCAGTTTATCTCTTCTCCAAGCTTAATAAATCTGCCCCTTAATAACAAATATAACAACCAAGTGAGTTTCACCCGCTCGGTATGGAGATTATAATACATCAAAAACAGTAGTGACAGTGTGACCAAACGAACAGCCTTATCTAACATATAACTGATGTGAATATGTATTAAGATAACTCTTGGTTTAAACACATTAAAATTGTGCTGCTTTCGCACAAAACACATGGTGAGAATAAACCAGGACACCGTGGCATCTAACACTGCCACGAATATCAAACATAATTTGTAACTCATATTCTATGATATGCTATTGCACCTGTACTGCTATAATAGAAAATACATCACAAAATTGGGGTTTACTATTCCATACACATTAACTAATATGCCCAATTTATCTGAACAATTTTTTTAACAGAAATCCTTTTGATGGGTATAAGGAAAATGTGTTATGGGACTTAACTTCCAATCACAATTTTTATAAATTAAAGTTTGATTATACACTGTCATAATTATACTATCTTAATTAAAAAACATAAATAATATTTTTATGATGCTTTTTTATTTAAGATAGTATAATTATGACAGTGTATAATCAAACCTTAATTTATAAAAATTGTGATTGGAGGTTAAGTTATATATATTTTTTGTTTTATATACTGCTTCTTTATTGTTTTGCATCCTCAGATGTATGAATACCTCTTGTAGATGGGATCGTTACTCCATTTTTTAGGTAAAATGATTTCTTAATCTGTTTATGTAATCATTATGTGTATGACATTTGTTTATGCTTTGTAGCTGATACCCCTGAGGAAGTCCCTTTTTGGGCGAAACGAGTCGGATGAAAACAGCACGTTTTGTCTTAAAAGACTTTTAATAAAGAGAATAACACTAAGTTGTTTAATATATTATGGACTGAAGTTGAGCAGTGCGCCATTCCACACTTGTTCTCGTATCTTTTCTAACTCCCCTTAGCCAACAGGGGTATTGTGGAAACAGCCTCAGGCAGTAAACTAATAATCTTTCAGAATTTAGCGCGGCACCGCCGATATTGTTAACGATATCGTGTCGTTGCAAGAAACAAATGACCCGGTGTTACTAACCCTCCGTCTCCCTGATTCCTCTCTCTCTCTCTCTCTCTCTCTCTCTCTCTCTCTCTCTCTCTCTCTCTCTCTCTCTCTCTCTCTCTCTCTCTCTCTCTCTCTCTCTCTCTCTCTTTCTAGGAAACCTTCTCTCGCTCTGACCTCAATATTTCCTCTATCCTCTTTGTCTCTCCCTTTCCCTGTAGTGACAACCACATGGGGGGGGGGGGACAGTGAGCCTGCCAAGCTGCCGCCCCGGTCCCGTTATATATACCCTATCTAATAAGTTTAATAGCATCTAATTAGCACGCACAGACCCGCAATTACGCGTCTGCGTGCATATCGTCGCTTCTGATATTACCGGAAGTAAACACTGCGCGGCCCGAGTTAATACTAATGATTAGGCACCTTAATCTGAAACAATATATTAATGCAAAAGGATATTATTTAAACTAATACACCTTTTATACCAAAAAGCCGGGTCGCACCCGGGTTTTTGGACCCAGCTTCAAGCCGGGTGCGATATCTGAGCCGCCGCTTGGAGATGACATCATCTCCAAGCGCCGAGCACAGACGCCCGGACCGCTGCGCTGGGGCAAGCCCAGCACTTAGGTAATCTGCTGCAGTCCACAGGTTGTACGTCCCCCATTGATGTAACTGGGAGCCTGGTCGGATAACCGGCGTACCCATTTACTCCGCCCTCTACCCAAGTCCTAGCCATGTTCTACCGAGGTCACGACCTGAGTAGAAGTCCAGTGTAAAGAGACACGGCGTGTCCCATTTACGCCGCCGCTGACACGGATCTGACCCGCCGAAGACCCGGGGTTTTGCAATGGTGTAATATACAACAATAATATGGGAAGCAATTGGGTAATGGTACCCAGATGATTCCTGTTTACAAAAATTATGTTTTTTGTATTTATCAAAAAATGTCAATGGGCGGGGTACATCTGGACTTTATTTACAACCTTCATAAATGAAGAAAAAATCTTTTAAATACATATGGACTTGAAAAGATCTTAGTTATAAAAACAATCTAATAGACTTTCAGATATTATTAAACTAAGGTGAAAAATTAGAAAAAGTGAAAAATTTAAAAATAATGTATTTAGATCTGACGGAATGGGGGGTGCTAGCATCTTGTGCCTGCGCCCCCTTCCGTTGGCTGGCGAATGGCGATTATATTGCGATTATTTATATAATATATATATATATATTAGGAGCTGTTGCCACTGTAGACGCCTCTTAAAATATATTAGAAAAATGTGGTCTACATTCAATGCCTTCAAAACCTTGGAATATAAATTGGAGAGTGGATCGTTTTCCTTTGTTACCCTGTGACAAACTGTAACTATGTGATACTTTCATTGTATGCAAGAAATTGCGTGTTTCCTTGTAGTTAAAACAAAAACAAAAAACTGGCACCTCCACAAGGTCAAACAATGTTTCTTTAAGGATATTTTGAAGTACAGCAAATCCCTGACATGCCTTAACATGCAGGACCACATAGGAATAAGTGCTACAGTCTTGTAAATGCCAGCGCTAGGTTAGATTGTCGTCATGGCAACTTTTACACATTATCACTTAGAAGAACTGAATCAGCACTGAGAAAGTGTAATAATAAGGTGTAAACATTTTCCAATTCCACACAATGATTTACACCTGTATGATAAATGATCTGGCGGTATTAATGGTTTTTTAACAGATAATTTATAATACAGCAAGTTTACAGTATGCTTCACCTTACACATCATACTGTACAAAGTTTAAAGTTCGATAAAAGTTTTCAAACAGCAGCTGAAATTATAATCGGACAATGCGGTTTCACTGGGTGAATCTTCTCTATGCTCATCAAAATCATCCTGCAGCCTAACCCAAGATCTCTCACTAAACTGTGTGCTGTGGCACTCTGGGGGTGCCGCGGAGAACTTACTGGGGTGCCCTCGAATGGTGATCCACGACCTATTAAAACAGAAGCAAATCCTATCCTTCACTTCAAAAATGATGACATATAAACACAGTTTATTTCATTTTATATTTTTTCCAAAAGTACTCGGCTGAGGGGTGCCACGAAAAAGTTTCTGATACTCTAGGGAGCTTTGATTCAAAAACGTTTGGGAACCGCTGGCCTAACCATTTTCTGCAGGCTACAGTAGTCCTACATACACAGTGGTGTAGCTAGGCGCCCCGGTGCCCGGGGCAAGGGCATGTTTTGCATGCCCCCCCTGATTTGTAGTAGGTGAGGCTCTTGCGTGGCAAAAAGGGAGCATGGCCTAACATTATACCACACACCGTAATGCCCATTGCACATTTTAGCAAACTTTGTAAAACCCATTACATATAAAGCCACATGCCATAATGCCAATTACACATAAGGACACACATACTATATAACACACCGTAATGCCCATTACATGCTATATAACACACCGTAATGCCCATTACATGCTATATAACACATGGTAATGCCCATTACATACTATATAACACACCGTAATGCCCATTACATGCTATATAACACACCGTAATGCCCATTACATGCTATATAACACACCGTAATGCCCATTACATACTATATAACACACCGTAATGCCCATTACATACTATATAACACACCGTAATGCCCATTACATACTATATAACACACCGTAATGCCCCTTACATACTATATAACACACCGTAATGCCCATTACATACTATATAACACACCGTAATGCCCATTACATACTATATAACACACCGTAATGCCCATTACATACTATTTTACACCGTAATGCCCATCACATACTATATAACACACCGTAATGCCCATTACATACTATATAACACACCGTAATGCACATTACATACTATATAACACACCGTAATGCCTATTACATACTATATAACACACCGTAATGCCCATTACATACTATATAACACACCATAATGCCCATTACATACTATATAACACACCGTGATGCCCATTACATACTATATAACACACCGTGATGCACATCACATACTATATAACACACTGTAATGCCCATTATATGCTATATAACACACCGTAATGCCCATTACATACTATATAACACACCGTAATGCCCATTACATACTATATAACACACCGTAATGCCCATTACATACTATATAACACACCGTAATGACCATTACATACTATATAACACTGTAATGCCCATTACATACTATATAACACACCGTGATGCCCATTACATACTATATAACACACCGTGATGCACATCACATACTATATAACACACCGTGATGCCCATTACATACTATATAACACACCGTAATGCCCATTACATACTATATAACACACCGTAATGCCCATGACATACTATATAACACACCGTAATGCCCATGACATACTATATAACACACCGTAATGCCCATTACATACTATATAACACACCGTAATGCCCATTACATACTATATAACACACCGTAATGCCCATTACATACTATATAACACACCGTAATGCACATTACATACTATATAACACACCGTAATGCCCATTACATACTATATAACACACCGTAATGCCCATGACATACTATATAACACACCGTAATGCCCATGACATACTATATAACACACCGTAATGCCCATTACATACTATATAACACACCGTAATGCCCATTACATACTATATAACACACCGTAATGCCCATTACATACTATATAACACACCGTAATGCACATTACATACTATATAACACACCGTAATGCCCATTACATACTATATAACACACCATAATGCCCATTACATACTATATAACACACCGTAATGCCCATGACATACTATATAACACACCGTAATGCCCATGACATACTATATAACACACCGTAATGCCCATTACATACTATATAACACACCGTAATGCCCATTACATACTATATAACACACCGTAATGCCCATTACATACTATATAACACACCATAATGCACATTACATACTATATAACACGCTGTAATGCCCATTACATACTATATAACACACCGTGATGCCCATTACATACTATATAACACACCGTAATGCCCATTACATACTATATAACAAACCGTAATGCCCATTACATACTATATAACACACCGTAATGCACATTACATACTATATAACACACCGTAATGCCCATTACATACTATATAACACACCGTAATGCCCATGACATACTATATAACACACCGTAATGCCCATGACATACTATATAACACTCCGTAATGCCCATTACATACTATATAACACACCGTAATGCCCATTACATACTATATAACAAACCGTAATGCCCATTACATACTATATAACACACCGTAATGCCCATTACATACTATATAACACACCACAATGTCCATTACATACTATATAACACACCGTAATGCCCATTACATACTATATAACACACCGTAATGCCCATTACATACTATATAACACACCGTAATGCCCATTACATACTATATAACACACCATAATGCCCATTACATACTATATAACACACAGTAATGCCCATTACATACTATATAATACACCGTAATGCCCATTACATACTATATAATACACCGTAATGCCCATTACATACTATATAACACACACCGTAATGCCCATTACATGCTATATAACACACCATAATGCCCATTACATACTATATATAACACACCATAATGCCCATTACATACTATATAACACACCATAATGCCCATTACATACTATATAACACACCGTAATGCCCATTACATACTATATAACACACCGTAATGCCCATTACATACTATGTAACACAACGTAATGCCCATTACATACTATATAACGCACCACACTGCCCATTACATACTATATAACACACTGTAATGCCCATTACATACTATATAACGCACCACACTGCCCATTACATACTATATAACACACTGTAATGCCCATTACATACTATATAACGCACCACACTGCCCATTACATACTATATAACACACCGTAACGCCCATTACATACTATATAACACACCGTGATGCCCATTACATACTATATAACACACCGTAACGCCCATCACATACTATATAACACACCGTAATGCCCATTACATACTATATAACACATCGCAATGCCCATCACATACTATATAACACACCGTAATGCCCATGACATACTATATAACACACCGTAATGCCCATTACATACTATATAACACATCGCAATGCCCATCACATACTATATAACACACCGTAATGCCCATTACATACTATATAACACACCATAATGCCCATTACATACTATATAACAAACCGTAATGCCCATTACATACTATATAACACACTGTAATGCCCATTACATACTATATAACAAACCGTAATGCCCATTACATACTATATAACACACCGTAATGCCCATTACATACTATATAACACACCGTAATGCCCATTACATACTATATAACACACCGTAATGCCCATTACATACTATATAACACACCACAATGTCCATTACATACTATATAACACACCGTAATGCCCATTACATACTATATAACACACGTAATGCCCATGACATACTATATAACACACCATAATGCCCATTACATACTATATAACACACCGTAATGCCCATTACATACTATATAACACACGTAATGCCCATTACATACTATATAACACACCGTAATGCCCGTCACATACTATAAAACACACCGTAATGCCCGTCACATACTATATAACACACCGTAATGCCCATCACATACTATATAACACACCATAATGCCCATTACATACTATATAACACACCGTAATCCCCATCACATACTATATAACACACCGTAATGCCCATTACATACTATATAACACACCGTAATGCCCATTACATACTATATAATACACCGTAATGCCCATTACATACTATATAACACACCGTAATGCCCATTACATACTATATAACACACCGTAATGCCCATCACATACTATATAACACACCGTAATGCCCATGACATACTATATAACACACCGTAATGCCCATTACATACTATATAACACACCATAATGCCCATTACATACTATATAACACACAGTAATGCCCATTACATACTATATAACACACCGTAATGCCCATTACATACTATATAACACACCGTAATGCCCATTACATACTATATAACACACCATAATGCCCATTACATACTATATAACACACCGTAATGCCCATTACATACTATATAACAAACCGTAATGCCCATTACATACTATATAACACACCGTAATGCACATTACATACTATATAACACACCGTAATGCCCATTACATACTATATAACACACCGTAATGCCCATTACATGCTATCTAACACACCGCAATGCCCATTACATACTATATAACACACCATAATGCCCATTACATACTATATAACACACAGTAATGCCCATTACATACTATATAACACACCGTAATGCCCATTACATACTATATAACACACCGTAATGCCCATTACATACTATATAACACACCGTAATGCCCATTACATACTATATAACACACCGTAATGCCCATCACATACTATATAACACACCGTAATGCCCATCACATACTATATAACACACCGTAATGCCCATTACATACTATATAACACACCGTAATGCCCATTACACATTTGACACATAAGTGCCACTTACCTACATGCTCATTGCTGGGAACTTCATGCTCTATGCCAGGGGCTTCATGCTGGATGCCAAAGGGCTTCATGCACATTGCCAAGGGGGACTGAAAATGCTTGTTGCCAAGGAGGACTGAAATAGCTCATTGCCAAGGGGAACTGAAATTGCTTGTTGCTAAGGGGACTGACATTGCTCGTTGCTAAGGGGACTGACATTGCTCATTGCCAAGGGGGACTGACATTGCTCGTTGCCTAGGGGGAATGCAGCTCCCTCTCCTGCCCGCCTAGCTCTCCAGCTCCATACTGTACCCGGCTGAGCCAGAGCTCAAATCTCCTGCTGGACCGCTAGCCACAAGTCGCTCGCAGTCCAGAAACCAATGCTGCTTCTGATTGGCTGTTGTAGAGGTGACAGCCGAGGAATAAAATCAAGTCCTAATTTATCCCATGCTTGTTAGCTATTACCTGTCCTGATGTACTGGGGCGGGGGATCCCCTGTCCTGATGTACTGGGGCGGGTGGGGGAATGTAAAGTTTGTAAGGTGACTGGCAGATGGCTGTGCCAATGTAACTTACTGATAGAACCATTACTTTATGTACATTGTGCTACAGCGCCTGCGGGTGCCGGATGGGTGCCCGACGTTGGGATCCCGACGGCCACCGGCTATTCTCCCTCGTGGGGGTCCACGACCTCCATAGAGGGAGAATAGAATAGGTGGTGAGCGTAGCGAGTGCAGTGAGCCCGCAAGGGGCTTTGTTGCGCTCGCCATGCTGTCTGAGTCCGGCCAGGCGGGATCCCAACGTCATGCTAATGACTGTCGGGATCCCGACTGTCGGAACCTATACCACACCCATTTGCCACTACTACTGTGCTTCTGATTTATGTTTTTTGGGTACAACCCACTGAGAAGCAATGGCTTGTGAATGTAGGCACTCAGGTTACACAGTGCTCTGTTACCTGCCGGGTCCACAATAGCAAAGTGCTCTGAGGAAGTTGATGGCCCTGGGGCAACAAGATTAAGTTCTTCATCTTTTATCGCCCTTTCACAATATTTCATTATCACAGATACCCGTATCTGCATTAGTGCCGACAGGCGGTATATCGTGCCCTACCATTCACTAGGGCGTGGCGGGAGAATAAAATAGTGTGCCGAGTGCAGCGAGCCATGCGTGGGGATGTGGTGCTATAGTCTGTTGACTGTGTCAAAATCTCCGTGTCGACCTAATGCTTGTATTGTCAACCCAATGGCCTGTCAACCTAACCCATGTCGACCTTCAGTCATGTCACTCTTCCTGCATGTCGTCCTTAATGCATGTCGACCATCATGCAGTCTACCCAATGATTCATACCCCCCCCCCCCCCCAAGACCCTTTATCACATAGCATATAACTCACAATACCCACTTACAGGTACTGCAGGGCCGCCAACCCTCCCGGAATGGCCGGAAGGATCCCGAAAATCGGGTCCCCCTCCCAGCCCCCCAGAAAGGTGGGCAACCCTTCTGGATTCCGGCGGTCCCCTTCCGCCCCTCATGTACCTGGTGGCAGAAGCTTTCAATTGCCACAATTCGCGGCTGTTCGGCGGAAGAAAGCGGGACTAAATATGCAAATTATGCATATTTAGCCACGCCCACTCATCGTATACCCGCATATTACGGGATTGGCATTACTGGGGGGGGACTGGTGATGTCTCCATCAGGCCCCGCCCCCAGAAGTGATACTGACAGTCTCCGAGTTACTGTCCAATGTCAGTGTTGTGTTGTCCACTTACCCACAGTGTTATAATGTCTAGAGAAAGACACTGTTGTTAACATTGATTATGATCACTATGTAAAAAGGAATTTAGTATAATCACTATATAAATACATGTATAGAATATAATCAGTAGACAAATAAATACTTAGCACATTTACTTTGCAGCCATTGTTGCCATTGGAGATCTTCCAGAATGCAGTAGTAATGTACCTTATTCTGAGTGGTGGCCAAGCTGCGATAATCTTCCAACACTTAACATTCTCTAGGCACAAATAATGTGTAGACCTTTTGTAGATAGGTCATGTTGTCGGTACCCATCCAGAATACACTAATCCGCAGGCATGTCCAAACTATGGCCCTCCAGCTGTTGTGAAACTACAAGTCCCATCATGCCTTGCCACAGTTTTGCTCTAGGGAATGCTAAAACTATGGCAAGGCATGCTGGGATGTGTAGTTTCACAACGGCTGGAGGGCCACAGTTTGGGCATGCCTGCTCCTTCAGACTAGTGGCCACTACTAACCATTCCTTATTTATACAGATTGATAATGTAAAAAAAAAAAAAACATTTGAACACAAAAGTTCTATGTCATTATTCAGTCAGTTGCTTCCTGTTAGTAAGCAGTGACCTCATAGCCCTAGAGCCGAATAAAAAGCAGTTTGCTTCACTCTGTGCATACATCCTGGGCGCTAGGACCCAGAGAGGTCTGTTCTCCAATCTGATGTACTGATGTGCTAAGTGACTGCAGCCATCTTGTAGGTCCTTCATTGTAGTGTGTGAGACTGCAGTAATGTGACATGCTGGGATGCGGAGCAGGACCATGTGGGATGCAAAGATATGCTACTATACAGGATTCGACTGAAGAGTGTGACTTAACCAAAGAAAACTTCTAGCAGGGGTTGAAGCAGGCCAGGAATGCAGAATATAACTGAGAGGTGCAGTTCAGCCAATCAGGAGTTCTTGTAGGTGTTGGAGCAGGCCCATACCTACCAACTGTCCCGCTTATCGTGGGAATGTCCCGGTATTTTGGGACGTTCCCGCATCCCTCCCATGGCCGGCAGTGTCCCGCGGCCGGGGGGGGAGCAGTTGGGAGTCCCCCCTGTAGTCCGTGAATAGATGCTGTGCACATGCGCACAGCGTCTATTCTTTCAGGCAGAGGGACTGGGGGCTGGTCAGCAGCTTACGGAGCTGCTGGGCATGCCCCCACAGCTGCGAAAAATGGGGGCGTGGCCTCACGGCAGCACCGTGATTATAGACCACGCCCCTTTACAACAGGTCACACACCCCAAAATGTGCCTGTCCCACCCCAGTCTCCTCCAATGTTGGCAGGTAAAAGCAGGCCAACAATGCAGGATAATACCAGAGGTGTAGCTCAGCCAAACAAGAAGAACCAGGAGTTCACGCTGCATACAGGAACTATGACCGTCAGGTCCTGGCAGGGCAGAATGCAATATAAAGTATTATGGGGCCAAACAGGAAGCCTGTAACTGGTAGTGACTTCCTGTTGGAAGTCCTACCTGCCAATCCCCTGAGAACAGGAAATCCCATTGGAAGGTGTTTCCTTCCTCTGGCAATACAAAAACGGGCTGCGATTAGCAGAGAGATGGCTTCCCCTAGAAAGTTACTCCTTGTCTGATCACCAGCTTTAGCCGGCTTCTATGGGCTGCAGCCGATGCAGTCCATACAGACAAGGGGATTGAGCATGCACGGTTAAATTATAGTGTACTTTTACGACAAAGTGGAAATGGTAATATTGCTGAAAACAAGTCAGAACTAGTAACCAGAATCTTCATTGTACATACGCTGCCCTCTGCTCAGAAGATGAGGCATGGCTATTTACAGTTGTGTCCCATTTATATCATGTAAATAGGACATTGGTGTATCTAAGATGGGCGCAGGGTGTGCGGTGCATTTGGTGTAGAGGGTATCACCATCTTTCCTGAGATCAACGTATGTGCACTACAGAAATCACTGCCAGCGCCATTTTCCCAGAGATCGTCACATGCGCAGAAAACTTCTGTAGTCTACTGTGGGGAGAAGCCAATGAGTGAAGAAGGGAAGCCCAAATGGATGCTGCACAAGCCCCCCCCCCCCCCCCCACCCTCTCTTGATCCACCCCTGACAGTAACAAGATATACTGGTCCTATTCTGATGGGATATAGAAACATGGAAACATATAATTTGACAGCAGATAAGAACCACTTGGCCCATCTAGTCTGCCCCTTTTTTTGTTACCTCAAACCATATTTGATCCTTATTTTTTTGTAAGGATATCAGTATTCCTATCCCAAGCATGTTTACATTGTACTACTGTATTTGCCTCTACCACCTCTGATGGGAGGCTATTCCACTTATCTACTACTCTTTCTGTGAAGTAATTCTTCCTCACATTTCCCCTGAATCTTCCTCCCCCTAGTGTCAGTGCATGTCCTCGTGTTCTGCTGCTCCTCTTCCTGTGAAGAATGTCTCCCACCTGTTCCTTCCTCCCCCTAGTGTCAGTGCATGTCCTCGTGTTCTGCTGCTCCTCTTCCTGTGAAGAATGTCTCCCACCTGTACCTTCCTCCCTCTAGTGTCAGTGCATGTCCTCGTGTTCTGCTGCTCCTCTTCCTGTGAAGAATGTCTCCCACCTGTACCTTGTTAAAGCCCTTGATATATATGAAAGTTTCTATCATGTCCCCCCTTTCCCTTCTCTGCTCCAAAGTATACATATTAAGATCTTTTAGTCTTTCCTGGTATGTTTTGTGATGTAGGCCATGCACCATTTTAGTTGCCCTTCTTTGTACAGTCTCTAATGTATTTATACCCTTCTGGAGATATGGCCTCCAGAACTGAACACAATACTCTAGGTGAGGTCGTACCAATGACCTATACAGTGGCATTATTACTTCTTTCTTTCTACTGCTGATACCTCTCCCTATGCAACCAAGCATCTGACTTGCCTTCTTCATTGCTTTGTTACATTGCCTACCTGCCTTTAAGTCCCCTGAAATAGTGACACCTAGATCCCTCTCTTCCTCAGTAGTTTCCATTATAATGCCATTTATACTATATTTAGTCTTGGGATTTTTGCAACCCAAGTGCATGATTTTGCATTTTTGGGCATTAAACTGTAGTTGCCATGCTCTTGACCCTTCCTCTAATCTACCTAGATCATCAATCATTTGTTTTACCCCTCCTGGTGTGTCTACCCTGTTGCATACCTTTGTGTCATCTGCAAAAAGGCACATTTTACCCTCAATTCCATTTGCAATATCACCAATAAAGATATTAAAAAGCACTGGTCCAAGTACAGATCCCTGGGGTACTCCACTTTTAAACCTTTCCCTCCTTTGACTGTACTACAACTCTCTGTTTTCTGTCCTCCAACCATTCAACTATCTTAGAATCCAATCCCAAGTTTATTTAACAGTCTGCGATGTGGGACAGTGTCAAAAGCTTTACTAAAGTCTAGATAAGCTACATCTACAGCCCCACCTTGATCTATTACTTTAGTCACTCAGTCAAAATAGTCAATAAGATTTGTTTGACATGCTATTCCCCCAGTAAACCCATGCTGTTTTGGATCCTGTAAATTGCTGGTTTTGAGATATTCTACAACTCTTTGTTTTAAGAGTGTTTCCATCAATTTCCCTACTACTGATGTAAGGCTCACTGGCCGATAGTTGCTTACCTCTTCCTTGCTTCCACTTTTGTGCAGTGGGACTACATTAGCTGTTTTCCAGTCCTCTGGGATTACTCCAGTAGCTAGTGACTGGTTGAATAATTCTGTTATTGGTTTTACCAGCTCCCCTTTAAGCTCTTTTAGTATCATTGGATGTATCCCATCTGGCCCCATTAATTTATCCACTTTCAGTTTTCACTGGCCCCATTAATTTATCCACTTTCAGTTTTCAGAGTTCTGTGAGGACTTTCTCCTCTGTAAATGTACTTGTTTCTCCCTCAGTTTTCTGACTATACTTGCAACTTAACTGTGGCCCCTTCCCCTCTCTTTCAGCAGTGAATACTGAGCAGAAATAATTATTAATATTATCTGCTATTACATTGTCATCCTCAATAAAAATTCCATTCTGTCTTTAGTCTTATTATTCCACTTTTTGTTTTTCACTTTATACCTAAAAAAAGTTTTTCCCCCTTTACCCACTGACTGGGCCATTTTCTCTTCAGCCTGTGTTTTTGCACATCTGATTACCTTCTTAGCCTCCTTCTGTCTAACAAGATACACCTCTTTGTCCTCATTCTTCTGCGTCTGCTTAAATTCCTAAAGGCCAACTGTTTTGCTTTCACAATACTTGCTACTTCTTTCGCAAACCACAATGGCTTCCTTTTCCTAACTCTTTTGACACAAAGTTCTGTTGCTTTTAGAATTGCACTTTTTAATTGGTACTTGTTTCCTATCTGGGCGCCCACGATTGAAATCGCGGGCATCGGGGGTAAAATTGGGGCCATCGCGGGCATCGCGGCCGATAAAAAATCGGGTGCGATGTGCCAGACGCGATGCCCGCGATTTTCCCATAGAGAACAATGTTAAATGCCTCAATTTACCCGCGATGACCGCGATTTACCATAGGAAACAATGTTAAATGGATCAATTTCCCCAAATTATCATAGGGAACAATGGGAAATGGGGCAAAAACACCCCTGAACATAAAAATGTCCCCCCAAAAGTAGTTGACGCCACCCCGCCATCAACGTGAACCCGAAGCGTGGCGAGCGCAGCGAGCCCGCGAGGGGCGGCGGTACGCGTCCTCCGACCTTTTCATGCCCTACTATCCACTAGGGCGTGGAGTGAGAATAGAATAGTGTGGCGAGCGCAGCGAGCCACCGAGCCCGAAGCGTGGCGAGCGCAGCGAGCCCCGCGAGGGGACGCGGATACCTTCACAGGTAAACGCGTCCCTTCGCGGGCTTCCCAGGTGTCCGCGTCGCCATGGACACCTGGGAAGCCCGCGAGGGGACGCGTATAACTGTGAAGGTATCCACGTCCCCTCGCGGGGCTCGCTGCGCTCGCCACGCTTCGGGCTCGGTGGCTCGCTGCGCTCGCCACACTATTCTATTCTCACTCCACGCCCTAGTGGATAGTAGGGCATGAAAAGGTCGGAGGACGCGTACCGCCGCCCCTCGCGGGCTCGCTGCGCTCGCCACGCTTCGGGTTGGCGTGGATCGTGGGGTGGCGTAAACAATTGGGGGGGCCATTTTAGAGTTCAGGGTAACTATTTGGGCTCTAAGGCCCATTTAACATTGTTTCCTATGGTAAAATCGGGTCCATTGAGGCATTTAATAGTAAAATCGTGTCCATCGGGCCTTTTTACATTGATTCCTATGGCAAATCGGGAGCATCGCGTCGCGGGCATCGTGGGTACATTTATGGCCGTCCGCGACGCGACCGACGCGATTTCCATGTTTAACATGGGTTTCAATGGGAAATCGCGGGCATCGCGTCGGTCGCGTCGCGGCCAGACATAAATGTACCCGCGATCACCACGACGGGCGCCCAGATAGGAAACAAGTACCTTTTAATTTTTCCCACTTCTCCTGCACTCTGCCAAAGAATCCCTTTCAGTGTTTCCCATCTCTACAAAATCAGCCTTCCTAAAATCGAACACCTTTGTTTTTGTGTGCGATGAGTCAGTCTCTGTCTTTTGAACCATACTGCTTGATGGTCACTGGATCCCAGATTTTCACCCACATTTATGTCAGATATTCTGTCACCATTTGTAAGTATAAGAACATGTAGAATTCTTCTCGACAATCATATCACCATGATTTAAGTTGTCCAAAGAATGCTGTGTGTTATATGTGCACTATATAAATAACTGGTAATAATGAATAAATAAATAAATAAATGGTCTACATACAGAACTTCTCGCCAACATTGCGATGCAACCTGATATAGTATTTTGATCAGTTGTGAATTATATGTTGGTCTTTTATATAAGGCTGTTCACCAAAATGGATCCGTTGATTGATATACTGTAATATGCCAATGGCTTGAAGCATCGGTGACTATGATGTACCCCTAAGATGTCTATTTTGCTTCATGAGAACGTTGTCCCGATGTCTTTAAAACCTTTAGTACCATTGAAGTAGACTGCTGATTGTTTCAACAACTTCAAATTGGAGTGCTGGCTCAAATAAGTCTATTATCATTATATATATATATATATATATATATATATATATATATATATATATATATATATATATATATATATATATATATATATATATATATATATATATAAACACACACTTGTGGTATGGCGCCTAAATTATGTTAATTTCAAGTCCATGAATGGTGTTTATCCGAAATGACATTAAGTGAAACTGTTGTTATTCTCCAGGTATTGTTTTATTGTTTCTCAGAAGTTCACAGGAAACAGGTAAAAACTCCCAACGCGTTTCGTCTAGCAAGACTTCATCAGGGGAATACAATATACGTCGTTCTTAGTGTGTGTTATTAATTAACACGTAGATAAAAGTTTTTTTAAGGTGTTTTGGTCACCTAAGTGCATGGGACCATTAAAAATAATTGACGACTACTTGTCTTCCCCAGTGGTATGATATCCAACAATATCCCAAGAGAAGGTGTAGTGAACTCTCCTTTGTACTTGGGCTGGAATTATCGTCTCTCTCTGGTGTGTCCTACTTCAACTGGGGAAGGCAGCTGCTAATCACTAATATCACTAATCATCTAGGGAAATGGCTAACATAAGCTATAGAATTTTTGACTGAATAATCATTTTTACTAGGTTAACTCGACCAGTCAAATTTAGGGATAACCCTCCCCATGGTCCTATTTTAGACTTAATATAATCAATTTGAGGTGTTAAATGAAGGTGTTCAAGCCTGAAAATATCCCTTATAATTCATAAATAATGGAATTCTTCGACCCACTTTTAAGGAATATGTACTGTCAAAGCCAGGGGAGGGGAGGGGGGATGGGTGGCAGGTACCATTCAAGTGAAGTACTGTATACAGGATTTGCTCCAGTTGATCCTTAGGCCTGAGAATCTTCCAAATGTATTGATTATGGGGGGGATGCTTTAACATTCGCACCCCCTTACCGCCGCACATCGCACCCCATCGCCTACATAATTATCGCATATGCTCTAACATATGCGATAATTATGGCAAAGGACAGCTCTTGCATTAAGAGCTGTCCTTTGCAGTGAGAGACAGCGAGTCCCATCAGGACCCGGCGCCTCCCCTCTCCCTCCCTTACCCGGTGCTGCTGCTGCGCCGGGCTCTCCTCCTCCCTGCAGCCGGAAGAGGATCATAGTGCAAGGAGGAGGAGGTCACAGGTCCGGGCAGCACAGCTCTGGGCTGCCCAAACACAGGTGAGGGGGGACGGTGGGTCACGGTAGAAGCCCGTAGGCTTCTATGGGGCATTGCCAGATTTTTCTGGCGATGCCCTCCGTCGCAATAACCCGGCGGGGGATGCTTAGAGCATCCCAAAATGCAGTAAAAACCCGACAACGGGTTTTTACCGCATTTTTTTTGTTTAGAGAATCTCCCCCTATATCCAAAACTCCAGGCAAATATCATCCGCATACAGAGCAATGCAGTCTTCTCTTTGTCTTATTCTCAGGCTTTTGATCACTGGACTTTCCCTTATGCTAAGGGCTCTATCATTATCGCAAATAGGCCCGGTGACATTGGGCATGCTTGCCGAGTACCCTCTCAGCCTTTAAAACCGAGGAGATATAATTATTAACCCGAGACCCTTGCCCTCGGATCCATGTACAGCAATTTCACCCATTCAATAAATACCAGGCCTATTCCTACCCATTCCAAAGCCTCCCATAAGAACCCCCATCCAATGGAATCAAATGCTTTGGCTGCATCGAGTGAAATTACTGCTGATTCCCCCTGTCCTTCTTAGGTTAGATGTTAGATGTTGTTGACCTCCCAGGCATAAAGCCTCTTTGGTCAGGGTGTATAATGTCCCTGATGACCCTATTAAGTCTTGTTGACAGGACCTTGGCCAAGATCTTAACATCATTAGTCAATAGGGAAATAGGTCTCTAAGAATCCATTGACCCAGGGTCTTTGTCCGCTTTTAATTAAATTATTATAATGGCCTCAGTCATAGAAGTTGGTAATATGATATCTCCTTTCCATAAGACTCATTGGTACTTGTGTAGTTTCACGGTGGCAGTTACGTAGTCAGCGTAGAGTCCCTGTCAGAATCAGCGTACTGTACCCGCAGCCAGCTTAGTCAGCATCCCTGTCAGTATCAGCGTTGTGTTCCCACCCGTTCGCGGCTAGCCGGAGCTTACGTAGTTAGCATAGTCAGTCAGCGTTCCACAGATAGGGCCTTATTCTGATCGGAGCGGCCAAACGTGCGTACGTTCACAATTACCGCACGCTAGCCGTACGCGGCCGTTAGGGTTAAGTCCGCCCACAAATCGGCCGCTTGCGTACGGGCAGAAATAACGTAGAAGGGGAGTGGTGTACAAATGAGCGTACGGCAACGTACGCGGCCGGCCCAGCCCTTACACTCCGTCGACTAGCGTACGACTGAGCGTACGGCGCCGTCTACGGCCGTCTTTCCTCCGTCTCCCCACCGCCTTCTTGCGGCGATATGAGCGTACGCCAGCTTGCACGGACGGGTCCCTATTGTTTTCAATGGAAAACTCAGCTTATGTCACCGCTCGTGAGAGTGAGCGTACGTCCGTGCACGCTGGCATACCCTTCACATATATGGACCTGCAAATCTTGCCTCTCAACTACTAATCTGACAATTGATTAATTAATCTATTTGTTATTCACTTATTGTTTTCTATTAACTCAATTGAAGATTGTGTGCAAAATAGTGGGCATGGCCTTAAAACATTGCTGAAACATACTTTGTAGGTGTTAGATGTGGTTTATGTTATTGTATCCTAAATACAAAACCTATGTTAGTATTAGAGTGAACACGTTGACACATGTCGACTTGTGTAGATTGAGTGTGCTACTGCGTAAAGTCTATGAAAGCAGGTAGTGAATGTGTCTGTTTATCAAATACCTACCTTAGCGTATAAAAAGATTCTTACCTTAAATTAAACAAACCTTTAAATGTGGAGAAGTATAGAAACATAAGCTTCCAATGTGTTTGCGTGCTGCATGTGTGGCTTGCAGGCAGTGAAATCATGGTTTGGAGTTAATAGACTGCAGCATTGCTTATTACATTCAGGTGTATGTGTTTGAGTACTAATCAGCGTTAATTAGCCAACTCAGGCGCACGCTGGCAAGCGGTATCTGTAGGAGTGGTTTTAGCTGTCGGTTGGCGGCCGCCTGTTTGGTGTCCGAAACGAACGGTGCCTTAGTCGATCGTGCGGTAGTAGCACCGCTCATTTCTGGTGCACACCCCCGTGTACGCCCATATTTACGCCCATTTTCCCTCATTATTTCGGCCGCTCCCATCAACACGCCCCTATGCCGCCCCATTACCCGTACGCTCGCGTACAGGTTTTTTCGCACGTTGAGACACCGGCCGTAAGCGTTGTGGAGTGCTCGCGCCGGCGCATTAGCGTATCTGCACATGCGCAGATCGTAAAAAAACCCGGGACGTACGCGTACGGCCCGGACGCTCCAAGCAGAATAAGGCCCTTAGCGTAGTCAGTCAGCGCTTATTACATTTTGTGGGA
This sequence comes from Crinia signifera, assembly GCF_055691185.1. NCBI lineage: Eukaryota > Metazoa > Chordata > Amphibia > Anura > Myobatrachidae > Crinia > Crinia signifera. The sequence continues at coordinate 7,026,971 of NC_139227.1, read as the reverse complement.
ACCATTGAACATTTTAACCTGCCTGACATGCCAGGTGTGAATGTGTTCCTTAAACACCCCCACTATCCACATATGCCCAAAGCGTGGCGAGAGCACCGAGCCACCGTGGGGACTCATTACGCGTCCTCCCGACCTATTCATACCCCCAGTATCCACGTCGGCGTGGAGTTGAACTTATAAAGTGTGGCGAGCGCAGCAAGCCACCGAGCCTGCCACACTTTATAAAATCCTACTCCATGCCGACGTGAATAGTGGGGGTATGAACAGGTCAGGAGGATGCGTAACGTATCCCCTCACAGGGCGCTATGCTTTGGGCTGGCGTGGACAGTGGGGGTTCGAAATGTAGGCATTTGCCAGTATGTAACATGGAGCACTGGGAAATGCGTATTTTATTGTACATGCGTCTCCTGCACCCCTTTTATTGCACAAAGGGGTGCAGGAGACGCACACGCTACCAAACCCCTACCCCTGTCCATCTCCCTGAAGCGGACATGGGTAGGGTTGCTGTACCCTGCCGCAAGAATTACTGAGACGCACAAGTGTCTGAGACGCTCGTGCGTCTCAGGCAGTTGGAGTGCCTCTCTGCCGGTGCCCACATGGTTGCCTCTCCGCTAGCGTCTGCCAGCGCAGGTTACCGGCGCTGTGTGAGAGGCACTCACTAGGCTTCCCTGACGGGGACACTACGCTGACAACATAGCGTAGCCTGCCGCCGTGAAACTACACACATCAGCAATTTAAACAAAAATGTTTACAGGCAGTCTCCACATTTCTTATATTCAGTAGGTAAATGCTTTTCATATTTCTTATCGTACAATATTATCTTTAATATTAAGATCTTATAATAAATTCTGTCACGATCCTGAAACTTCTGCAAACCGCATTTGTATTTGCAGCTGTTGCTTGTTATTTAATGATTAGAGATTATTTATTTGTACATTTCACAGACACAATGGAGTAAATTTACTAAGATATATGATGTTGCCCATAGCAACCAATCCAATCTTTTTATTATCTTCTAGAAGGTGATAAATAAACAAGAAGTAGGCTCTGATTGGCTGCTATGGCCAACATCCAATCTTCAATAGAACACCAAACTTTACTCCAATGACACAGTGAGAGGCAACATCACCACAATGTCTAGGGGTAGGCAATATTTTATTTCATGGCTGTGATTTCACAGGACACGTTAAGAAAATAAGATGCTTGAACTTCCACCTTGTTAAAAAAAAAAATCATATACGTTTATGTAAATGTGATATAAATATTACAATCCCCCTTTTTTTGTAGTCTTTAGCAACATGTGAAGCCATTATTTTTATGAAGCAACAGGTACAAAAGAATGTGTCCGGTATCAGACAAACACGCACTCATTTATAGTTGTAGTTGACTCGCTGGTTTTAAAATTCTATTAGTCCGAGCTAAAACTGGTTCATTACATTGATGTTGTGCTTCTGAGGTTGTACTTTTCCATTCATTGCTTATTCTAGTTACACTATGGTATGTTGTAAATTGCATATAAATGACATAAAGTACATTGTGCTGTACATTGAACTTGTAGTTAAAAGAAAAAGCTATAAACCACACAAAAAGGTTGCATATATTACACAAAACAGTAGATTCGACATCTTTAAACATCACAAATGCTTACAGTTGACCCGAGTGTAATAGTGTCTTTGTATAATCTTTGCCACATTCTGGGACAATCCATCAGAATGAATGTTTGCTGCTTGCGTGTGTCCTCCATACAAAGTCTTATCGTCTGTAGAAGGCCGCCATTTACTGGACACTTTAGAGATGCTGTAAGTTCTCAATCAATAGGTGATCCTCGGTTGAGATGTCTCTGTCCATTGAAGGTTATAGATCTTTCCAATGGTTGCTTTGGTCTTCGATAATAATTGTTGGTCTTCAAGGATCTTGCAGATGCCTTTGATGCTACATTGTCTTTGACTTAGAAAGACTGAATAAGATGAAATCACAAGGTTCTTTTTCAGAAGAATAAATACAATTTGCATCTTCATGGGCACTGCGAGCATAGCTTGGGGCTTTAGGTCTTCTTGTTGACCGCATGGTCATTTCCAGAAGAATGTTGGGTAGCACCAGGCATGGTGTCATTGGTGTGTTCATGGGTTTCACCATCTCCCTTTTCCTGCTCTCCTGGCTTTTGGGAAGGATCCACGGCAGTTGTGGTCTTGCTGGAGTTACAACCCATTTCAGCAGCCTGTTTAGATGGTGTATCTGTGCACCGGCCGTAGGCAGTAGCGTTATGAGCTTATTCTACTTTCCTCCAAGTTAAATAACCCAGTGAGGTCTATTATCAGCTGTGAGTGTGCCTGTTGCTTAGGTTACACAAACATGCCAGAGAACCTGGGAGCTACAGAGAAGTTTGGAGAATGAAGCCACCGGGTGGTTTCTATTAGCACCTGATCTGCTCTGATGATTTCCCTACATCATTGCTTAACTCTGTTTATTTCCTAAGCCTCAGCTAAAGAATTCACATTGTCAGGAAGATCCCACGTAACCTCCACACAAAGTGAAAGTACACAGCGTAATACTGATCTGTAATACTTACAGTGCCGTATTGGGTTGGGGTATGGGTCATTGGGTCAACCCAAATTAGATCGACATGCCCAGGAATGACCACTGAAGGTCGACATGGCGTAGGTCGACACATTAACTAGGTCGACATGGGAAAGGTCGACAGGGTTGGAAGCAGGGGCGTAACTAACTATTTAGCGCCCCCCCCCCCCTGCACGTTTATTCGGCGCCCCCCCCCCACACACACACCTAACCTGCCCCCCCTTCTTACCTGCGGTCTGCGTCTCGCCCGGCTCTCTGTCGGGACCTTCCTGACGTCACGATCCCGGCCGGCTCCTGCTGCTACAATGAAAACGGACTCTTAGAAAATGGCTGCCCCCATACTGCAGACAGAAAACTGTCTGCAGTATGGGGGCAGCCATTTTCTAATTGTCAGTTTTCATTGCAGCAGGAGCCGGCCGGGACCGTGACGTCAGGAAGGTCCCGACAGAGAGCCGGGCGAGACGCAGACCGCGGGTAACTATAGCCCCGCAGCCCCCCCGGCGGCGCCCCCAATTTCTCTGCGCCCCCCCCCCCCCGCCACCGCGGGGGCTGCGGAGCTATAGTTACGCCACTGGTTGGAAGGTCAGCACAAGCATTAGGTCGACAATGGGATGGTTAACAGTCAAAAGGTCGACTTAATTTTTTACCTTTTTGCCCCTAATGTCGACATTGTCAAAATGTGCCGTGTCCCCTCGCATGGCTCGCTGCGCTTGCCATGCTTCAGGCACGGTGCCTCACTGCACTCAATACACTGTTGTATTCTCCACCCACGCTGTAGTGCATGGTAGGGCATGAAATACCGCCGGCTCAAAAAAACATGAAAACCTCATTTAGGGTTTTTCGACTGTTGACCTTCCCTTCGCCGACATAATGCTTGACCGAGATTGCATGGTGCTTCTGGACCGACCACCATCGCCACATTTCCCAGGACCCTCCTGCCAACCCTGTCGACTTTAGTCATGTCAACCTATTCAATGTTTCAACCTAAGCCATGTCGACCTTCAGTGCTCGACCCAGTTCCACCACCTCACCGGTACCACTTTAACCCCTTCAGTGGTGTTTTTTTTTTTGGGAGCGCTCCCCACTGGGCGAGTTTTTTATGGGGAGCGCTCCCTTTAAAAAAACCACCACCGCCTACCTGGGTCCGGGCAGCGCCGCTGAACTGTCACTCAGCGGCTGCCAGAACCTGCGCCCCCCCAGCACTGCGTCCCTTTCCCCGGCTCCCGGATGGGAGGGGGGAGGAGGAGGGAACCAGAGGCGCCGCAGAGGGGAGGGAGCCGGGAAGCACTGAAGCTGCCTGAGTTCAGTGAGTGAACTCAGCAGCGCTGCCCGGCTGTAAACAGTGGCAATCCCGAGAATTTTTCCGGGCTTGCCAGACTGGGCACTGAGGCACAGCCCGGAAAATTCTCGGGATTGCCACTGAAGAGGTTAAGCACTGGTGACTGGTTCTGACGCCATTATGCAGTCACTTCTCCTTCACCTCTGTTTAAATCTGACAGGGAGCGAAAACACTACGCTACTCTGACTGACTACGCTATCCATCAGCACTACCCTGATTCTGACAGCGCCGCTATGCTAACTGCGTAACGGGCGCCGCGCTAATATACAAGTACCATATTAACTAGTGAGATCACATCGCATCGCATGAAAACCTGCGATTTCACAACGCCTGCGTACGTATGTTAATTGGGCGCCTTGCAAATACACAAGTACCAAACATTTGTGTTGTGCAGGTTGCCACTAACAAATTTGTGTTTGTTCTTGTCTTACCTGGAAACCTTTTCTCTCCGAACAATAGATATATCTGATTATTATGTTTTATAGGAACGCATTATTAGCAGCACCAGTGTCCTGTCCGGCTGGTTAGGCGAGTGTGTGAGTGTGCGAGTGTGTGCCTCTTTTTTACAGCATTTACTGTGTATAGACTCTAAGGAAATGTCAGTAATGCCAAGGTAAAACCCATTCCACCACAAAGGAATGCAATGTTAGCTGTTATGGATTTCACTCTGCAGGAGGCTTTTCTGAAATGCTGCGGTTCAGTAAATCAATGTCTTCATTCTTTGACGACTGCCTCCCTCCTTTCTTTCACAAATGTTCTTTTAAATCGTGTACTTCCAGCTTTAGAGGTTAAAAGCGGTGTTTCTGCAACTAATTAAAATCTGTTTACCTTTTCCAGATTAGAAAATGAAGTCAACAATTTTCCCACCTGTCCCAAATATTTTCTGTCACAACTGCTTATCTCATTCACCAATACAGACTGTGTACGAGCGCTGATAGATTTACAGGCCAATAAAATCACTACACTATGAGAAAAGAGAGAGTGCTTCTTTACACTTGTGCTATAAATACAAAAAATATATACGAACACTCAAGTTCAAAACTATCTTCCTATAATACAATTTTTTTAAACATATATTTATTGAGTATACACAATCAGTGAAAGAAAACATGTCACCATTACATGTCAGAAGGGTTCCAAGTAGCCCTGCAAACGGTATATAAACATCGTAAGCAGTAATATAGTGCATAATTGTAAAAATGGAGGTGGCTATGGATCAGATATAACAAATATAGCAAATACTAGTAAAGTAAATTGGGTGAGTCTAGTCTGGATGCCCAGAACCAAACACACAATGTATATGATCACCTCTACCAGTCCCTCCATTGGTTGCCTGTATATTACCGTATTCAATATAAAACACTTCTACTCGTATATAAAGCTATTACCTATACTGCACCAGCATATATCTCTCTACACAAAATATCTCCCATCTCGACCACTCCGCTCTGCACAAGATCTGCGTCTCTCTTCTGCACGGATCACTAGCTCCCATTCACTATTACAGGACTTTCATCGGGCTGCTCCCATCCTATGGAATGCCCGGTACTTGTGTAATATCCGGTACTTGATTGCATGACAATTTAAGGCATGCAATCAGAAGTGATGGGACCCGTTTTTTTCATCGGGTCGGAAAAATCGGTCACATCGCATCGCGATTTGATCGCATGCGATTTGGTTGCATGCGATGCGATGTGACCGATTTTTACATTGGATCCAATGTTAAATGCCCCCTAGACCCCATTTTTAATTGTATGCCCACCCTTTTCATACCCCCACTATCCACGTTGGCGTGGAGTTGATTTTATGTAGTGTGGCGAGCGCAGCGAGCCACCAAGCCCGAAGCGTGGCAGCGCAGCGAGCCCCGCGAGGGGACGCGACATACGAGCCCGAAGCGTGGTGACGGCAGCGAGCCCCACAAGGGGACGTGGATTACTTAACATGTATTCCGCGTCCCCTCGCAGGGCTCGCTGCGCTCGCCACGCTTCGGGCTCGTATGTCGGGAAAGTTACAAGTCCAGAAGCTTCCCTTCTGGACTTGTAACTTGGTGGGACTGCTATGCTATTACTGGTTCCTTTCCTTGTGTTTCCCTCCTATGTCCCTATAGATTGTAAGCTTGCAGCAGGGCCCTCCTACCTCCAAGTCTGTCTGTTGTTATCCAGTTTGTTTTATCACGGTCTACTATAGTAAAGCGCAACGGAATCTGCTGCGCTATATAAGACACTGTAACAGAATCTGCTGCGCTATATAGGACACTGTAACGGAATCTGCTGCGCTATATAAGACACTGTAACGGAATCTGCTGCGCTATATAAGACACTGTAACGGAATCTGCTGCATTATATAAGACACTGTAACGGAATCTGCTGCGCTATATAAGACGCTGTAACGGAATCTGCTGCGCTATATAAGATGCTGTAACGGAATCTGCTGCGCTATATAAGATGCTGTAACGGAATCTGCTGCGCTATATAAGACACTGTAACGGAATCTTCTGCGCTATATAAGACACTGTAACGGAATCTGCTGCGCTATAGAAGACACTGTAACAGAATCTGCTGCGCTATATAAGACACTGTAACGGAATCTGCTGCGCTATATAAGACGCTGTAACGGAATCTTCTGCGCTATATAAGACGCTGTAACGGAATCTGCTGTGCTATAGAAGGCACTGTAACGGAATCTGCTGCGCTATATAAGACACTGTAACGGAATCTGCTGCCCTATATAAGACACTGTAACGGAATCTGCTGCACTATATAAGACACTGTAACGGGACCTGCTGCGCTATATAAGACGCTGTAACGGAATCTGCTGCGCTATATAAGACACTGTAACGGAATATGCTGCGCTATATAAGACACTGTAACGGAATCTGCTGCGCTATATAAGACACTGTAACAGAATCTGCTGCGCTATATAAGACACTGTAACGGAATCTGGTGCGCTATATAAGAAACTGGAAATAAATAAATATGAGTATGAAATGAATGATTCTAATAGAGCAATGTATTTATGATGATAATACGTCAATAGTCATTGTTTTGTTCTAAACGGACTGAGAAAGCCTTTCAAAAACCCTCCATCTTTCATTGTAACCGTTAGTGTGAGTCTCCGAGATTTTTACATTGGATCCAATGTTAAATGCCCCCTAGACCCCATTTTTAATTGTATGCCCACCCTTTTCATACCCCCACTATCCACGTTGGCGTGGAGTTGATTTTATGTAGTGTGGCGAGCGCAGCGAGCCACCAAGCCCGAAGCGTGGCAGCGCAGCGAGCCCCGCGAGGGGACGCGACATACGAGCCCGAAGCGTGGTGACGGCAGCGAGCCCCACAAGGGGACGTGGATTACTTAACATGTATTCCGCGTCCCCTCGCAGGGCTCGCTGCGCTCGCCACGCTTCGGGCTCGTATGTCGGGAAAGTTACAAGTCCAGAAGCTTCCCTTCTGGACTTGTAACTTGGTGGGACTGCTATGCTATTACTGGTTCCTTTCCTTGTGTTTCCCTCCTATGTCCCTATAGATTGTAAGCTTGCAGCAGGGCCCTCCTACCTCCAAGTCTGTCTGTTGTTATCCAGTTTGTTTTATCACGGTCTACTATAGTAAAGCGCAACGGAATCTGCTGCGCTATATAAGACACTGTAACAGAATCTGCTGCGCTATATAGGACACTGTAACGGAATCTGCTGCGCTATATAAGACACTGTAACGGAATCTGCTGCCCTATATAAGACACTGTAACGGAATCTGCTGCGCTATATAAGACGCTGTAACGGAATCTGCTGCGCTATATAAGATGCTGTAACGGAATCTGCTGCGCTATATAAGATGCTGTAACGGAATCTGCTGCGCTATATAAGACACTGTAACGGAATCTTCTGCGCTATATAAGACACTGTAACGGAATCTGCTGCGCTATAGAAGACACTGTAACAGAATCTGCTGCGCTATATAAGACACTGTAACGGAATCTGCTGCGCTATATAAGACGCTGTAACGGAATCTTCTGCGCTATATAAGACGCTGTAACGGAATCTGCTGTGCTATAGAAGGCACTGTAACGGAATCTGCTGCGCTATATAAGACACTGTAACGGAATCTGCTGCCCTATATAAGACACTGTAACGGAATCTGCTGCACTATATAAGACACTGTAACGGGACCTGCTGCGCTATATAAGACGCTGTAACGGAATCTGCTGCGCTATATAAGACACTGTAACGGAATATGCTGCGCTATATAAGACACTGTAACGGAATCTGCTGCGCTATATAAGACACTGTAACAGAATCTGCTGCGCTATATAAGACACTGTAACGGAATCTGGTGCGCTATATAAGAAACTGGAAATAAATAAATATGAGTATGAAATGAATGATTCTAATAGAGCAATGTATTTATGATGATAATACGTCAATAGTCATTGTTTTGTTCTAAACGGACTGAGAAAGCCTTTCAAAAACCCTCCATCTTTCATTGTAACCGTTAGTGTGAGTCTCCGAAAAAGATTCATCATATTTATCAAAGTGTATAAGTTTGATCACCATGGTTAGAAGATTGGTCAAAGATGGGGAAATAGGGGATATTCACAATTTAAGAATTGGTACTCTTTACCTAGAACGGCGCCCGCGATTAGAATCGCGGGCGTCGGGGGTAAAAAATCGCGGTCATCGCGGGCATCGCGGGTAAATCGCGGGTACATAAAAATCGTGTACCCGCGATCACCGCGATTTTCCTATAGGGAACAATGTTAAAAAGCCTGATTGACCGCGATTTTACTTTAAAATGCCTCAATGCCCGCGATTTTCACATAGGAATCAATGTTAAATGGGCTACAGAGCCCAAATAGTCACAATTAACCCTTAAATGTCACCCCAATTTTTGTACGCCACCCCACGATCCACGCCAACCCGAAGCGTGGCGAGCGCAGCGAGCCCACGAGGGGCGGCGGTACGCGTCCTCCGACCTTTTCATGCCCTACTATCCACGTCGGCGTGGAGTTGAGAATAGAATAGTGTGGCGAGCGCAGCGAGCCACCGAGCCCGAAGCGTGGCGAGCGCAGCGAGCCCCGCGAGGGGACGCGGATACCTTCACAGATATACGCGTCCCCTCGCGGGCTTCACAGGTATCCGTGGCGAAAAGCGGACACCTGTGAAGCCCGCGAGGGGACGCGTTTACCTGTGAAGGTATCCGCGTCCCCTCGCGGGGCTCGCTGCGCTCGCCACGCTTCGGGCTCGGTGGCTCGCTGCGCTCGCCACACTATTCTATTCTCAACTCCACGCCGACGTGGATAGTAGGGCATGAAAAGGTCGGAGGACGCGTACCGCCGCCCCTCGCGGGCTCGCTGCGCTCGCCACGCTTCGGGTTTGCGTGGATCGTGGGGTGGCGTACAAAAATTGGGGGGACATTTAAGGGTTAATTCTGCCTATTTGGGCTCTGTAGCCCAGTTAACATTGATTCCTATGTGAAAATCGCGGGCATTGAGGCATTGAATGCAAAATCGCGGTCAATCTGGCTTTTTAACATTGTTCCCTATGGGAAAATCGCGGTGATCGCGGGCATCGCGTCGCGGCCGTTTATGTACTGCCCGCGATGTCGCGATCACCGCGATGGGCGCCGTTCTAGGTAAAGAGTACCTAAGAATTTATTTCTTGACAGATGTAGGGAGTATGGTCAGGAAAGGGATGAAATGATATTGAGAGACAGGAATATTCCATGCATCAAAGTTAGCAAACAGCAGAGGTAGGGGATCTAATGTACAGTGTATACCCAATTTATTGGAAATATAATGCACAATTTTGTTCCAAAAATTTTTGATATGTACGCTGGACCACATATTACAGAGAAGCGTAGCTGTCCTGAAGCTGCATTTCGGACATTTACCGGTTTCATCCAGGACAAAATGGCTTCTTTGACCTTGGGAAACATATGCTATAAAAAATGTTTTGATATGAATTTCTTGTAATAAAGATGAACGAGGAATATGTAGAGTTTTGTCATATCATCTGAATAAAGTGTCCGGGTGAAGGCGTGAGGGATGGTCGGGATCCCAGGCCAGTTTATATGGCTCATGATCAAGAAGTCAGTGGTTTGAAAAATTCCTTATAAATTAGTTGCTATTTAATTTTTTTCTGCTGGAATTTATTGTTAATGTGCTGTAAAGGGGCCATTTGGGAGGTAATAAGTGAAGATAAATGCAGGGAGATAGCATAATGGAATAATTGCATCATTGGGAAGGTACTGCGGGTAGATAAACTGTAGAAATCGCGGAGTTGGGTAAAGGACATCGATCCACCTGGATCAAGCACCTGGGAGGTAAGGGCGAGGCTGTTTTTGACATAAGCGTTGCATACCGAATCTGCTGCGCTATATAAGATAATAAATAAAAGCCGAGGTGTCTAGTCCCAGAGTGAACATTGGGTTTCCCCAGATGGAAAGCCAAGGTGAGTTAAGAGGAATCCTGTTCAATGAGAGAGAGCCAAGCATCATATGTGTCTTTAAAAAAGGGGTGTGCATATAGGACAGGGGGAACGTAGGATTTTGGGGTATGTAGCTAAATGCTTGGGGAGAAAAGATAGAAAAGTACACAGTCTAGTTTGTGGATGGAGTAATTATTTAGTTCCAATAGCCAATCAAGTGCGTATCTGTTTAACCCCTTCAGTGGTGTTTTTTTTAAAGGAGCGCTCCCCACCGGGCGAGTTTTTTATGGGGAGCGCTCCCTAAAAAAACCCCACCACACTCTCCCTGGGTCCAGGCAGTGCTGCTGAACTGTGAATCAGCCGCTGCCCAGCCTTGCTCCCCGCCGCCCCGACCCTGCTCCCAGCAGCCAGTTTGTCATAAGCCAGCGCCGACAGGACAATACAAAAGCCGGAGGGTAGGGGGAAGGAGGAGGGAGGCGCCACAGAAGGGAGGGAGCCGGGCAGCGCCGAAGCTATCTGAGATCAGTGCCCAGCTCTAAACAGTGGCAATCCTGAGAATTTTCCGGGCTTGCCAGACTGGGAACTGAGGCACAGCCCGGAAAATTTTCGGGATTGCCACTGAAAGGGTTAAGAGTGCTTTGGAGTATAAAAGTAAGTTTGGGAAGCCAAGGCCACCATCGGACTTAAGTTGCTCCTGACGAAACGTGTTGAGCAGGGATTTTAGACTGTCCCCTAATCATCATCAGATAAACTTACCTTCATTTTGTATCCTGTACGGGCAACTTAGTTGTCGTCATTCTGTATTATTAAGCTGTGTTTATAGTATTGCACTAGATTCTCTCTTCTTTCTATGGGCGAGATGTATCAAATGGAAAATGCGGTAAAACCCCGGTTTTACCGAATTTTCCTATGTATCAAAAATGATACCGCAGTGAAGGGTTTCACCACCTTTTAGTGGCGATACCCTATAGAAGCCTATGGGATTCTTTTCCCTGCCCGCCGCCGCCGACGCAAACCTGCCGCCTCGCCGACCCCCCCTCTGGCTTACCTTCCTGAAGGGTCCTCCTGGACCCTGGAAGGTAAACCTCTCCTCCCCCTAGTGACGCAGCCGGACGTCCTTCCGGCTGCAGGGGGGAGGAGGAGGCGCCGGGGACAGCTTGCTTAGCGGTCCCCAGCGTGACGCCGCGTGAGGGATGCAGGGAGGTGATGGAGACCCCCCGCTCACCACATTCCAGGTATCGCGGGGGGCCTCCGTCACCGCACCGCAATGCCAGCCGCATATGTTAGTACATATGCGGCGGAATCGCAGCGGGGGCGGGGCGCGAAGGACGGCGATGTATTTTAATACATCCCGCCCTATGTGATTTGCATCATCATCCATTCGCAGCCTTGGGTGCGAGGGAGAAATCATTCAATGGTCAGGGACCACTGAATGATTTCTCCAGCGCTCGCAGATCTGAGACACCTCTGTGGGGATCTGCGAGCACCATGTCTGGGAAGAGGCCGGGCAGCTGATGTCAGCTTCCCGCCCCTCGCACCCACGTCACCGAGCGATTTTCATGGGAATGCCCATGAAACACTAGGCGTTCCTTTGGGCTGTGTCCAACACCCTTCGTCCGCACCGCCAGGTGCGAGTGGGATGGCGAGCATGTAGTTCGCCATGCCCTCTCGCACCCTATTTCTGCACATGCGCAGAAATGCACCTGCGCAGATGCAAAAAAATCAATCCCTTATGTGAACACATGGGGCAGCGGCTAAATTAGAATAACCCCCTTTTTCCAATCCACGACTCCATTTCCGGCCCAGTGCTCAGATACTCAGGCTCCATCTTTTTTTGCCTGGAGTTTGTTATGTGATATCTACCATACACATTCATTATTTTATTTTTATTTGAATAAACCTTTGGGCACTATGAATAGTTTTATTATTTTATGCTGCCGGATGAAAAGTCTTCCATATAAGAATGCATATGGGCGAACAATGGAATCTCTTGGGATACTTATGTGTTTCAGTAAGCATCATTTGGGGATCCTTTTATCACCTATTGTTTGCGGCTAATTCCCCAAAAGCACCCATTTGTTGAAGTGAGCAGCAAATATTAAGTATCCCCCAAATGTATCAGGAGGGACTGTCCTTCCTGTCCCGCCACCAGCCGCATCCCCATTGTTACACGCCGCCGTCCGGGACCTCCAGCACCCGGACGGCCGGCGGATGAGATGTGGAGTGACGTGGCTGTGGACGTTGCCGGGCAGCGTCCCAAGCCTCGCTCTGAAGCTGGGCATCGGGGCGTTGCATAGCAACGTCCCCGAACTTCCGCCCGGCGGCCAGGAACGCGCGCGCCTGACGTCATTCAGGCGGCGCGAGCTTCAAATAAATAGCCGGCGTCTGCTGGGGACAGACGCCGGTTATAGCTTTCTGCTTATAGACCCGGTCCCCTTCATTGGTGCCTGGTAGTGCTTGTCCTGGATCCTCTTCTTAGTCTGGTTCCGGATTCTCTGCCTCCAGATCGGTGTGTCTGTCTTCGCCGTCCCGAAGTCAGTTCCTGCGGCGTATCTGCGTTTACCCTTTTCCTGGTGGGTCACGTAAGTGCTCCTGTGGAGCCCGGTGATTCTCTCCTTTTACTTGGTAAGCCCTCCGTGGCTTGCTTCCTGGGGCTGTTTTCCTGCCAACCTGTGTCAGGGGGATATTTTGGGCTTGCCCCTCCGTGGGCACATCGCTCCCCCTCTCTTGTTATTTCCTTACCAATTTCCTTCAGAATTACCCCTCTGCCTGTCTCCATTAGTTCCATCTAGGCAGGGATTACCCCTTCCATCACGGTCCCTGCTTTGGGGAGTCACACTTGGTGTTGTGCCTCTGTTTGGAGATTCCCCTTTGTCTCTGGTAGCTGCGACTAGGTCGCTATCCCGTCTTTGGCCTGGTGCCGGCAGTCAGGGTTTTTTTCCCAGCTAGGCCCATTAGTTAGACTGTCCTCTTGGGCTACCCCTTGGCGATCGCTTTCCCCTTGTCTATACCTAAGACCTAGCTGCATCGGGTTTGGAGCGGGCTTAACTCGCTCCTTTGGACGCGGCGGCCACAGGTGAAGCCTAGCTCTGCAGGGGTTTGCCATCTGCCTAGGGGACTCAACAGAGTTAGAGTAGGATCCGCTGTGGCCGTCCTAACCGGCGGTCCCGGCTACGGGCTCACGCCTGAACTCCAGAATCCAGTGTCCAGCAGTTTCTCCCTGCGCCCGGGCGGGCATCGTAACACCCATAGGTTTCTCTGAGGATGCAATGATGCCCTAGTTGTCAATATTGGGCAGCATCGTAGCGGGTCCCTGGGCTACCACCATTGTGAAATGGCAGTAGCCCATTCTAACCTATGGGCTACTTACTGAACTGCCGGCAGGGCAATGCGGTCACTGGGGTCAGCCGGGGCTCAGCGCTAACCGTGCATGCGCAGACCGTCGGCACCTGGCGAAACCTAGTCTAGTTTTTTTTAAATGTTTCACTTTCTGTGTGCAGAGATCATTAGAGGCCTGGAGTATCTGCAATTCCTCTAGTGCTTAACAGTTCATTAATTATTTGCAAATCATGCTCCTAAGTGATCGGAAAATAATTTGTCATGTCACAATGTCATGTTGCAATTAGATAGTAATAATAAAGAGCCGTGCGTGCAAATGTAGTCCTGGAAACGTTTTAAAACACAAGTGTGTGTGTGTGTGTGCGTGTGTGTGTGTGCGTGCGTGTGATGTTAATGGTTTAATCCTGTGCCAATGAACCATCGGACCAATTGAAGCAGAAACTTAACCATTGGCTTCCCACTGTTAGATTTGGAGTATTGTTTTCAACAGTTGCGTAACTAATAAGTATGCGCCCCCCTGCCGAAAATTTTGCCGGCGCCCCCCCTATGTGGTTAAGACACACACCCGTGCGGCCGGTACCTCCTGCCTTGCGGATTCTGCTGTCTTGCAGGTCCCCGGCTCCTGCTGCTTCAGTTAAAAAAAACTGTCTTTCGTATGGAGGCAGCCATTTTCCGAAAGTCACTTTTTTTTTTAAAGCAGGAGCCGACACAGCCGGGATCTGCAAGGCAGGAGGTGCCGGTCGCACGGGGGTGTGTGTGTGTGTGTGTGTGTGTATGTGTGTGCTGGTCTTAACCACATTAGGGGGGAATTTGTTAAGGGGGGGGGGGCGAGGCTGGAGCCGGGACCCGCAAGACATAATAGCCGGTGTCAGCGTCTAACTATAGCCCTGCAGCCCCCCCCGGCGCCCACATCTTCTCAGCACCTCCCCGCCACCGCAGGGGCTGCGTGGCTATAGTTACGCCACTGGTTTTCAAGCTCTTCTTACCATGCCGGGTTTCCACATGCAATTCCCATCTAGATCTGAATGGCGGATCGAAAGAAGACAATCATAACTCAAATATAGTACTAATGGGGACTATGGGGGTTATTCGGCATCAGTCGCAGTTTTGCGGGGGAAAAAAAGCAAAACTGCAACTGTTTTCTTTAGCATGTTGGGTCCTTCCCCAAGATGCCAAGGCTGATGTCACATGATGTCAGTGTGCCCCACCTTCAGGCGGCAGCGGTAGAAAAAAAAATTGTCTGACTTTTATTACCGAAGGGGAGCAAAAAATAATTTGATGGTCAGATTTGATTGTCATATCAAACTTTACACACTCTGGAGGTTATTCTGATCGTAGCGGCCAAACGTGCGTACGTTCGCTATTAACGTACGCTATCCGTACGCGGCCGTTGGGGTTAAGTCCACCCACAACTCAGCCGCATTCATACGGCCAGAAACATCGGCAAAGGGGAGTGGCGTACAATTGAGCGTACGCCAACGTACACGGACGGGCCAGCCCTTACACTCCGACAACTGGCGTACAATTGAGCGTACACCACCGTTTACGGACGTCTCTCGGCCGTCTTCCCACCGACTTCTTGCAGCTATCTGAGCGTACGCCAGCTTGCACGGACGTGTCCCTATTGTTTTCAATAGAAAAGTCAGCTTATGTCACCGCTCGTGAGAGTGAGCGTACGTCCGTGTACGCTGACATACCCTTCACATATATGGACCTGCAAATCTTGCCTTTCAACTATAATTATGAAAATTAATTAATTGATTGAATTAATTAATGTGCAAAATAGTGGCCATGGGCTTAAAACATTGCTGAAACATCCTTTGTAGGTGTTAGATGTGGTTTATGTTATTGTATCATAAATACAAAACCTATGTTTGTATTAGAGTGAACACGTTGACACATGTCGACTTGTGTAGATTGAGTGTGCTACTGTGTAAAGTCTATGAAAGCACGTAGTGAATGTGTCTAACTGTTTAACAAATACCTACCTTAGCATATATAAGCAGGTCTTACAAAGATTCTTACCTTAAATTAAACAAACCTTTAAATGTAGAGAAGTATAGAAAGATAAGCTTCCAATGTGTTTGAATGATGTGTGTGGCTTGCAGGTAGTGAAATCATGGTTTGGACTTAATAGACTGCAGCATTGCTTATTACATTCAGGTGTATGTGTTTGGTAGTAATCAGCGTAAATTAGCTAACCCAGGCGCACGCTGGCATGCGGTATCTGTAGGGGTGGTTTGAGATGGCGGTTGGCGGCCGCCTGTTTTGTGTCCGAAATGAACGGTGCTTTAGTCGATCGTGCGGTAGTAGCACCGCTCATTTTTGGTGCACACCCCCGTGTACGCCCATATTTACGCCCATTTTCCCTCATTATTTCGGCCGCTCCCCTCATCACGCCCCTATGCCGCCCCCAATGCCCGTACACTCGCGTACAGGTTTTTTCGCACGTAGAGACCCGTCCGTAAGCGTTGTGGAGTGTTCGCGCCTGCGCATTAGCGAATGTACGCATGCGCAGATCATTAAAAACCCCGGAACGTACGCGTACGGCCCGGCCGCACCAACCAGAATAAGGCCCTCTATTACATCCCCTTTCTAGTGTAGGGTGTCAGCTGTCCCCCTAAGTAGAAAGTAATGCGAGTAAAAGTACATGCAAACAATGGATACGGATATCCAAGGTGGCTAAATATGCACTGTAATTAATACAGGTAGTAGGAATGTCTATTAAAACCAGATAATATGTCAACTATAAAGCATGTCGTTTAAAAAAGACAGGTTATTTATTAGAAATATATGTATGTGATTATAAATAGCAAATGTTGGATTATCCTCCAATGCATACCTCCCAACTTCTGACCTGTAGAAATAGGGACACTCGCACGGCGAAGCCGCCGCGAGCGCCCGAAAAGGGGGCGGGGCATATGCAAATGAGGTTGCGGCTTATGCTAATTAGCCGCGACCTCATTTTCATACGAGAATAGACGCTGTGCGCATGCGCACAGTGTCTATTCTACTAGATTGGGGGGTCTCCCAACTGCCACCCCCCGCAGCGGGACAATGCCTGCCGCGGGTGGGACAGGACCCGAAAATCGGGACTGTACCGCTGTAATCGTGACAGTTGGGAGGTATGCAATGGAAGGAATGAAGAATGAAACGAGCGGGGACACTTTCATCAAAGAGCGCGCTAGTCTCCAAGCACTGAATGTGGTGGCCGGAAGCATATTATTTTTAATCTCTAGGGGAGGGAAGTGGGGTGTTCATGAACCAAATGGATAGGCGGAATACTTGCCTACCTGACCCTCTCCATGAGGGACACAATGCTCTGTTCCTGGGCTTCCCTGGTAATGTATGATTGCCAGCACCTGTGGTGACATCTTTCTTATCAGTTACCTAGCTCCCCACAGGTGCTGGCAATCATACATTATCCATACCTCCCAGCATGCCCCTCTCCAGGAGGACACAATGCTCTGTTCCTGGTCTTCCCTGGTAATGTATGATTGCCAGCACCTGTGGTGACACCTTTCTTATCAGTTACCTAGCTCCCCACAGGTGCTGGCAATCATACATTATCCATACCTCCCAGCATGCCCCTCTCCAGGAGGACACAATACTCTGTTCCTGGGCTTCCCTGGTAATGTATGATTGCCAGCACCTGTGGTGACACCTTTATTATCAGTTACCTAGCTCCCCACAGGTGCTGGCAATCCTACATTATCCATACCTCCCAGCATGCCCCTCTCAGGGAGGACACAATGCTCTGTTCCTGGGCTTCCTTGGTAATGTATGATTGCCAGCACCTGTGGTGATACCTTTCTTATCAGTTACCTAGCTCCCCACAGGTGATGGCAATCATACATTATCCATACCTCCCAGCATGCCCCTCTCCAGGAGGACACAATGCTCTGCTCCTGGGCTTCCTTGGTAATGTAGGATTGCCAGCACCTGTGGTGACACCTTTCTTATCAGTTACCTAGCTCCCCACAGGTGCTGGCAATCATACATTATCCATACCTCCCAGCATGCCCCTCTCCAGGAGGACACAATACTCTGTTCCTGGGCTTCCCTGGTAATGTATGATTGCCAGCACCTGTGGTGACACCTTTATTATCAGTTACCTAGCTCCCCACAGGTGCTGGCAATCCTACATTATCCATACCTCCCAGCATGCCCCTCTCAGGGAGGACACAATGCTCTGTTCCTGGGCTTCCTTGGTAATGTATGATTGCCAGCACCTGTGGTGATACCTTTCTTATCAGTTACCTAGCTCCCCACAGGTGATGGCAATCCTACATTATCCATACCTCCCAGCATGCCCCTCTCCAGGAGGACACAATGCTCGGTTCCTGGACTTCCCTGGTAATGTATGATTGCCAGCACCTGTGGTGACACCATTCTTATCAGTTACCTAGCTCCCCACAGGTGCTGGCAATCATACATTATCCATACCACCCAGCATGCCCCTCTCCAGGAGGACACAATGCTCTGTTCTTGGGCTTCCCTGGTAATGTATGATTGCCAGCACCTGTGGTGACACCTTTCTTATCAGTTACCTAGCTCCCCACAGGTGCTGGCAATCATACATTATCCATACCTCCCAGCATGCCCCTCTCCAGGAGGACACAATGCTCTGCTCCTGGGCTTCCCTGGTAATGTAGGATTGCCAGCACCTGTGGTGACACCTTTCTTATCAGTTACCTAGCTCCCCACAGGTGCTGGAAATCATACATTATCCATACCTCCCAGCATGCCCCTCTCCAGGATGACACAATGCTCTGTTCCTTGGCTTCCCTGGTAATGTATGATTGCCAGCACCTGTGGTGACACCTTTCTTATCAGTTACCTAGCTCCCCACAGGTGCTGGCAATCATACATTATCCATACCTCCCAGCATGCCCCTCTCCAGGATGACACAATGCTCTGTTCCTTGGCTTCCCTGGTAATGTATGATTGCCATCCCCTGTGGTGACACCTTTCTTATCAGTTACCTAGCTCCCGACAGGTGCTGGCAATCCTACATTATCCATACCTCCCAGCATGCCCCTCTCCAGGAGGACACAATGCTCTGTTCCTGGGCTTCCCTGGTAATGTATGATTGCCAGCACCTGTGGTGACACCTTTCTTATCAGTTACCTACTGTAGTTCCCCACAGGTGCTGACAATCATACATTATCCATACCTCCCAGCATGCCCCTCTCCAGGAGGACACAATGCTCTGTTCCTGGGCTTCCCTGGTAATGTATGATTGCCAGCACCTGTGGTGACACCATTCTTATCAGTTACCTAGCTCCCCACAGGTGCTGGCAATCATACATTATCCATACCACCCAGCATGCCCCTCTCCAGGAGGACACAATGCTCTGTTCTTGGGCTTCCCTGGTAATGTATGATTGCCAGCACCTGTGGTGACACCTTTCTTATCAGTTACCTAGCTCCCCACAGGTGCTGGCAATCATACATTATCCATACCTCCCAGCATGCCCCTCTCCAGGAGGACACAATGCTCTGCTCCTGGGCTTCCTTGGTAATGTAGGATTGCCAGCACCTGTGGTGACACCTTTCTTATCAGTTACCTAGCTCCCCACAGGTGCTGGAAATCATACATTATCCATACCTCCCAGCATGCCCCTCTCCAGGATGACACAATGCTCTGTTCCTTGGCTTCCCTGGTAATGTATGATTGCCAGCACCTGTGGTGACACCTTTCTTATCAGTTACCTAGCTCCCCACAGGTGCTGGCAATCATACATTATCCATACCTCCCAGCATGCCCCTCTCCAGGATGACACAATGCTCTGTTCCTTGGCTTCCCTGGTAATGTATGATTGCCATCCCCTGTGGTGACACCTTTCTTATCAGTTACCTAGCTCCCCACAGGTGCTGGCAATCCTACATTATCCATACCTGCCAGCATGCCCCTCTCCAGGAGGACACAATGCTCTGTTCCTGGACTTCGCTGGTAATGTATGATTGCCAGCACCTGTGGTGACACCTTTCTTATCAGTTACCTAGCTCCCGACAGGTGCTGGCAATCCTACATTATCCATACCTCCCAGCATGCCCCTCTCCAGGAGGACACAATGCTCTGTTCCTGGGCTTCCCTGGTAATGTATGATTGCCAGCACCTGTGGTGACACCTTTCTTATCAGTTACCTAGCTCCCCACAGGTGCTGGCAATCATACATTATCCATACCTCCCAGCATGCCCCTCTCCAGGAGGACACAATACTCTGTTCCTGGGCTTCCCTGGTAATGTATGATTGCCAGCACCTGTGGTGACACCTTTATTATCAGTTACCTAGCTCCCCACAGGTGCTGGAAATCATACATTATCCATACCTCCCAGCATGCCCCTCTCAGGGAGGACACAATGCTCTGTTCCTGGGCTTCCTTGGTAATGTATGATTGCCAGCACCTGTGGTGATACCTTTCTTATCAGTTACCTAGCTCCCCACAGGTGATGGCAATCATACATTATCCATACCTCCCAGCATGCCCCTCTCCAGGAGGACACAATGCTCTGCTCCTGGGCTTCCTTGGTAATGTAGGATTGCCAGCACCTGTGGTGACACCTTTCTTATCAGTTACCTAGCTCCCCACAGGTGCTGGCAATCATACATTATCCATACCTCCCAGCATGCCCCTCTCCAGGAGGACACAATACTCTGTTCCTGGGCTTCCCTGGTAATGTATGATTGCCAGCACCTGTGGTGACACCTTTATTATCAGTTACCTAGCTCCCCACAGGTGCTGGCAATCCTACATTATCCATACCTCCCAGCATGCCCCTCTCAGGGAGGACACAATGCTCTGTTCCTGGGCTTCCTTGGTAATGTATGATTGCCAGCACCTGTGGTGATACCTTTCTTATCAGTTACCTAGCTCCCCACAGGTGATGGCAATCCTACATTATCCATACCTCCCAGCATGCCCCTCTCCAGGAGGACACAATGCTCGGTTCCTGGACTTCCCTGGTAATGTATGATTGCCAGCACCTGTGGTGACACCATTCTTATCAGTTACCTAGCTCCCCACAGGTGCTGGCAATCATACATTATCCATACCACCCAGCATGCCCCTCTCCAGGAGGACACAATGCTCTGTTCTTGGGCTTCCCTGGTAATGTATGATTGCCAGCACCTGTGGTGACACCTTTCTTATCAGTTACCTAGCTCCCCACAGGTGCTGGCAATCATACATTATCCATACCTCCCAGCATGCCCCTCTCCAGGATGACACAATGCTCTGTTCCTTGGCTTCCCTGGTAATGTATGATTGCCATCCCCTGTGGTGACACCTTTCTTATCAGTTACCTAGCTCCCGACAGGTGCTGGCAATCCTACATTATCCATACCTCCCAGCATGCCCCTCTCCAGGAGGACACAATGCTCTGTTCCTGGGCTTCCCTGGTAATGTATGATTGCCAGCACCTGTGGTGACACCATTCTTATCAGTTACCTAGCTCCCCACAGGTGCTGGCAATCATACATTATCCATACCACCCAGCATGCCCCTCTCCAGGAGGACACAATGCTCTGTTCTTGGGCTTCCCTGGTAATGTATGATTGCCAGCACCTGTGGTGACACCTTTCTTATCAGTTACCTAGCTCCCCACAGGTGCTGGCAATCATACATTATCCATACCTCCCAGCATGCCCCTCTCCAGGATGACACAATGCTCTGTTCCTTGGCTTCCCTGGTAATGTATGATTGCCATCCCCTGTGGTGACACCTTTCTTATCAGTTACCTAGCTCCCGACAGGTGCTGGCAATCCTACATTATCCATACCTCCCAGCATGCCCCTCTCCAGGAGGACACAATGCTCTGTTCCTGGGCTTCCCTGGTAATGTATGATTGCCAGCACCTGTGGTGACACCTTTCTTATCAGTTACCTACTGTAGTTCCCCACAGGTGCTGACAATCATACATTATCCATACCTCCCAGCATGCCCCTCTCCAGGAGGACACAATGCTCTGTTCCTGGGCTTCCCTGGTAATGTATGATTGCCAGCACCTGTGGTGACACCATTCTTATCAGTTACCTAGCTCCCCACAGGTGCTGGCAATCATACATTATCCATACCACCCAGCATGCCCCTCTCCAGGAGGACACAATGCTCTGTTCTTGGGCTTCCCTGGTAATGTATGATTGCCAGCACCTGTGGTGACACCTTTCTTATCAGTTACCTAGCTCCCCACAGGTGCTGGCAATCATACATTATCCATACCTCCCAGCATGCCCCTCTCCAGGAGGACACAATGCTCTGCTCCTGGGCTTCCTTGGTAATGTAGGATTGCCAGCACCTGTGGTGACACCTTTCTTATCAGTTACCTAGCTCCCCACAGGTGCTGGAAATCATACATTATCCATACCTCCCAGCATGCCCCTCTCCAGGATGACACAATGCTCTGTTCCTTGGCTTCCCTGGTAATGTATGATTGCCAGCACCTGTGGTGACACCTTTCTTATCAGTTACCTAGCTCCCCACAGGTGCTGGCAATCATACATTATCCATACCTCCCAGCATGCCCCTCTCCAGGATGACACAATGCTCTGTTCCTTGGCTTCCCTGGTAATGTATGATTGCCATCCCCTGTGGTGACACCTTTCTTATCAGTTACCTAGCTCCCCACAGGTGCTGGCAATCCTACATTATCCATACCTGCCAGCATGCCCCTCTCCAGGAGGACACAATGCTCTGTTCCTGGACTTCGCTGGTAATGTATGATTGCCAGCACCTGTGGTGACACCTTTCTTATCAGTTACCTAGCTCCCGACAGGTGCTGGCAATCCTACATTATCCATACCTCCCAGCATGCCCCTCTCCAGGAGGACACAATGCTCTGTTCCTGGGCTTCCCTGGTAATGTATGATTGCCAGCACCTGTGGTGACACCTTTCTTATCAGTTACCTAGCTCCCCACAGGTGCTGGCAATCATACATTATCCATACCTCCCAGCATGCCCCTCTCCAGGAGGACACAATACTCTGTTCCTGGGCTTCCCTGGTAATGTATGATTGCCAGCACCTGTGGTGACACCTTTATTATCAGTTACCTAGCTCCCCACAGGTGCTGGAAATCATACATTATCCATACCTCCCAGCATGCCCCTCTCAGGGAGGACACAATGCTCTGTTCCTGGGCTTCCTTGGTAATGTATGATTGCCAGCACCTGTGGTGATACCTTTCTTATCAGTTACCTAGCTCCCCACAGGTGATGGCAATCATACATTATCCATACCTCCCAGCATGCCCCTCTCCAGGAGGACACAATGCTCTGCTCCTGGGCTTCCTTGGTAATGTAGGATTGCCAGCACCTGTGGTGACACCTTTCTTATCAGTTACCTAGCTCCCCACAGGTGCTGGCAATCATACATTATCCATACCTCCCAGCATGCCCCTCTCCAGGAGGACACAATACTCTGTTCCTGGGCTTCCCTGGTAATGTATGATTGCCAGCACCTGTGGTGACACCTTTATTATCAGTTACCTAGCTCCCCACAGGTGCTGGCAATCCTACATTATCCATACCTCCCAGCATGCCCCTCTCAGGGAGGACACAATGCTCTGTTCCTGGGCTTCCTTGGTAATGTATGATTGCCAGCACCTGTGGTGATACCTTTCTTATCAGTTACCTAGCTCCCCACAGGTGATGGCAATCCTACATTATCCATACCTCCCAGCATGCCCCTCTCCAGGAGGACACAATGCTCGGTTCCTGGACTTCCCTGGTAATGTATGATTGCCAGCACCTGTGGTGACACCATTCTTATCAGTTACCTAGCTCCCCACAGGTGCTGGCAATCATACATTATCCATACCACCCAGCATGCCCCTCTCCAGGAGGACACAATGCTCTGTTCTTGGGCTTCCCTGGTAATGTATGATTGCCAGCACCTGTGGTGACACCTTTCTTATCAGTTACCTAGCTCCCCACAGGTGCTGGCAATCATACATTATCCATACCTCCCAGCATGCCCCTCTCCAGGAGGACACAATGCTCTGCTCCTGGGCTTCCCTGGTAATGTAGGATTGCCAGCACCTGTGGTGACACCTTTCTTATCAGTTACCTAGCTCCCCACAGGTGCTGGAAATCATACATTATCCATACCTCCCAGCATGCCCCTCTCCAGGATGACACAATGCTCTGTTCCTTGGCTTCCCTGGTAATGTATGATTGCCAGCACCTGTGGTGACACCTTTCTTATCAGTTACCTAGCTCCCCACAGGTGCTGGCAATCATACATTATCCATACCTCCCAGCATGCCCCTCTCCAGGATGACACAATGCTCTGTTCCTTGGCTTCCCTGGTAATGTATGATTGCCATCCCCTGTGGTGACACCTTTCTTATCAGTTACCTAGCTCCCGACAGGTGCTGGCAATCCTACATTATCCATACCTCCCAGCATGCCCCTCTCCAGGAGGACACAATGCTCTGTTCCTGGGCTTCCCTGGTAATGTATGATTGCCAGCACCTGTGGTGACACCTTTCTTATCAGTTACCTACTGTAGTTCCCCACAGGTGCTGACAATCATACATTATCCATACCTCCCAGCATGCCCCTCTCCAGGAGGACACAATGCTCTGTTCCTGGGCTTCCCTGGTAATGTATGATTGCCAGCACCTGTGGTGACACCATTCTTATCAGTTACCTAGCTCCCCACAGGTGCTGGCAATCATACATTATCCATACCACCCAGCATGCCCCTCTCCAGGAGGACACAATGCTCTGTTCTTGGGCTTCCCTGGTAATGTATGATTGCCAGCACCTGTGGTGACACCTTTCTTATCAGTTACCTAGCTCCCCACAGGTGCTGGCAATCATACATTATCCATACCTCCCAGCATGCCCCTCTCCAGGAGGACACAATGCTCTGCTCCTGGGCTTCCTTGGTAATGTAGGATTGCCAGCACCTGTGGTGACACCTTTCTTATCAGTTACCTAGCTCCCCACAGGTGCTGGAAATCATACATTATCCATACCTCCCAGCATGCCCCTCTCCAGGATGACACAATGCTCTGTTCCTTGGCTTCCCTGGTAATGTATGATTGCCAGCACCTGTGGTGACACCTTTCTTATCAGTTACCTAGCTCCCCACAGGTGCTGGCAATCATACATTATCCATACCTCCCAGCATGCCCCTCTCCAGGATGACACAATGCTCTGTTCCTTGGCTTCCCTGGTAATGTATGATTGCCATCCCCTGTGGTGACACCTTTCTTATCAGTTACCTAGCTCCCCACAGGTGCTGGCAATCCTACATTATCCATACCTGCCAGCATGCCCCTCTCCAGGAGGACACAATGCTCTGTTCCTGGACTTCGCTGGTAATGTATGATTGCCAGCACCTGTGGTGACACCTTTCTTATCAGTTACCTAGCTCCCGACAGGTGCTGGCAATCCTACATTATCCATACCTCCCAGCATGCCCCTCTCCAGGAGGACACAATGCTCTGTTCCTGGGCTTCCCTGGTAATGTATGATTGCCAGCACCTGTGGTGACACCTTTCTTATCAGTTACCTAGCTCCCCACAGGTGCTGGCAATCATACATTATCCATACCTCCCAGCATGCCCCTCTCCAGGAGGACACAATACTCTGTTCCTGGGCTTCCCTGGTAATGTATGATTGCCAGCACCTGTGGTGACACCTTTATTATCAGTTACCTAGCTCCCCACAGGTGCTGGCAATCCTACATTATCCATACCTCCCAGCATGCCCCTCTCAGGGAGGACACAATGCTCTGTTCCTGGGCTTCCTTGGTAATGTATGATTGCCAGCACCTGTGGTGATACCTTTCTTATCAGTTACCTAGCTCCCCACAGGTGATGGCAATCATACATTATCCATACCTCCCAGCATGCCCCTCTCCAGGAGGACACAATGCTCTGCTCCTGGGCTTCCTTGGTAATGTAGGATTGCCAGCACCTGTGGTGACACCTTTCTTATCAGTTACCTAGCTCCCCACAGGTGCTGGCAATCATACATTATCCATACCTCCCAGCATGCCCCTCTCCAGGAGGACACAATACTCTGTTCCTGGGCTTCCCTGGTAATGTATGATTGCCAGCACCTGTGGTGACACCTTTATTATCAGTTACCTAGCTCCCCACAGGTGCTGGCAATCCTACATTATCCATACCTCCCAGCATGCCCCTCTCAGGGAGGACACAATGCTCTGTTCCTGGGCTTCCTTGGTAATGTATGATTGCCAGCACCTGTGGTGATACCTTTCTTATCAGTTACCTAGCTCCCCACAGGTGATGGCAATCCTACATTATCCATACCTCCCAGCATGCCCCTCTCCAGGAGGACACAATGCTCGGTTCCTGGACTTCCCTGGTAATGTATGATTGCCAGCACCTGTGGTGACACCATTCTTATCAGTTACCTAGCTCCCCACAGGTGCTGGCAATCATACATTATCCATACCACCCAGCATGCCCCTCTCCAGGAGGACACAATGCTCTGTTCTTGGGCTTCCCTGGTAATGTATGATTGCCAGCACCTGTGGTGACACCTTTCTTATCAGTTACCTAGCTCCCCACAGGTGCTGGCAATCATACATTATCCATACCTCCCAGCATGCCCCTCTCCAGGAGGACACAATGCTCTGCTCCTGGGCTTCCCTGGTAATGTAGGATTGCCAGCACCTGTGGTGACACCTTTCTTATCAGTTACCTAGCTCCCCACAGGTGCTGGAAATCATACATTATCCATACCTCCCAGCATGCCCCTCTCCAGGATGACACAATGCTCTGTTCCTTGGCTTCCCTGGTAATGTATGATTGCCAGCACCTGTGGTGACACCTTTCTTATCAGTTACCTAGCTCCCCACAGGTGCTGGCAATCATACATTATCCATACCTCCCAGCATGCCCCTCTCCAGGATGACACAATGCTCTGTTCCTTGGCTTCCCTGGTAATGTATGATTGCCATCCCCTGTGGTGACACCTTTCTTATCAGTTACCTAGCTCCCGACAGGTGCTGGCAATCCTACATTATCCATACCTCCCAGCATGCCCCTCTCCAGGAGGACACAATGCTCTGTTCCTGGGCTTCCCTGGTAATGTATGATTGCCAGCACCTGTGGTGACACCTTTCTTATCAGTTACCTACTGTAGTTCCCCACAGGTGCTGACAATCATACATTATCCATACCTCCCAGCATGCCCCTCTCCAGGAGGTCACAATGCTCTGTTCCTGGGCTTCCCTGGTAATGTATGATTGCCAGCACCTGTGGTGACACCATTCTTATCAGTTACCTAGCTCCCCACAGGTGCTGGCAATCATACATTATCCATACCACCCAGCATGCCCCTCTCCAGGAGGACACAATGCTCTGTTCTTGGGCTTCCCTGGTAATGTATGATTGCCAGCACCTGTGGTGACACCTTTCTTATCAGTTACCTAGCTCCCCACAGGTGCTGGCAATCATACATTATCCATACCTCCCAGCATGCCCCTCTCCAGGAGGACACAATGCTCTGCTCCTGGGCTTCCTTGGTAATGTAGGATTGCCAGCACCTGTGGTGACACCTTTCTTATCAGTTACCTAGCTCCCCACAGGTGCTGGAAATCATACATTATCCATACCTCCCAGCATGCCCCTCTCCAGGATGACACAATGCTCTGTTCCTTGGCTTCCCTGGTAATGTATGATTGCCAGCACCTGTGGTGACACCTTTCTTATCAGTTACCTAGCTCCCCACAGGTGCTGGCAATCATACATTATCCATACCTCCCAGCATGCCCCTCTCCAGGATGACACAATGCTCTGTTCCTTGGCTTCCCTGGTAATGTATGATTGCCAGCACCTGTGGTGACACCTTTCTTATCAGTTACCTAGCTCCCCACAGGTGCTGGCAATCCTACATTATCCATACCTGCCAGCATGCCCCTCTCCAGGAGGACACAATGCTCTGTTCCTGGGCTTCCCTGGTAATGTATGATTGCCAGCACCTGTGGTGACACCTTTCTTATCAGTTACCTAGCACCCCACAGGTGCTGGCAATCATACATTATCCATACCTCCCAGCATGCCCCTCTCCAGGAGGACACAATGCTCTGTTCCTGGGCTTCCCTGGTAATGTATGATTGCCAGCACCTGTGGTGACACCTTTCTTATCAGTTACCTACTGTAGTTCCCCACAGGTGCTGACAATCATACATTATCCATACCTCCCAGCATGCCCCTCTCCAGGAGGACACAATGCTCTGTTCCTGGGCTTCCCTGGTAATGTATGATTGCCAGCACCTGTGGTGACACCATTCTTATCAGTTACCTAGCTCCCCACAGGTGCTGGCAATCATACATTATCCATACCACCCAGCATGCCCCTCTCCAGGAGGACACAATGCTCTGTTCTTGGGCTTCCCTGGTAATGTATGATTGCCAGCACCTGTGGTGACACCTTTCTTATCAGTTACCTAGCTCCCCACAGGTGCTGGCAATCATACATTATCCATACCTCCCAGCATGCCCCTCTCCAGGAGGACACAATGCTCTGCTCCTGGGCTTCCTTGGTAATGTAGGATTGCCAGCACCTGTGGTGACACCTTTCTTATCAGTTACCTAGCTCCCCACAGGTGCTGGAAATCATACATTATCCATACCTCCCAGCATGCCCCTCTCCAGGATGACACAATGCTCTGTTCCTTGGCTTCCCTGGTAATGTATGATTGCCAGCACCTGTGGTGACACCTTTCTTATCAGTTACCTAGCTCCCCACAGGTGCTGGCAATCATACATTATCCATACCTCCCAGCATGCCCCTCTCCAGGATGACACAATGCTCTGTTCCTTGGCTTCCCTGGTAATGTATGATTGCCATCCCCTGTGGTGACACCTTTCTTATCAGTTACCTAGCTCCCCACAGGTGCTGGCAATCCTACATTATCCATACCTGCCAGCATGCCCCTCTCCAGGAGGACACAATGCTCTGCTCCTGGGCTTCCCTGGTAATGTAGGATTGCCAGCACCTGTGGTGACACCTTTCTTATCAGTTACCTAGCTCCCCACAGGTGCTGGCAATCCTACATTATCCATACCTCCCAGCATGCCCCTCTCCAGGAGGACACAATGCTCTGTTCCTGGGCTTCCCTGGTAATGTATGATTGCCAGCACCTGTGGTGACACCTTTCTTATCAGTTACCTAGCTCCCCACAGGTGCTGGCAATCATACATTATCCATACCTCCCAGCATGCCCCTCTCCAGGAGGACACAATGCTCTGCTCCTGGGCTTCCCTGGTAATGTAGGATTGCCAGCACCTGTGGTGACACCTTTCTTATCAGTTACCTAGCTCCCCACAGGTGCTGGAAATCATACATTATCCATACCTCCCAGCATGCCCCTCTCCAGGATGACACAATGCTCTGTTCCTTGGCTTCCCTGGTAATGTATGATTGCCAGCACCTGTGGTGACACCTTTCTTATCAGTTACCTAGCTCCCCACAGGTGCTGGCAATCATACATTATCCATACCTCCCAGCATGCCCCTCTCCAGGATGACACAATGCTCTGTTCCTTGGCTTCCCTGGTAATGTATGATTGCCATCCCCTGTGGTGACACCTTTCTTATCAGTTACCTAGCTCCCGACAGGTGCTGGCAATCCTACATTATCCATACCTCCCAGCATGCCCCTCTCCAGGAGGACACAATGCTCTGTTCCTGGGCTTCCCTGGTAATGTATGATTGCCAGCACCTGTGGTGACACCTTTCTTATCAGTTACCTACTGTAGTTCCCCACAGGTGCTGACAATCATACATTATCCATACCTCCCAGCATGCCCCTCTCCAGGAGGTCACAATGCTCTGTTCCTGGGCTTCCCTGGTAATGTATGATTGCCAGCACCTGTGGTGACACCATTCTTATCAGTTACCTAGCTCCCCACAGGTGCTGGCAATCATACATTATCCATACCACCCAGCATGCCCCTCTCCAGGAGGACACAATGCTCTGTTCTTGGGCTTCCCTGGTAATGTATGATTGCCAGCACCTGTGGTGACACCTTTCTTATCAGTTACCTAGCTCCCCACAGGTGCTGGCAATCATACATTATCCATACCTCCCAGCATGCCCCTCTCCAGGAGGACACAATGCTCTGCTCCTGGGCTTCCTTGGTAATGTAGGATTGCCAGCACCTGTGGTGACACCTTTCTTATCAGTTACCTAGCTCCCCACAGGTGCTGGAAATCATACATTATCCATACCTCCCAGCATGCCCCTCTCCAGGATGACACAATGCTCTGTTCCTTGGCTTCCCTGGTAATGTATGATTGCCAGCACCTGTGGTGACACCTTTCTTATCAGTTACCTAGCTCCCCACAGGTGCTGGCAATCATACATTATCCATACCTCCCAGCATGCCCCTCTCCAGGATGACACAATGCTCTGTTCCTTGGCTTCCCTGGTAATGTATGATTGCCAGCACCTGTGGTGACACCTTTCTTATCAGTTACCTAGCTCCCCACAGGTGCTGGCAATCCTACATTATCCATACCTGCCAGCATGCCCCTCTCCAGGAGGACACAATGCTCTGTTCCTGGGCTTCCCTGGTAATGTATGATTGCCAGCACCTGTGGTGACACCTTTCTTATCAGTTACCTAGCACCCCACAGGTGCTGGCAATCATACATTATCCATACCTCCCAGCATGCCCCTCTCCAGGAGGACACAATGCTCTGTTCCTGGGCTTCCCTGGTAATGTATGATTGCCAGCACCTGTGGTGACACCTTTCTTATCAGTTACCTAGCTCCCCACAGGTGCTGGCAATCATACATTATCCATACCTCCCAGCATGCCCCTCTCCAGGAGGACACAATGCTCTGTTCCTGGGCTTCCCTGGTAATGTATGATTGCCAGCACCTGTGGTGACACCTTTCTTATCAGTTACCTACTGTAGTTCCCCACAGGTGCTGACAATCATACATTATCCATACCTCCCAGCATGCCCCTCTCCAGGAGGACACAATGCTCTGTTCCTGGGCTTCCCTGGTAATGTATGATTGCCAGCACCTGTGGTGACACCATTCTTATCAGTTACCTAGCTCCCCACAGGTGCTGGCAATCATACATTATCCATACCACCCAGCATGCCCCTCTCCAGGAGGACACAATGCTCTGTTCTTGGGCTTCCCTGGTAATGTATGATTGCCAGCACCTGTGGTGACACCTTTCTTATCAGTTACCTAGCTCCCCACAGGTGCTGGCAATCATACATTATCCATACCTCCCAGCATGCCCCTCTCCAGGAGGACACAATGCTCTGCTCCTGGGCTTCCTTGGTAATGTAGGATTGCCAGCACCTGTGGTGACACCTTTCTTATCAGTTACCTAGCTCCCCACAGGTGCTGGAAATCATACATTATCCATACCTCCCAGCATGCCCCTCTCCAGGATGACACAATGCTCTGTTCCTTGGCTTCCCTGGTAATGTATGATTGCCAGCACCTGTGGTGACACCTTTCTTATCAGTTACCTAGCTCCCCACAGGTGCTGGCAATCATACATTATCCATACCTCCCAGCATGCCCCTCTCCAGGATGACACAATGCTCTGTTCCTTGGCTTCCCTGGTAATGTATGATTGCCATCCCCTGTGGTGACACCTTTCTTATCAGTTACCTAGCTCCCCACAGGTGCTGGCAATCCTACATTATCCATACCTGCCAGCATGCCCCTCTCCAGGAGGACACAATGCTCTGTTCCTGGGCTTCCCTGGTAATGTATGATTGCCAGCACCTGTGGTGACACCTCTCTTATCAGTTACCCAGCTCCCCACAGGTGCTGGCAATCATACATTATCCATACCTCCCAGCATGCCCCTCTCCAGGAGGACACAATGCTCTGTTCCTGGGCTTCCCTGGTAATGTATGATTGCCATCCCCTGTGGTGACACCTTTCTTATCAGTTACCTAGCTCCCCACAGGTGCTGGCAATCCTACATTATCCATACCTGCCAGCATGCCCCTCTCCAGGAGGACACAATGCTCTGTTCCTGGGCTTCCCTGGTAATGTATGATTGCCAGCACCTGTGGTGACACCTCTCTTATCAGTTACCCAGCTCCCCACAGGTGCTGGCAATCATACATTATCCATACCTCCCAGCATGCCCCTCTCCAGGAGGACACAATGCTCTGTTCCTGGGCTTCCCTGGTAATGTATGATTGCCAGCACCTGTGGTGACACCTTTCTTATCAGTTACCCAGCTCCCCACAGGTGGTTAAAAAAAAAACAGCCAAATTTGCATGTTTTTCGAAAATTACACATTTGGACCTGGCGATTTTTGGTCACACTTCAATTAACATCCAGATGTTTTCCTATTATAAAGTATAAAACTCGCAAATGTTATAGGGTGAGGTTTTTGGTAAACGTTACTAAAAATCACAAAAAATTAGACCAGGATCTGACAGTCGAATTTGACAGAACCA
Source organism: Crinia signifera (assembly GCF_055691185.1). NCBI lineage: Eukaryota > Metazoa > Chordata > Amphibia > Anura > Myobatrachidae > Crinia > Crinia signifera. The sequence continues at coordinate 6,994,854 of NC_139227.1, read as the reverse complement.
TGAACAGATCAGTGAGATCTATGCATGGTTCTATCTTAAAAAATGTGTAAAAGTAAAAAAATAATAATAAATAAGGTACTCTTTACCTAGAACGGTGCCCATCGCGGGCATTGCATGTACATCTCATGCCATTATAATGGCATACGATGCGACCGATGCGATGGCCACGATTTTACATAGAAATGCATGTTAAAATGTAAATCGCGTCGGTCGCACCGCATGCGGCCAAAAAATTGCATGCGATGCGACCGACGCGATTACCGCGATTTTACATAGGGAACAATATTAAATGGCCCACAGACCCCAAATAGGCACCCTGAAGTGTGAAATGGCCCCCCCAATTGTTAACGCCACCCCACGATCAACGTGAACCCGAAGCGTGGCGAGCGCAGCGAGCCCTCGAGGTGCGGCGGTACGCGTCCTCCAACCTTTTCATACCCCACTATCCACGTCGGTGTGGAGTTGAGAATAGAAAGTGTGGCGAGCGCAGCGAGCCACCGAGCCCTAAGCGTGGCGAGTGGATCCGGATACCTGTGAAGCCCGCGAGGGGACGCGGATACCTGTGAATACCAGACCATTAGAGGCCCTCTGTCAGAAGCACGAGGAAGGTCTGAAACATGTTAAGCTGTGACTTAAGGGTCTTTTTATGAAACAGTGATAACTTTATTTTCAGAGAAGAAAGGGATGACAAGAGATTCCTCCTGTGCTCCCTCCAATTTTTCATACCCTCCAACATCTGAAGGGCAGAAATCAGTACAAATTTGGAAAGGGGACATGACATCGTCCCCTTTCCTATACTTTCAATGGACTGTTGAATTTTGCACAGTGCCCCATTGAGGGGACGTGTCATGCTCCACCCAAAGGGCGTGTCTAGTTCCATATATGGAGAGATTGTGAAAAGAGATTGTGAATGTGGCACCTAGAAGCGTGGGTGTGTACTGCTACATCTGAGAGGAATGTTTTAAAATGATTTCTATCCAAATGTAGATGACCCCAAAGCAGTTAGTAAGAGCTACTATACTTGGTAAAGTGCTGGGAAATGGTGCTGATGATTACATGTAAATGTATCTGTCTCTCATTCCTTTTTCCCCCCAAAATGTAACAGTGTAATGTGGGCTAGGTGAAATGAGGGAGATTGCTAGCCTAATGAGGGAGAGAGGGAGATTGCTGCTATTTCAGGGAGTCTCCTGCAGAATGCAGGAGGGTAGGCAGCTATGGTCTGATACCACATTCACCATAACCTCCTATGGGGCACTTTGAAGTGGCTTAAATGAACCTAGCTTTTCTCATTTCTCAGGGGGCTCCACCACGCTCTAGTGCTGATCCTACTGCTCCCAGCAGAGATCAGGGGCTGCGGCCCGAGGAGAATGTACACAGGCCTCCTCCTCTCTTAAAATGCCCCTCATTACTAGGTAACTATCCTTAGATGATGGTATCCTATACCCATCAATGGGGGGCATGCAAAGCACAAAGTGGCCACCACGCATGTACATACTGCAGGACTGACTCGCTGATTGCGGAGAAGACCAGCTCAAAATAGCAGGGTTCAGAAATGAGCTCTGGATTGATGACTTGTAGCAAATCTAAAATATGCATTGCTGCAATAAGCCCCGAGGCAGATTAAGCACGGGGCGACAGGGGCGGTTGCCCCAGGGTCCCCACACATAAGAGGCCCCCACAACAGCATTGCAGGCGATGTGGAGCTCCTGTCGCCCCTGCTCTGGCAGGGGAGTCTGGCAGCACAGGTGGGCGGCGCAGTGCAGGCGGGCAGGGGGTCCCTGCAGCGGGCTGGGCAGTCAGCGCTGGGGTCCCTGCCACGGATAGGAAGTCAGCGGCGGGGTCCCTGTGGTGGATGGGAACTAGAAGCCAATACTGACTGACTAGCCGCTGACTTCTCATGCGCTGCAGCAGGGGCAAATACAGGATTTTCAGAAGGGGGTTTCCAGAGGGGCGGAGCAAAGCACGGAGATGGACACTTAGGTGACCCAGTATATGCTTTGATGTCCCGCGGGTGGTAGGGGGTATTATAACAACCGCTCAGCATGTAGGGCCTGGATCAGTAATTTCCACTAATTACCCCTTTACTGCACAGATGGTGGGAGATGGGGGCATTAGGCTGAATGAAGGGGCCCTGATACATAACTTCCAGGGGAATCGGTACATCTATCAGAATGAACTTAGGTCTACAGTCATTAGGTCGACCCCACTAGGTCGACTGGCAGGAAGGTCGACCTGACTTAAGGTCGACATGGGCCAATGTCGACATGACTTAAGGTCGAATTTGCATAAAGGTCAACATGAGGAAGGTCGACTGGTCATAAGGTCGACATGGGTTTTTCACTGTTTTTTGATCCGAATGTCGACACAGTTGACATGGACACAGTTGGCAATGAGAATCGGACCCTCGCATCGCTCGCTTCGCTCGCAATGCTTTGGGCACGGTGGCTCGCTTCGCTCGCCACAGCTTTAATAATCTCCTCCACGCCCTAGTGGATGGTAGGGCATGAAAAACCGCCTGTCGGCACATGTCGGCTCAAAAAACAGTGAAAAACCCCATGTCGACCTTATGACCAGTCGACCTTCCTCATGTCGACATTTATGCAAATTCGACCTTAAGTCATGTCGACCTTGGCCCATGTCAACCTTAAGTCAGGTCGACCTTCCTGCCAGTCGACCTAGTGGGGTCGACCTAATGACTGTAGACCTAAGTTCATTCTAATAGATGACCGCTTCCCCTTCCAGGGTGGTAGAGGATGTTTAATATACAGAGGAGGGGTGTATAGTGGAGTGGGCTTATTATCCATAATTTTCTGGTGGGAGGACAGCTTGCTTGACTGCAGATATCTCCAGTGCCGGAAATATGTTTCTTAGATTTTAATGGAATTAAAAACTAGAGAGTCCCACCTACCAAATGATATTGGGGACTAGGGGATCAGAGTTCAGGAGGCAGAGCAATCTGCCAATGAGTATATAAAACTACATACCAGGTGTGTGGAGCTGGAGCAGTAACCAGCTGCTGGAAGGCTGATATCTCTGGTTCTGGGAATAGTAGAGACAAGCTACTAGTGTTTATCAAAGGGGGAGAGTCCCAGATTTTGGAATATACCCCAGAGCCGGCCCTAGCCTAAATGACGCCCTAGTCAAGATTTTGGCCCTTATTCTGATTGATGCGGACTTTACCGCATTCTTACGGATCGCGTCTTTTCGCCGTCTGCGCATGCGTGGAGAACGCAACGCGCATGTGCCACGCCTAGACTCCGTACCAGTTCGGCAAAATCCCGTCCAAAACTGTTGCCCGCAATCAGTCGGGAAATATGGGCGTATTATGGGCGTCATGCGGAATGGCACATGGGCGTAGTTTCAAAGTGGGCAAAACGGGGCGGAAACATGGGCGGACACGGGGGAGTACACTTATGTTGGGGGGCGTACATTCGGAAACCACTCCGAATGCACGCGATCAAAAAGGGCAGAAATGTGCGGTGTCCACAAGTGTACTATTGCTTTGCGTACACCACTCGTTCATGCGGTAGGCGACCGTACGCCTAATGACTACAACCATTAACACCTGAACCCAATAGAATCTACTCCTTTACTCATTACTCACTAATAGGACGCTTGTCAGTGCTTTAATTGAAACCATTGCACTTCAATTGCTGTAAGGGTTAATGTGTGCAATGCATGTGTTAGGCATGCTTGTAAGGATATATTGGAATCTAATTGATTCCAATTCCAAATAAGCAGTTTTTTATGAGGATAGGTAATTGAATAAGTGGGTCATGTGATGTATAGCAGAAGATACTTCATAGTGGGTTGTTTGGCGTAAATACTCCGCTTACGTGCGGTAGCACCGCTTGGCTCCCGTTCGGATGCGGTATTCCCGAGCATACTCTGTAATACTCTGTAATACCGTGCCGAATCTGAGTGTTTCTCCCGCACACGCATGGTTTGTATGTCGTCCGTAAACACGCCCTGTTCTTAAAGAGTGAGTCCGTCCGAATGCGGAGGACACGTGGGCGTTTCTACGGACGATGGCCGCACGCGGCAAAACACCGTGGCGTGCGGACCGCACCGTAAGAATGCGGGAATATCCGCACCGATCAGAATAAGGGCCTTTGGCTGGTGCCCCCTAGCACTGCCACTAGTTCCGCCTCTGACCCTACTGTCCTTTCCCAGCAGCATCAACCCTCATCATAGCAGTCATCATTTTGGTGCTCCTACCCGCAATATTTTAAATAGAAACAGTGCACACAATCGGTGTGCAGCCACACAGTAGTGCAACTTTATTCACATTGTATCATGCGATGGTGTCCCTTATTCACGTTACATCAAACAGTAGTACCACTTTACCTTGTGTAAATTACTCCTCACATTATTCACATTATACCCTTAGAAAAAAATCCTGAGAAAATATTGTATTTTAAGCACCTCCATGGCCACACTGCAACCCAGCACAAAGCAGTGTTTGTTGGGCAGAGGAGAAGAGCTGCAGCTGCTGCTGTCATTTAAGGAGAGGAAGCCCAGGGCCCCCACTGGGCCCTTCCATCAGACTTTGGCCTGGGTAATTTGTACCCTTTTCTCTTGGCACCCCTGATAATACCACACAGTAATGCCCCTTACACATGACACACATTATTAATGTCCTTATAACCATAATGGCCCTTACACATTATGCCAACCTTTATTAATGCCCTTCATACTCATAATGACCCACATAATGCCCCCTTACACATATGTAGCACATTATTAATGCCCTTATACACATGACACACATAATGCCTGTTACACATATGTCGCACATTATTAATGCATTTATACATGACACAAATAATGCCCCTTACACATACAGTATGCCGAACACTATTACACAACCAACCCACCCGCAGACAGCACTCGCACAGCCGCTAACACTGTAACCTCTATATTCTGTGAGCGACTGTGGCTGTACCTGTATACAGAATGCTATGTTACAGTGATTTCCATGAATACACTATTTCATATGCAGATACAGCCTCACTCACACACAGAATATAGGCATGCTGCATATCATTTTAATCAGTAGAAGCTGCTGATGCCCCTAGGCATTCCAAATGCCCTAGGCAATTGCCTAGTTTGCCTATGCCTAAGGCCGGCTCTGATATACCCTCAGAAAAACTCTAAGGCAGACAGAACCTGAAATATCTGACTGGGAAGAGCAATTAACAGGCTTGGATGGGGACCACTGCTTTGAAGTCAGATATCTCTGGTTCTCACGGTCCGATTTTAAAAAGTCTTGTACTCATGGAAAGAGGGGACCCTCAGCTTTCAGCCTTGGGCCCTTAGACTCCTGGGGGGTTTCTGGGTACTCGGAACCCCCCCCCCCCTGCGTGCGCTACTGCTGCAGGGACCCCGGCACTGACTGCCCAGACCGCTGCAGGGACCCCCTGCCCGTCTGCGCTGCCCAGGTACCAGCCTCCCCTGGTGGGGTGGGGGCCCCCACAATTTTGTTGTCCAGGGCCCCTACAGACCTTAATCCGCCTCTGAATAAGCCCCAATGCAGATTGCTAGTAAGCTCGCATTTTAAGAAATGGACTCAACATGAAATTTGGTATTTTATGTAGGTAATGTTTATATTGACATACTGTATAGGAAAGGGCAAAGTTTTTGGATGGAACAAACTAAAACAATATATTTTAGTAACTAGTGATGTAGATTATCCTGAGCTGGCCTCCGAGTCCAAGCAGGTCAATAGAAACTGATATTGGCAGCAAAAGGGTAAACGCTAATGAGAGCCGCTGGGCAATAGCCAAAACGTATTAACAAGCTATTGATCTTTCACAGTTGACAGGTACAAGACATAAATAGAGAACTGCATAATACATATTCATGACAACAGACAACAATGGGACTACAAACAAAGAGCTGCTTTTGTCTTCTTCCACATATTGATATATAACAGCACTGTAAGCAGGGCCGGTGCAAGGCACCGGAGCGCCCCAGGCGAGTCGGGGTGGGGGCGCCCCGGTTCCCGGGGGGGGGGGGGGGTGTACCTGTCCTGCGGCTGTGTATATAAAGCTTGCGGCGGCAACGGGGGTCCCGGGTTGTCGGCAACAGCCGGTTTTCATTGGTGAAAACCGGCTGTTGCCGACAACCCGGAAGTAAATATACTTCCACACCTCTAGTCTCAATAAATGTTTTTGTTTATTCTGAGTTTATTTTGGTAATTTGATAATGCCTTATTATTATGCATGTATACTCCGGTCTGCCTCCTATCATGCCTGACTATTATTTGTTTTTTATTCCATTAATTGGATGATCTAAACTTGATTGATTGGTCATGTGACCTTATTGTACATGGTATATATATCCTGCCAAGTCTCCACAGCACTACACCTTTGATAAAGCTGCTGTAGCGGCGAAACGCGTCAGAAGTGCTGTTGCCCCTTCTTCCACCACTTCCACTTTGGATTGCAGTCCGGACCAGCCCAGGAAAATCACTTGTTTTCACCATCTCATTGGGATATTGAAGTCCGCAACTTCACCACATCTCCCCGTATTTCAACACTCAGGTACCTGAGGACATCATCATCTGTCCTTAACCCTTCCAGTGGATTTCGGTTATTTGTGCCAACTTGGGCCGACCACGTGGACATCAGGACATTCTCATTACTGTGTGTGGAGCGGTAAATATACAATCTTCCATTTTCCCATCTGGGCCTAATAGGAACGGACTCTCCTAACTACTATAGTGTGGAATTGGGCAATTATTTACTGCATATTTTATGCCATTGTTTTTATTATGTATGTATTTGTCTATGTCATTGTTTTTACCTCAGTAAAATATTTTGTGTAAAGATCATCCAATGTACCATTTTTAATTTTTAGCACTGCTACCTTTTTTCTCTTTCTTTGTACATTTATTACATTACTGTATTGTTTGAATGCTAACTTTTTTTGTTGTACATTTCCTGCGATTTAATAAAAAATGTTTTAGATATTCAAAAAGTCAGATTGGAGTTAGGAAATGATTTTCTAAAGCTTAAAAGTATTTGCTGGAGTTAAGATGTTATATTCAAAACTGTCAGCAGAGGGCAGTAACGCCTCACTTCACATAAAACATCTACTGTGCTTATTAAGGGAGAAAATCTATAAAGCAGATATGTATGACAGTTCTGTGAAGAATTATTCAGGTGCAGGGGCGGATCCAGGATAGAATGACAGGGGGGCACGTGCCCGGGTGCCCCCCCCCCCCCTGAATCCGCCAATGTTCAGGTGTACAAACATTTGTTTATACAAATTTACTTGCAGTTGATAAACAGGGACATGCTTATATATTAGGGACATATACAGGGGTGGTGCAAATTCTCCCTGTGTAGTTGACCCCAAAGTCACTTGTGACACATGTCAGCTTTCCCAGATCTCCTTGTCACCAGTGCTCAGTGACATGTGCTGTAAATACAACTACAGCTCCGAGCAGCCCTCTGCTCGGGAGGCAAGACCGTGATGTTGGTATGCAGAAGGGCAGGTGTGACTCCTGCTGCTGCTACTTTCACATGAGGGAGACACATTGGGGTGTATTCAATGCTGCCTGCGACGGGGTTAATTGGCGGGGATCGCCGAAAACAAGCGATCCTCGACGTTTAACCCCTGAGCCGGCCGCTCATCCTATTCAACGTTCTGGGGGAATCCGACAGCGAGGATTCCCCCAAACAGTGAGGCTCACGGCTAATGCAGGGAGCCCGCTGCATTTAGCCATTTTAGCGGCTGCATACGAAGATAAACCCTCGTTCCAAAAATCTAGCGAGGCGGAAACGGCCTGTGCAGGGGGTCAGTTGATTACTGACCCTACTCGCTGTCACAGCTCACCTGCCACATTGAATACATCCCATTGACTTGGAGAACAGCCCGACGTCTGCGGTGTAGTGTTGATAGCTTGCCATCAGTGAGGACAGGAAAGATAATTGACATTTTTTAACAATACGGAAAAAAAGAATGAAGAAATGGCTCAACGCGTTTCGGCACCGGACTGGTACCTTCCTCAGGAGCAGTGTCATACACCGCGTTGAGCCATTTCTTCATTTGAGCTCCGGACCAGCATCCCATTCATACCACAGGACCCTGCCGTCTCCACACTTTGCCAAGCGAAGTGCCATTCGCCTACTGTGGACCATTCCAGACAGACTGCTCATTGATACATCAGGGTAACCAACTCACCAAGCTGGGTAATATTCCGGAACTCTTTTACCATCCATACCCCCATATCATTGCAATAATCATCCGCATTCCATATCTACGTGAGGAACTATCTCCACCACTAAATAATGGGAGATCCTAAAGGCCTTATCAGAGACCAGGGGCGAAATGTAATAGGGTGCGTTTTTTTAGACATGTGCGATTTTTGGTCAAAAACGGCCGAAATCGCACATTTTCCGAAAATCGCACATTTAATAGGTTAAAAATCGCGGTAAAAAGCGCACTTTTTACCGCGAAATCGCACATTTTAAAGATGCGATTTTCAGTCACACTGAAAATCGCATCCAGATGTTTTCCCATAGGAAACTATAGAACTCGCATATGTAATAGGATGCGAGTTCTAAAGTCGCATATGGGACCTTACCAAAAAACACAAAAAAAATAGACCAGCTTCTTGCTGGCGATTTTTACAGAACCATGCACAAATCTGTGTGATCTGTGCATGGTTCTGTCCAAAAAAAGGCTAAAAGTTAAAGTAAAAAAAAAAAACGGCGTGGGGTCCCCCCTCCAGAGCATAACCAGCCCCGGGCTGAAAGAGCCGGTCCTGGTTTCATAAAATCACAGGAACAAACAAGTTGGGGTTCCGTGCATTTTATAAAACCAGCACCAGGCTCAAGGGCCGGTCCTGGTTCCCAAAATACGGGGGACAAAATGACTAGGGGTCCCCCGTATTTCAAGAACCAGCACCGGGCCCAACCAGCCAGCAGGGTAATGCCACAGCCGGGGGGAGACTTTTTATACAAGTCCCCCCGGCCAAAGCATTTAGCCCTCTGACCGGTCAGCATGGGCAGGGGTCCTGGGGGAGTGGGGACCCCCCCAAAGAAGGGGTCCCCCCCCTCCAGAACTTACCAGCCCATGCTGAAGCCCGGGGCTGTCCTCGATGCCCCTGGGCGGTGGGCATCGAGCTGATATTTGGTGTAAAAAAATAGATAAACTATTGTTTTTTACTGTGGCACTACAAGTGCCAGCAAGCCTCCCCAGCAAGCTGGGACTTGGAGAACCACAAGTCCCAGCCTGCTGGGCATTAAAGGGCCCGCTGGCACTTGTAGTTCCACAGTTAAAAAAATAGTGCACAAAACACACTGACACACATTTTAAATAAAACTTTAATACACACATTACACACATACTAATACTTACCTATCTTCTTCCCGTAGGTAGCCCTGGTCCTGATGTCCTCCGGTCCTGTGTCGGCGTTCCTCTTCATGTCGACGTCCTTCTTGAAGTCGACGTCCCTGTCGGCGATGGCGTCCGGTGTCCGGGTCCGACGAAATCCATGGAGGAAGCTGTGGAAGGAAACCATACTCACCTGTCCCAGCGCGACGTAGTCCAGGTAAGGGTCTTGGAAAAAAAACAAACCGACACCCGAATCCAAGCGGACACGACGGAGACGCACGTGTGTTTGTTTACATCGTGCGGCTCCGCCTCCCGAATGCCGCTATTGGCCGCCTTGCGGCCTAGCGGCTCCTGATTGGCCGCTAGGCCGCAAGGCGGCCAATAGCGGCATTCGGGAGGCGGAGCCGCACGATGTAAACACTTGGATTCGGGTGTCGGTTTGTTTTTTTTCCAAGACCCTTACCTGGACTACGTCGCGCTGGGACAGGTGAGTATGGTTTCCTTCCACAGCTTCCTCCATGGATTTCGTCGGACCCGGACACCGGACGCCATCGCCGACAGGGACGTCGACTTCAAGAAGGACGTCGACATGAAGAGGAACGCCGACACAGGACCGGAGGACATCAGGACCAGGGCTACCTACGGGAAGAAGATAGGTAAGTATTAGTATGTGTGTAATGTGTGTATTAAAGTTTTATTTAAAATGTGTGTCAGTGTGTTTTGTGCACTATTTTTTTAACTGTGGAACTACAAGTGCCAGCGGGCCCTTTAATGCCCAGCAGGCTGGGACTTGTGGTTCTCCAAGTCCCAGCTTGCTGGGGAGGCTTGCTGGCACTTGTAGTGCCACAGTAAAAAACAATAGTTTATCTATTTTTTTACACCAAATATCAGCTCGATGCCCACCGCCCAGGGGCATCGAGGACAGCCCCGGGCTTCAGCATGGGCTGGTAAGTTCTGGAGGGGGGGGACCCCTTCTTTGGGGGGGTCCCCACTCCCCCAGGACCCCTGCCCATGCTGACCGGTCAGAGGGCTAAATGCTTTGGCCGGGGGGACTTGTATAAAAAGTCTCCCCCCGGCTGTGGCATTACCCTGCTGGCTGGTTGGGCCCGGTGCTGGTTCTTGAAATACGGGGGACCCCTAGTCATTTTGTCCCCCGTATTTTGGGAACCAGGACCGGCCCTTGAGCCTGGTGCTGGTTTTATAAAATGCACGGAACCCCAACTTGTTTGTTCCTGTGATTTTATGAAACCAGGACCGGCTCTTTCAGCCCGGGGCTGGTTATGCTCTGGAGGGGGGACCCCACGCCGTTTTTTTTTTTATTTTATTTTTTTACCCAAAATCGCATATATGAAAATGCGCACATTTTCATGACTGAAAATGCGCACATTTTCATGACTGGAAATCGCGGCAAATCGCATTTTTTGCCGCTAATTCGCATCTCATTACATATGCGAATTCGCGGCAAAAAACGCGATTTTTAAAGGTGCGATTTGGTGCGATTTTTTTTTAGTCTAAAAAAACGCACCCTATTACATTTCGCCCTATTGTGGAGAAATTCTCCATTTCCCTCTATTACGCAGGAATAATTGGTTGCAACCTTTACTTATCATTGTTTTCACACAATTTTTGCATTTTATATATATTTATTGTTTTTTATTTATTTTTTATTTAATATTGTTATATTTTATCTTATCATGTATGTATATGTGTATACAATAAATTGTTCAATTTTACAGTTGTGATTCTCTCAGTGAAACCCAGCGCTGCTCAAAACCCTTTTCTTGTCCACTTTGCTTTTTCTGAGGGTTTCCACAATTCCCTCTAGAGCAGCAGCTAAAGACAGCGCTCTTAGATACGTCCCCCCCCCCTTTTAGAATTCCTAGTATTATAACAATCGAAAACAAGGATCACAAACACTTTATCTGCTGACAATATTATTCCTGTTAAATACCAACAAGTGGAGAGCAGCAGGGCAATCGCTACACTACAGTGATACTTTATCTCTCTAAACACAACTACTGGTACTCTCATCCTCCGTAATCACAATACCGGGTCCTTGTAATTGTCTCACACAACCAGGCACTCGTATGTGACAGACCAGGACAGCAGATACCCCTCTTTTTCTATCCCACAACCAGAGGGCTAATTAAGGCCAGCTCACTCCCCCATCAACACCCATCTTAGGGAACCTCGGGAGGTGCTGGGGCAACAGCAGCCATCTCACCCACTGGGGGATTACCTACTGCACATACCACCCCTTGTCCCTAATTTGAGGTGTATATATACCTGGACATATATGTATATCAGTACTGTGCATATTTTCTAAACTCCTAATTATTTTACCCTTTAGGGGACGTAGGGGAATGTACCTTTGTTCTCTACCTTACATATATGTGATACTCATCCAGTTATAGTTTACATACATTCACAACGTTGGGAGGTATAGTTGGAATGCAGCTGTGGACCACAAAATATTGGTGACTATACTACTTCCAGACAGAGATGACATCATGTGTGGTAAACGGAACTCATCGGTGGAACGCACGGGGCACTTCCGGTTTTGTCGGCCATATTGGATCCGGTAGGAATTTGCGTCACTTCTGCAACAGGACTTTAGGCGGAAGTTCTGGATGTTTATGGGATATTTTGGTACTTGTTTCCTAGAAGGGCGCCCATCGCGGGCATCGCATGTACATCGCATGCCATTATAATGGCATGCGATGCGACCAATGTGATGGCCGCGATTTTACATAGAAATGCATGGTAAAATGTAAATCACGTCGGTCGCATCGCATGTGACCAAAAAATCGCATGCGATGCGACCGACGCGATTACCGATTTTACATAGGGAACAATGTTAAATGGCCCACAGACCCCAAATAGCCACCCTGAAGTGTGAAATGGCCCCCCCAATTGTTAACGCCACCCCACGATCAACGTCAACCCGAAGCGCGGCGAGCGGCGGCGGTACGCGTCCTCCGACCTTTTCATACACCCACTATCCACGTCGTTTGTGGAGTTGAGAATATAAAGTGTGGCGAGCGCAGCGAGCCCCGCGAGGAGACGCGGAATACGAGCCCGAAGCGTGGCGAGCGCATCGGTAACGCTATGTTCGCCCCTCTGTCGGCGCACACTCAGATAAAATGTGCTGTGCATGCCAATGTCAACTGCGCATGCAAAACAAGGCAACATTTACCCTGCATAAGAAGGACATTTATCTGCAACCTACTTCACTACCCTCCTGGAATGGCCAGGATGTTCCCAAAAATAAAGTGGCCCTCCCATTCCCCAGGAAAGAATGTCAAGTCTCCTGCTTCTTTCCTGAACCCCAGCATCGCCCTCCTCGGTATATCATGCTGCTCCCTCTCCACGGACCTGCAAATCGAGGCATTTGGCTGGAATGGGGGTAGGGCTTGATTACGTCAGCATCCATCCCCATCACCCGAACTGTAAATCAGTGTCTCCTCTCTGGGCTTCTCCCGCAGAGGAGACCAATAAATTAGGCAAGTTTGATTTGCACCCGTTGTATTGCAGTAAGACTTGTCTTTATATATGTGTAATCAGACTTGCTGATCATTTATTGGATGCTTTATATGTACCAGCCAAAGCCACAGATAATCAGTGGCCAGTTAGTAGGTATAGCCATCATATTGTTTTACAACCTATTTTTGTCAATAGTGAAAAGCACATACAGTAAATGATATATTTTCTCTAGAACTAGACTTGCAAGTAAAGTCTCTACTCATTTTGTGTATTAACAGACCCCAATTTATGTTAGAGAGACACTACAAGACAGCATTCTCTAATGCAGTGGTTCCCAAACTGTGTGCCGCGGCTCCCTGGGGTGCTTTGGAACACATGCAGGTGTGCCCCGGGTTGGTGGTCCAGGACCAATTCAAATTATTTCTGATCAATTATTTATGGACAAAACCAGTGCTGGTGGCTGCCAATCATAAAATATGTGTACAATCAGAAGCAAATCCTGCCCTTTACCACATAACTGAACCTCGGGATCTCATAAAAACACAATCTACTTAATTTTATATATTTTTTTTGGGGCCAAGGGGGTGCCGTAGAAAAATTCTGATACTTTAGGGTGCCGTGATTCGAAAAAGATTGGGAACCCCTGTCCCAATGCTTAGTTTTACCATCTATCTCCTCTTGAAGTGTCTTTCACAACGGTTTCACCGGTAAGATTGATATAGCTATTTATGACTGTCACAATGAGCAAAACTGACATTCTGAAATGGTAGTTTGCAGCACTTGGAGAATAATGTTCATTGCTTGCTTAATTCACTTGTCAAATAAACTCCACAAGCCAAAACTTGGCACAAAAGTGAAATTGGCATGAGTAGCATTTTTTTGGCAAATTATATAGCATGCGTTGTTCTGTCACAATATTAGTGTCTACTGCAAAAATTACACTTGCTATCCCCCTTAAAAAACAACAAAATCCTCCTCAGGGATGCCAGTCATGGATGATCCCATGAAAATATTTCTTAGCGCAGAGGGGCTGATTCAAGAATGGCAGCTAATGACGTTGCAATAGCAGCTGCTTTCTCAAGAGTATGTGAAAACATGCAAAGCTCAGATTTCCCCCGTGTGCACCACATGCGACAGACAATGTACAAGTGCCACCTTTATAGTGTGTACTGAGTTATACCCCTTTCAGACAGAAAAAAAGACCCGGTAATTTCCCTGCTCTTGCCGTGTCGACACGGGTTTTTCTTCTGTCTGAAAGGGTCAACACGGGTCTAAAGTTCCGGGACTTCGACCCAGGTATTTACCTGGGTTTTTCCCGTGTCAGACACGTGTTTGCGGCTGTGTGAAAGGGTCCGACCCGTGTTTTTCTCCCGACTATTGAAAAATCATGCTGATTGGCTGTGCAGCATGGCGCTGCGTGATTGGCTGATCTTTACAGGTTCCCTGATTGGCTGAGCGCACGTGGCAGAGGCGTGCAGCGCAGCAGTAAATGGCCATGGCACACTGGAAAGATGAGGAGATCCGTGAGCTGCTCAGTGTCAGAGGGGAGGAAGAAATCCGAAAACAGATTACTGGCACAGTGAAGGACGCTGTAGTCTACACCAATATTGCCAAGGTCCTCACTTCAAGGGGCATTGTGCGTACCCAGCAGCAGGTGGTCAACAAACTAAAAGCTCTGCGCAGGTACTACAACAAAGTTTGTGACAACAACAGGAGGAAAAGTGGTGCTGGGAGGATGGAATGGGTTTACTTCGACCAATGTAACGAGGTCTTTGGCAATTCTGCCCTGGTGAACCCTGTTGCCATATCATCATCCAGTGCAGCTTCATCACGGAGCATAACTCCAGAATGCAGCCCATCTTGCCCACCTATAATGGAGTTGGAAGACAGCATAGACAACAGCATCCCTGATCCTATTGCTGCCATGGAGGACACAATTGATCCATTAGAGGCTGAGGTTGAGGACAGTGGAGCCAGCACCATTACTCCATCTGGGACACCCACTCCTGCACAGACTGAGACCCCAACGTTGCGTCGTAACAGTAAGTTTTTCAAGTATTGTTTGTGTATCTATTTTAATAGATGTACAGGGGGCTATAGGTATCAGCAGGCCTTTAATGCCCCACATGCTGGTACCTGTGGTTCTCCCAAGTATCAGCATGTGTTGCAGGCTTGCTGGGACCTGTAGTCCCACTGTAACACAGGTAACAACCCCGCACCCACTACTACAGCACACGTGTGGTGTGCCCTGGAGAGGGGTATTGTGGGAACCAGTAGTAGTAGTCTCTCTCGCTCTCTCTCTCTCTCTCTCTCTCTCTCTCTCTATATATATATCTCTATATATACACTGGCATGCCGCTATTGGATTGTATGATTTTTCCTTTATTTTTAGTATTTGATGTACCTGCAAGGAAGAAAAAACCGTCAAAGATGGAGCTTGCTACGCGCTCAATGTCAAGAATCCTGGTAGATCATCTCCGAGAGTCCGATCTTGAATTTCAAACTCAAGAGGATGCCCGACTGCAGCGCTTCTTTGACAACGAGAGACAGTTGCAAGATTCCTTTCTCATACAGTTGGTGGGTCTGCACGAACGCATAGCGCGTGAAAATCGAGATGCACAGATGACCTTCCTTACCAATATGGTGTCTACATTACAGAATCCGCAGCCTTACAAGCTGTGTAGTCCGTACGCTGAGGGTGATTATTGTAATCCTCCACACAGAGGCCATACATTTATGCCTTCAAATTCAAGCCAAACTACTGTGCAGGGCCAAGGGCGTAGTTATACTGAAAACATGGGCAATAATTTTTCACATGCCACACAGCCAAGTAGGCCACATGCCAATACCAGTCCACAGGAGACAGTGCATGATACTGTCAATGGCACAGGATATAGTAGGCAATATGGCAATGTGAAAAATTATGCTGATGATTCAGTGAATGCCAGTAATCATAACACTCCTGTTAGCACTGTAATCAGCACTGCCTACAGGCATTTGTAGTAATGTTGCTATATGGTTGTTCTTTTTATCTTTTTTCTGGGCTCGTTCAATTTTTCTTGCTTAAAAAGTGGCACTTACAAGGCCCGTTAAATGCTGTGTTCCATTTTGATGTACACAGTAGAGTATTATGGTTCTTTAGTTTATGAGCCTCAAAAAAGCTCATTTGGTTCTTCAGTTTGGAGCTGAATCAAAGTTCTCAAACTTTTTTTTAATTTAAATGTGTACAAATAGAGTATACTCTAGATATGTGACTGAACATAATCTATAATGTGTACACAGTATGCCTTCTTCTTTATCTTTAAGGCAATAAAAAAATTCCCTGTTTGGGGCTTATATTTATATATTTATATTTTTTTGGGGTGTACTAAGGGCTATTTCACACACTCCGACTCCTGTCGGATGGCGAAACCCCGCACGGCCAGGAAGCCGTGCCACACACCGTAGTTAATAATGGGCACAGATGTGACCATTCACCCAGGCCGCCTGGTTTCAGCCGGATCCCATCATTGTAAACTGCTGTGTGTGGCACAGATTCCTGGCCGTGCGGGTTTTCACTGCCCGGCAGGAGCCAGAGTGTTTCGAATTGCCCTACAGCACAGGTCTTCAACCTGTGGCCCTCCAGATGTTGTGAAACTACATGTCCCACCATACATTGCCACATTTTTTCCTATAGTAGGATGGCAAAAAAACTCAGGGCATGCGGGGACATGTAGTTCCACAACATCTGAAGGGCCACAGGTTGAAGACCTGTGCCCTACAGGTACCAAAAATTGCAAATACAAGTGTTTATCTATATATACAGTGCCGGATGAAAAGGTGTGGCTGCTGGACAGTCAGACTAGGTTTGTGTCTCCCCTATACAATATCAGCTTGGATGGCAGCACAACCTATTCACCCACCACTGATAGTAGACCTATGCTAAATACATATTCTACCTCGTGTTGCAATAGTTCAATGTTGTTTCAGTGTTGAAAGGGTATTTATGACCACTAAAGATTTATATTTGAAAACATTTTATATTTAAAGTGAACTGCATAAAACATGTTTTGTGAAAAATAAAACAAGTTCTTTCAAACATACAACCAATGTGTCCTTGTACTTCTACTGTGTCATAGTATTTAGGTTAATAGAGAGGGTGTTCTGCAACTTGTCAGCCATGTTTAATGCAATGCAGTGAGCAGTCACCACCCACTTTTCATGATCTCATCTCTGTGTGCCTTTAAAACTGTCCTTTTCTTATGACACACAGAGTTTTGCAGGAAAAATCCGGCTTCTGTGTGAAAGGGGTCGACACGGGAAATACCCGGGTTTTTGCTCCTGTGTGAAAGGGGGTCAGCCCCTTGCTGTCTAGTTGTACCCGGGTTTTTGTATCCGGGAAATACCTGGGTTTTTGGGATTTTTCTGTGTGAAAGGGGTATAACTGTGACAGTGGTTCTGTACACTCCACAATCAGAGTACCATTAACAATTGCGACAGGCAGGGGCGTAACTAGCATGCTGTCCTAAATTTTATAGCATACTGCAGGGGCAAAAGCAGGATTTACAAAGGGGGGGGGGGGGGGGCTTTTGAATTTGTAAATACAAATACAAATGTGCCATGAATACGAACATGAATTAACGTATTTTCAGGATAATTAATTCTGAAAATACGACTACACCAAAAAATAAATAAAAAAATTTGCAGTACAAATACGATTTTTAGCCGTAAATTTCGCCCACTGGGTACATCTTCAACCGGCACGACTGGGGAAATGGTATGTAACTGGCACTAAATATGTGCAAGAAAATTATTGCTTGCCATTCAAATTCAGTGTATAAGATTGTGCACAAACTTTTTGGGGGTTCACTCTTTCTGACAAATTCCTTCTTAGATGGACAAAACCATGTGCAGTGCAGGTGGGGCAGATGTTACTTGTGCAGAGAGAATTAGATTTGGGTGGGGTTTTACTTCAAAGTGAGATCTATATTGCAGTGTAAAAATAAAGCAGCCAGTATTGACCCTGCACAGAAACAAAATAACTCACCCAAATCTAATTCTATCTGCACATTTTACATCTGCCCCACCTGCAGTGCACATGGTTTTGTCCATCTAAGAAGGAATTTGTCAGAAAGAGTGAACCAAAATAACCCCCTTTGTTCCGTATCAACCTTGTTTCATGCACAAATAAAATATATTTGTGTGTATTTCATGTGTTTGATGTGTTTATACAGCATAAATGCTACATACCTCAAGATACCTCATTCAAATATAAAAATATTCCAAAACACGGAATAATCCGTTATCCAAAATTCTCTGGTCCCGAGCATTTTGGATAAGGGATACTCAGCCTGTATTTACAAGTTGGTTCGATTGGCTATTTGCTAATAAATTACTAATAGGCGTAACATTGTAAAACAAATAACTGCCTTGTGTTTGTGCCGCTGCTCTCTTGCTTTGCTTAGTCAGACAGTGCTTGGTCATTAATATTGTGAGAATATTGTACATGATTTTTTTGCATATTGTTTTATTACAGATCCAAAACCAAGGCCAAAACATGGTGGGTAGTTTTGCAAAACCAGTACTAAAACCAAAACATGAAAATAATCTAGACCCAAAAACAAAACACAGGGGTCGGCACACAGACATCTCTAATTAGTATATTTGTTTGCTGCTTTTAGTGTCACGACCCCAGGGCCAGAGAAACACTTATTTACACTCTAGGTGTTTCTCTAGGCTTGCACACGCTGCGGCGCTCCGGTGTCCAGCCAGCGCCGAGTGTAGGAGTCTAGCGACTTCTGTGATGTCATCCCAGCAGGCGCCACTAAACTGCATCTACTACTGCATCTCTACTGGTCCTCCACAGCGTCCAGCACTGGGCTTCCACCCCGATACAGGCCTCAGGCCTTGATGTGGACGCCAAGCTTCCCTCAATCTCCAGCAAAATGTTGGTTTCATTCACATGATTTCCTCAGCCAATCCTGAACTGGTCATTCTGACAGCCAATCCCCTGCTCTCTCTTCTTATAAATATGCTGAAGCTGGCCCAGGCAAACAGTCAGTGCAATGATGTCCTTAGGGTAGCAGTGTCTCCTGTTACCTCTAAGTATCTCCTGCTCTCCACAGCATCTGCGGCTTATCACCTCACAGCAGCCTGACTCCCTCCAGTGTCCAGACTGAGAAATTGCCTGGGTCAGCCAAGTTCATAATAACTTCATTGTTTCCTGTGTTACCATCGATCATTCATCACTCCTCCTGCCTTCACTGCTTACTACTTCCATTGCTTCCTGCTCACACACCAGTACCATCCCAATTGCCAGTCACCACTCAAAGAGTCAACATCGAGATTACCACCATTGGCAGATATGATCGGTTACAGTCATCATCGGTGGACCTCTTTCATGTCTGTGTTAGTGGTACCAGCTAGAGCTACATACTTCCATGCAGTGGTACTTCCGTATATATCCTCCGCCATCGATGGTTTACATCGGCCAGGGCCAAATATCATTTAAAGTTATTATACTTATCTGAGTTCTCCTGATTCCAGTCGTCCAGTGACTTCTTCTACACTCAGGCCTTCGGGCCTCCTTTGCTGCCTACAGTTATTGTTACTGCTGTTTGTGCAGTCCAAATTAATTCAAGAACCCAGCATCCGTTTCACTCCAGCCTCATTCCAAAGTCACCCCTCAGACGTGACATTTTAGTAGGGTGCAACAGTGAAGGGTGATAGGAGGAGTCAAATCTATAGCAGTAATGCCTACCTCCTGGGCATATGCCATGCATACACATACCTCCTATGGTATATACATAAATAATTTCAATTAGCTACTTTCTAATGTGCTTAAAATCCACAGAAAACCCACATTTGTCAGTAACATGTAATGACACCAGAGACACGAAGCAGTAAGAGCGCGAAGGTCGCAAGCGTATAATCAGCTAGAAGACTAGAAAGACATACATTATTTCTTTCCAATCATCAGATGTTTCTCCGTTTTGGACGATGAAACAAGCATAACCACAGGGCTCAAGGCAATGATTACTCTCTAGATTGCCCATATATATCTGCTGCCAGTGACTTTTGAACTCAGCAGTGACAGTGAGTAAATCAGACTGTAAGTAACAGCCACATGACTTATTTTCTTATAATTCACTATCAGGTTTACTGAGGCATAAACTGCATTAGCTACAGGCTGCATCGGTGTCTGAGATCATGGTCCTTATTCTGAATGACTCACAAGGCTGCGAATTTGCGACACCGCCCACCGCCCGCAGTGCCGGCCAACCCCCCTCGCACGTGCAACCACCCCACATGCCTGCAAATGGCTGATTTACATAATCATCCATTTGCGGGCTGCAGGGCCGGTGCAAGGCACCGGAGCGCCCCAGGCGAGTCGGGCTGGGGGCGCCCCGGTGCCGGGGGGGGGGGGTACCTGGCGTTCGGCGCTGTCTATTTAAACCTGGCGGCGGAGGCAGCGGGGGTCCCTGCAGTCTATTAAAAATCACGAGCGCTATCCGCCGGGCTATGCGGAAGCGCTTCTAGTGTGAAAACACTGGCAGCACGCTGATTGGCTGCCAGAGTTTTCACACTAGAAGCGCTTCCGCATAGCCCGGCGGATAGCGCTCGTGATTTTTAATAGACTGCAGGGACCCCCGCTGCCTCTGCCGCCAGCTTTAAATAGACAGCGCCGTAGCTAGGACAGGTACCCGGGCGGCATTTTCCGCCCTCCAGTGGCCGGCGCCCTAGGCAAATGCCTAGGTTTGCCTAGTGGTGGCGCCGGCCCTGGCGGGCTGGGAGAAATCATTAGAGGGTCGGTGAACATCAAATTATTTCTCCAGCACTCGCAGTTCAGAGACACCTATATAGGGATGTGCATGGCCACTTTTCGCGTTTTGGGTTCTGGGTAACTTCAGGTTTTGGGTTCGAATGGGTTTTGCCAAAACACCCCCTAAACGTTTTGGGTTCTGATTTTTTTTAATCGCATAAAATCGCATAATTTTATTTTTTTTATTTTTTACTCCTACGCTATATTAACCTCAATAACATTCATTTCCACTAATTTCCAGTCTATTCTAAACACCTCACACCTCACAATATTGTTTTTAGGGCAAAAGGTTGCACCAAGGTAGCTGGATAACTATGCTAAGTTACACAAGTGGGTGGCACAAACACGTGGCTCTTGTAAGAGTGGCACTGCAGTGGCAGACAGGATGGCGGTTTGAAAAACTAGGCCCCAAAAATGCCTATCTGGCTTGATCATGTTTACCACCAGCCGAGGAGCAGTGGGTGATTGGTGCAGCAATGCAATAGCTGCAAAGGAGTGGAACCTTCTGACCACAGGTGGCGACCAGCCGAGGAGCAGTGGGCGATTGGTGCAGCAATGCAATAGCTGCAAAAGGGTGGAACCTTCTGACCACAGTCGACGACCAGCCATGGAGCAGTGGGCGATTGGTGCAGCACTGAGTTGGTCTGCGAGTGTGCTGTGCTGTGTATCTGTTTTTATCAGTTTAATATCCAATAAGACCACTATCTGGCTTGATCGTGTTTACCACCAGCCAAGGAGCAGTGGGCGATTCGGCAGCCCTCTGCAGGCAGTGGCAGAATGGCAAAAGTGTCCAGCAATTTTGTGGGCCACCACAAGCATCTTCTGCATGCTCCTGTCACTTTTTAGGTCGTCTTCCGACGGCATCTGGTTGTGTGATGCAGCGTGAGAGCGGCAGCGGCGGATTACCTGAATAATATACGTACTGTAATATCTTCATCTGCATTACAGTGTCTGTGACAGTCATGTACGTGTTATCTGTGTTTAAGGTACAGTGCCTACATTAACAACACTGCAGAATGGCTTCCCGGAGACACCTGTAACACCCTATCTAAGGCAGTAGATGCACCAGCAGAGAGGTATTATATGTACAGCAGTAGAATGGAATGGAACCTACTGACCAGGCAACGACCAGCCGAGGAGCAGTGGGCTATTTGTGCAGCAATCAATGACTCTCAGCAGTGGGATTGTTCAGCTCTGTGATTATTACCACTTGAGCGCAAACAGTTGTATGTGATTAAAGACAAGTCCACTTATCTCACATATCAATGACTCTCAGCAGTGGGATTAATGAATAGTGATGCAAGATGGAATTGTCCTTGGGCCGTCCCACCCACCTGTTGTGGAAATAGGACATGCACAAACCAAACATTTCAGCGACAGGGCCTACAACAAAACTGTGGCTGAAATGATTGGTTTGTTTGGGCCTCCACACAAAAAAAAAAAAAATCATATCTCCCTGTAAAAACTGGCTCTATAGAGACAAGATGTAATCGTCACTCGTCATCTTCCTCCTCTGATTCCTTGCCCCCTTCAGTGTGTATTTCCTCATCCCCACAGATTATCAATTAGTCCCCGCTGGACTCCACAATCACAGGTCCCGTTATAATCTCTGGAGGCAATTCCTGGTCTTCATTGAATAATTGATAATTATTTTTTACAAACATCATCTTCTCCACATTTTGCGGAAGCAACCTCCTTCGCCGCTCACTGACCAGGTTCCCCGCTGCACTAAAAACTCTTTCGGAATACACACTGGAGGGGGGCCAACTCAGGTAAAATAGAGCCAGTTTGTACAGGGGCTTCCAAACTGCCTTTTTTTCCTGCCAGTACAGGTAAGGACTGTCTGACATGTCTACTTGGATGTAGACATGTCAGCAATTGTTGACAGGTCCTTTAGTCCGGACCAAATGTCTAAACTCCCAATTGCCCGTCCTGCATCCCCGCCAGCAGGTTGTGTTGGAAATCGCAGCTGTTTCCTCGCAGGCACAAGTGTGGGAGAAAATGAAGGAGGAGCTGTGGCTGTGTCATGGTCCCCTTCAGATGACAATCTCCTGACTAGCAGGTCTTTGCACCTTTGTAGACTTGTGTCCGCCGGAAACAGAGACACAACATTCGCTTTAAACCGAGGATCGAGCACGGTGGCCAGAATGTATTCCTCTGACTTTAACAGACCAACCACCCTCGTATCCTGGCAAAGCTTATGGAGGGCTTCATCTACAATAGCGACATGCTTTGCGGAATCGCTCCGCTTTAGCTCCTCCCTCACTTTCTCCAGCTGCTTTTGTCACAGCCTGATCATGGGAATCACCTGACTCAAGCTGGCAGTGTCGGAACTGACTTCACGTGTGGCTAGTTCAAATGGCTGGAGAACCTTGCACAACATGGAAATCAGCCTCCACTGCGCTTGAGTCAGGTGCAGACCCCGCTCCCCTCCCTATGTCGTAGGTGGCCATGTAGGCTTGAACGGCCTTTTGCTGCTGCTCCTCCATCCTCTGCAGCATATAGAGGGTGGAGTTCCAGCGCTTCACCACCTCTTGTTTCAGCTGATGGCAGGGCAGGTTGAGGAGTTTTTGCTGCCGCTCCAGCCTTAGGCAGGCAGTGTCAGAATGCCGAAAGTGTCCGCACATTCCTGTCACACTCCTGTCTCTTCTGATGAAATGCTGCACCACCAAATTTATTATGTGGGCAAAACATTGCACGTGCTGCAAATTGCCCATGTGTAATGGCCGCACAATGTTACTGGCGTTGTCCGACACCACAAATCCCCAGGAGAGTCTAAGTGGGGTAAACCACTGCGAGATGATTTCCCTCAGTTTCTCTATGAGGTTGTCGGCTTTGTGCCTCTTACTGAAACCGGTGATACACAGCGTAGCCTGCCTGACAATCACACACGCTGACACTCCTGCACCCGCTGACACACATAATAACACACACTGACAGTCACACACGCTGACACTCATGCACCCGCGACACAAACACAACACACATGCTGACACTCACACACAATGACACATTGACATTAACATACACATACAAAATGACATACACAATAACACACACATGCTGACACACACAATGACACTTGCATACATAATAACATATACACGCTGACACTCACATTGAAACACACACACACACACACACACACACACACACACACACACACACTACCACATTATTTACCTCTAGTGCAAGACCACAGGAGGAAGTCTGTGTAGGAGCAGGATGAAGGCAGAGCCAAAGATAGGGACTTGGCAAAATCGAGGGGGCGTGGCATAATCAAAGATCTGTGACCCCTTTAAATAACACAATGCAGCATCAGCAAGAACCGCAGCAGAGGTTTGGGGGTGGGACTGGCCAGCCTGAAAGTGAAAGCATTCCAGCAGACCAATCGGCCACTGGCTCTCCTCCTGTCTCCGACTCACACTGCTGCTGCAGGCTCCTTCACTCAGAGGCACTAGTAGTCGGCTTCAAAAAGAAAACACATGGGGCACAAGGCAGGTTCGCAGCACCGGCGTCTGCGGCACTATTTAATATAAAAGAAAGTTCAAGAGGGTGCAGGGGATAGCCTGCTGGGGCTCCGGGCCCCCCCAGCCCCCGGGCCTCATAGCAGCTGCATCCCCTGCACCCTCTGTAGTTACACCACTGCATGGGTTATTGCGCATGAACGCAGCACCTCAGGATTTTGTGCAGCATAAAAGGACCCAGTTGAAATGACCCAGGTCAAGTGAGCCGGCATTCCAAAAGTAGTGAGCAGGGTTGACCACAGGTTCAACCCGTTTCGGGGTGAAGTGTAAATTCGTAACCGGGTCAATGCAATCCAGGACCTGTTTGCAGCCATACAACCGGCGGTGCTTAGAGATGATCCCTTCTCCCAATGCTGACTTAGGTGGGTGACATTACCCCTTATCAGTGTACAAGGGCTCAAAAGCTGCGTACAAAATCCCAGATGCAACCCTTTGAATCAGTGTAAAAGGAGTATTAAGCTGTTGGACAGAAGCTACTGTAACAGTGAAAATTGTGTTGGATTGAGGTAAACTCTTTACCTTAAAATACAACATTCCACTTTCACTAAATCTGAAGTTAACGTTTTTTTTACAGCTGTGTTTTAGTTTTTCATAAATATACATATATAAAAGATAATTAACATTTTATGATTAGAATACATGGCATGGGGGATATACAATAAGTTTTTGGCACCTCTAGCATCCTCAAAAACGGTCTGCTGCTAGGGGAGCGGCCATTTTGTGAGGGCCATTTTCATTAACAAGCCTGACAGGAGGGGAGCCGGGACCGCAGACAAGAGACAAGTAGATCTGTGGTCCCGGCGGTGAACACAAGGTTGATCGCGGTCCCCGCAGTGGCGGCGAACAAGGGGCAAGGTTGGTCCTGGGCTCCAGCAGCAGCAGTGCGGGTACCTGCGGTGCTGTGTATAAAGCTGGCGGGGGGTCCCTGTAGTGTGCGGGCAGTGTTTTCAAACCCGGCGGTGCTTCCCGTGCCGCCGCATAGCCCGGCGGATAGTGCTAGTTATTTCTTATTCACTGCAGGGACCCCCCCCCCCGCCAGCTTTATACAAAGCACCGCAGGTACCTGCGCAGCAAGGACACCACTACAGGCTCCTGTCATACGCCAGCATGGACCCCTCTGCCCGCTACCCAGACGGCGCAACAGGTACCCCCCGCCCCCACCACCAGGGCGCCCCCCACCCCGACTCGCCTGGGGTGCTCCGGTGCCTTGCACCGGCCCTGCCAGGAAGCATGGTGTGGTGTGCTACATAGTTACATAGCTACACAGTAGATACGGTTGAATAAAGACTTGCGCCCATCGAGTTCAACCTATGTTTTAATAGCTTATCCCTTGTTATATAACATTCTGATATTTTTAAGACAGGTTATGATTCTTATTTGTATCCTTGGATGTTTTTAACCGATAAATGTTTGTCCAACCTTATTTTAAACGTATTTAATGTGTCTGCAGACACCACCTCACCAGGAAGAGAGTTCCATAGTTGGACTGACCTGACCGTAAAGACATTTTTCAATCTAAGGGAACGAAAACTTCTTTCTTCTAGTCCAGGCTTTCCCAACCACGGTCCTCAAGGCACACCAACAGTGCAGGTTTTAGTGATATCCAGCAGGGCTGGTGCTACCCACTCAGCAGCTCCTGCAAAGCAGGGAGGCGCCATGCTGAAAAGGTGCTGTCTCCCTCCCTGCTCTGCTAAAGCTGCCACAGCCCCCACTGTCACTGCCTCCTGCACGCCGCCCGCAGCGCCTGTCTGACAGTGGGTGGCAGTATGGAGAGGCTGAGCAGCTCCCTGCACCGCGCACACACTGTCCTCCTCCTGCGACCTGCCCCCTCTTCCTCACGGACACTTGCGCTGAGGCATGAAGCGCTGTCTGTGAATACCTGGATGACATGTCACATCTGGATCCGCCCCCTACCCATTGCTCCTTGCGCCTGTCAGCTGTGAATCAAATGACGAACAGCCCGCAATGCCGCCCTTCCTTCCCTCTTCAGTGTGCTGTGCCAGTGCCATTGCCAGTCCTCAACACTCCGCCCCCTCTATCTCCTCCCTTCTTCTTCCATCTCCTCCTCTCCCCCTCAGTCACGAGAAGGGTGTATTGGCGTCCTCAGCGTCCTGCCTACGCAGATAGAAGAGGAGGGACTGCACAAGAAATAAACAGCAAAAGAACAGTGAGTCTTTTATTATACATGTTTATAACAATTTCTTTAATAATTATGGATATTTTTAATATTAATTAAGACACTTTTTTAAATAATGGGCTGGGTTATGTGCCTAAAGGTGGCCATACACACTGCAATGGAAAACGTGCGATGCGATGTGCGCTCCTGCGAGCATCGCATCGCATAAAATTTATGGTTTGCAGGAGGGCGCCGGACACCCTAGCACCGGCCATGATATCCAGGCTTCAGCACAAATGGCTTAATCAGAATCACTCAGGTACTAATTAAGTCACCTGTGCTGAAGCCTGGATATCACTAAAACCTGCACTGTTGGTGTGCCCTGAGGACCGTGGTTGGGAATGCCTGGGCTAGTCTAAACTTGTGCCCACGAGTCCTAGACTTCTTCCTTGCTGTAAAAAGGGTGTTTGACAGTTCCTTATATTGGCCCCTGATATATTTGTACACGTTGAGCATGTCCCCCCTTAAACATCTCTTCTCTAGTGTAAATAGTCCCAGCTTGCTTAATCTCTCCTCGTACCTTAAAATCTCCATTAACTTAATAAGCTTTGTTGCTCTTCTTTGGTTTTTTTCCAGTTCTATGATGTCCTTTTTATAGTGCGGGGCCAGAATTGTACTCCGTATTCAATAACTGGTAAACTGAAGGTGGCATTCTCATTTTTTGCTCTTAGTACATTTTGTATATCATTTGTTCATGTGTAGCTTTACATGGTGGGCTATAAGGTATTAATATTCTCCAAAAATGATGTTATAGCACCTGGGAATGAACGGTTCTGAGAATAGTACCTAGATAAATGCAGTGTGTGATGTAGTTGCTGTTATTACGTAGCCTGAAGTGACTGCAGTCTGGCCATTGCCCTGCACTAAGACAACACTGCCCCTGATTTGCAGTTAGCTGTCTCATGATGCTTGCGTGGGAAAGGAATTCTCTTCTCTAGCAGAACCTGGCTGAGGCCCTGGGCGAAAATCACATTGGGAGGAGAGATTCAGTGAGCTAATGCATCCTGACACTGACAGGCCTTCCCAGCTCCTGTCAGCTTGCAAAAGAGCGACATTGGCAGACAACCCGCAACGCTCATTGCCCTTGTCGTGTATTTTGCTGTTTAGTTCCAGAGAGACCTGTGATTCTTTGTTACTGACCACAGACACATTCACACGTAGGCCTGTGAGGACTGCATTGTGTGACAGTAATGTTTCTGTACAACCATCAACATGCAATGGATGGTTTGAGTTCATCTGAGGAGACAAACAAAAGCTGCCACGCAAAACAAAATAAATGTTATCATATACAGTAGATGTGTCCTTACACTGTGGCTTCAATCGCACCAAACAGCCCCCCTTAGCCCCTCTCAGCCTCCCAGATCTTGGCAGCACGAGCATCATTTACATTCAAATTGCGCATGTTATTCACACAAAGGAAAACATCAAAACTACTTTGCTACATTGCACTGATCAACATGTGTGACATATGTATACCTCCCAACTGTCCCGCTTATCGCGGGAACGTCCCAGTATTTTGGGACGTTCCTGTGTCCCTCCCAACGCCCCTCCCCGGGGGAGGGGCGTTGGGAGTACCCCCTGTCAGCATGCACACAACATCTATTCTTTCAGGCAGAGGGGCTGGGGGCTGGCCACACAGCGGCGGAAAATGGGGGCGTGGCCTCACTGTAGTGTCATGAGTAAAAAAAATTGCCATGCGCCTATGGTGCACGTCCTGTCCTGCACCGATGACCTCAAATGTTGGGAGGTATGCATATGTACAAATGTGTACAAATAAGCCTGAATCATGGCTGGAATAAAAGGAGGGTGGGCAGACACCCAGGGTCAGATGCAGGGGCGTAACGTGATATTCGTAGGCCCCATAGAAAAGGTTTGTAAGGGCCTCCTATTTAGCATCTGATGGTGATAAATGTATGTATATTACTTAGACAGTAAAGATGGGCCCCCTTCAGCTCTGGGCCTCATAGCAGCTGCACCTGTGGTAGTTACACCCTTGGTCAGATGTATCAAGCTTCACAAAGTGATAAACAGCCAGCCAATCAGCTCCTACCTGTCATTTTTCAAACACATCCTGTGACATGGCAGGCTGGAGCTGATTGGCTGGCTGTTTATCACTCTCCATTTTATAACTTTTTGAAGCTTGGTACATCTGTCCCCCAATGTTACAAACCTTGCCCTGACTGGGCCCACTCTGCATCCTTCCTGCTAGTCAGCATCCGCCCGTCACTGGTGCAGGAGTTTTTGTTGAGATAGAGACAGATTTGTATGCATAGAGACAAGATTGACTCAGTCCAAGTGCTAATAAAAAAATAAAATGTATACAATATGTTCCTTTTTAAGTGATTTCAGTAATGGTGTTGGAGGATGTGTAATCCTATTTTGTATTGTGATAGGTGACATGGGGAGGAAATACACAAGAATGCACAAGCATACCCAGCTCACATCAGAATAAGCAGTGTAATGCATGTAAAGGTTTCTTTGTCTATGAGATTCTCATAACACCATAGTGACCATTCCCTTGTGCATATAAATCAAAACACTTGCTATTATGTGATGCTGATGCTGAGCTTGGCACATAAAGGTTTCTTTGTGCATACTGTGGTTTCAGGCATTAAAAAGTATATCCAAGTCATGGTCAAATAGTCATGGCTGGACTGGCCCACAGGTACACAGGGAAACCCCTGGTGGGACCCACTGCCTTGGTGCCCACCAGGCACAGCCCAGTGAGCCCTGGGCTGTGCACAGACCGTACACACAGACTGAATATAATTCACTGCTGATTGGCTTGCAGTGAATCCCTGATCCAGTTACTTTTCACAAGTTGTGCTAAGAAAGTCGCCCATCAAGCCAATCCAACTTGTGGGAGGATCTTCAGGAAGCGTGGGGAGACATTTCTTCAGATTACCTTAAGAAATTACCAGCTAGATTGCCAAAGGTCCGCAATGCTGGAATTGCTGCAAAAGAAGCAGTCTTTGGTGAAAGCAAAGATTGGAGGACAAAATCATTATTTCTAACTTTACCAATGTCTTGACTATATTGTACGTTCTAATGATTTTGCAACTTGATAAATAAAAGTCAGATTTCACATAAAACACAAAATTATCTAGGTGACCCCAAATCTTTGAACGGTAGTGAACATTTATAGAAAACACCTCAGTGAAAATTACACCCGCCTCAAATTAGATAAAATTGGACTACCCATGGACCTCAAACAACAGAGTTAACAAAAGGTAAGTCTACAATAACTCTGGATCAGGATCTATAAGATCCACAGATTAATTTGGTGATGTCCTAAAGCAGTATTCCCCTAAGGGAGGGGATGCTCCTGAGCAGAACAGAGAACCCATCACCCAAATGCAGCATTATGGGAGGCAAAGGTATTGACTTAATAGAAATGGAGGAAAGTATGGGTGGACAACCAAGTGGCGGAACTTGTGAGTGGTTGGCCCAGGTGCAAAAATATAATTTAGGCCTCCCACCTCCAGTCCAACCTAAGTTCACAATATGCCACACATCAGTGGTTGGCAGCAGTGGGCCCCTTAGTCCTTATGGGCCCCGGTGCAATGCACCTGCTGCACCAATGGTAGTTCCGCCTCTGGATGGACGACCAAGTGGCTGCTCTGCACAACTGTTCGACAGATTCTTCATGACTAGCTGCCCATGAAGGTCCCACAGATGGAACGGACTGAGCCTTGAGCACCACAGGAACAGGTAGATCCGATTCCATATATGCCTGAGCAATGGACATACAAAGCCATCTAGCCATGGTCTGCTTGTTAGCAGGCCAACCTCTTCTGTGAAACCCATCCAAAACAAAAAGAGCATCAGATTTTAGGATAGAGTCAATGCCGGCTGCTATTTCTGACAGGGGAAATAGCGGCCGCCGCTGCCATTTTTTCCTTTGAAAGGCACAATCCGACTTTAAAACATGGCCGCATGTCATATTCATGGCTGTTTTTCGACAATCACACGCCCACTTTCCGACACTTGACAGCCGGAACATTGATTTTCGGCTGTAGAATTTCTGTCGCGCTGAAAGAAAACGGTCCGGGATTCCGACTGTCAGGAATGTTCTGACAGTCGGAATCCCAGATTGAATACTGCCCTTAGATTGCTCCACATAAATCTATAGTGCTCCCTGTCCAAAAGGGACATCTAAAGTCACCACAAGACAGCCAAACCTCTCAAGATAACACCATTGTCTGGGCTCCTTCCATTGTGAAAATTAGGTGCTGCAGAGGTCTGTAGTGAAATTGCGCATATTCCACCATGTGGAATGTGGAGAGCATGGACCCCAGGATCTGTATGGCTGAGTGTATGGACATTCGCCAGCGTTGAAGAAAACTGCCTAGCTGCGCGTGTGGAGTACCTTTATCTTGTATGTGAGCAGATACAAAAAGTCTGAGAAGCTTTGAGCCGGGGAGGATTTCGTCTAGTTGAAAATCCAACCGTGCACCTGCAGACAGGCAATGATCAGATGCAGATGTTGTTGCAGACCCCACGGAGACCAGGCCAGGATCAGTAGGTCATTTAGGTAGTGCCAAATCTGGATTACATGACTCCTGAGATGTGCAGCCATCACTGCCATCAACATGGCAAAGACCCAGGGGGCCATTGGGAGTCCGAAAGGCAGAGCCCGAAATAGATAGTGCTGGAGAAGAATGTGTGATAGGTACATGAAGGTGTGCATCCTGAATGTCCAGGGAAGCCATAAAGTCCCCAGGTTCCAATGCCAGGAAAATAGAATGGAGGGTTTCCATGTGAAACCTGGACACTAGGACAAACCTGTTGAGAGCCTTGAGGTTGAGTATGGACCGCCCCCCAAAAAAACACCATTTAGTTTGCGTACCATGAACAGCAAGGAGTAAAACCCTGTCTGTTGTTGAAGAAACGGAACTGACATTATAATTCCTGACGGATTCAGTATGAAATCCCGGCGGTCGGGATCCCGGCGTTCAAAATCCCGATGCCGGAATCCCGACCGCCGAAATCCCGACAAGGGGGGGGGGGACGTGGATCGCCCCCCCTTGCGGGCTCGCTGCGCTCGCCACGCAGCGGGCCCGGTGCCCCGCTACGCTCGGCACGCTAATTTATTCTCCCTCCAGGGGTGTCGTGGACACCCACGGAGGGAGAAACTGTCGGAATTTCGGCGGTCGGGATTCCGGCGTCGGGATTCTGAACGCCGGGATCCCGACCGCCGGGATTTAAACTGCATCCCTTCCTGACTGTAGAAGGGCATGAATGGACTGTTGCAGAGCCAATGCCTTGAGTGGATCTTCTGGAGGGGTCGTACAAAAAAAGTGCTGTAGAGAACATCTCTGAAAGGTGAGAACGAATCCGTGAGAGACCACTTCCTGCACCCATGTGTCTGGCACTAGCCCTCTGTAAAGTGAAGAAGTCTGCCTCCTACTCCACTGTCTCCCAGAGGGAGGCCCTTTCTGTCAGGCAGAAGGGTTATTGTCCGGTTTTGATGTCTGACACCCCAAGATTCTTAGTTCTTGGTTTACCCCTATGGGAACTGGACTGATTGAATAAAAACTGTCCCTTGGGTTTTCGCTGAGGCCGAAAGGACCTAAAGGATGATGCTTTGGTCCTAGAAGCTGAAGGCTGTTTTGTAAGTTGCTACAGTGGCTACCATTTTGGCAGGTATTCAATGTGGCCGGTGAGGGGGTTAAACAGTGAGGATTGCAGAAACCAGCGATCCTCGCTGTTTAACCCCCGCACCGGCCGCTCGCTCTATTCAATGTTCTGGGGAAATCCTCGCTGTCACAGGACGGCGAGAATTCCCCAAAACAGCGAGACCTGCGGCTAATGCAGAAAACTCGCTGTATTTAGCCGCATACGCCAATTCCCCCTCGCTCAAAAAATGGAGCGAGATTGAATTGGCGTATGAGGAGGGCTGCGTTGAATACTGACAGGGTGAGTGGTGACAGCGAGCAGGAGGCTCTGCTCGCTGTTGCCGCTTGCCCACAGCATTGAATACCCCCCTTTGTCTAGAACACAGTCAAACAAAATCTCTCTTGCGAAAAGCAATAATTCAAATGCCTTCTTAGAATCAGAGTCCTGCAAGAGTGAAGTCAGAGCACCCTGCTTGCAGCTATAGGTGACATTTAATGAGATGCTCAAACTTTTTTTTTGGTTTTTTTCCGGCAAAAATGGCCAAAATGGCGCGTTTTTCCAACATCGCATATTTAATAAAATGCAAAAAAACCTGCATTTTGCCGCGAATTCGCACATTCTGAAGGTGAGATTTTTAGTAACGCCGGAACTCGCATCCAGATGTTTTCCCATTATAAAGTATACAAATCGCATATTTAATGAGATGCGCAAACAGGAAAATGTTACTAAAAATCGCCACACATGCAGACCAGGAGCTGACAGGCAAATTTTCCAGAACCATGCACAGATCATTGAGATCTGTGCATGATCCTGTCTTAAAAAAAATGTGTAAAAGTAAAACATTTTTTTTAAAAATGGCGTGAGGTCCCCCCCTCCTGAGCATAACCAGCCCTGGGCTCATTAAGCCAGACCTGGTTCCAAAAATACGGGGGACAAAAAGAGTAGGGGTCCCCCGTATTTCTGAAACTAGCCCCGGACTCTTGGACCGGTCCTGGTTTAAAAAATACGGGGGACCCCCAGATTTTTTGTCCCTCGTATTTTTGAAACAAGGACCGGTCCAAGAGTCCGGGGTTCCAAAAATCTGGGTGACAAAAAATCTGGGGGTCCCCCCTATTTTGAAACCAGCACCGGGCTCCAACAGCCCATGGTGTCATGCCACAGCCGGGGGACACTTTTTACATAAGGTCCCCCGGCCGTACCAAGAGCACCGTGGCTGCATTAGACGCTGGCAGAGCAGGCCTTAGGCATAGGCAAACTAGGCAATTGCCTAGGGCATTTGGAATGCCTAGGGGCATCAGCAGCTTCTGCTGATTAAAATTATATGCAGCATGCCTATATTCTGTGTGTGAGTGAGGCTGTATCTACATATGAAATAGTGTAACAATGCAAATAAGATGACTTTTCATAAAAAAAGGCATCCAACGTTAGCAGAACTGGCCAGGAGTTGCATGGCCTATTGAGGCAAGATGTATGAGGAAACATCTGTATCCAAGCAGAGGTCACAGTGTTAGCGGCCGTGCGAGTGCTGTCTGCGGGTGGGTTGGTTGTGCAATAGTGTTCGGCATATGTGTAAGGGGTATTATGTGTGTCATGTATAAATGCATTAATAATGTGCGACATATGTGTAACAGGCATTATGTGTGTCATGTGTATAAGTGCATTAATAATGTGCAACATATGTGTAATGGGCATAATGTGTGTCATGTGTATAAGGGCATTAATAATGTGCAACATATGTGTAAGGGGCATTATGTGTGCCATCATGTGTATGAAGGGCATTAATAAAGGTTGGCATAATGTGTAAGAGGCATTATGGTTTATAAGGACATTAATAATGTGTGTTATGTGTAAGGGGCATTACTGTGTGGTATTATCAGGGGTGCCGAGAGAAAGGGGTAGGGGGTACAAATTTCCCAGGCCAAAGTCTGATGGAAGGGCCCAGTGGGGGCCTCAGGCCCCCTCCCCGTAAGTGACAGCAGCAGCTCTTCTCCTCTGCCCAGCACACACTGCTTTGTGCTGGGTTGCAGTGTGGCCATGGAGGTGCTTAAAATACAATATTTTCTCAGGATTGTTTTCTAAGGGTATAATGAGAATAATGTGAGGAGTAATGTACATAAGGTAAAGTGGTACTACTGTGTGATGTAACGTGAATAAGGGACACCATCGCCTGATATAATGTGAATAAAGTTGCACTACTGTGTGGCATAATTTGAATTGGGGGTACTATTGTGTGTCCATGCCCCTTTCCAGCAAGAACACATCCGTTTGGGCTGCGCACCGAATATGTGCACTGTTTCTATTTAAAATATTGTGGGTAGGAGCACCAACATGATGACTGCTATGATGAGGGTTGATGGTGCTGGGAAAGGGGAGCAGGGTCAGAGGCGGAACTAGTGGCGGTGCTAGGGGGCGCCAGCCAAAATCTGGCCTAGGGCGTCATTTAGGCTAGGGCCGGCTCTGGACGCTGGCCTGATAGTGTTAAATAATTCATACATAACATTGCTTTATACAGGTGAACTACAAGTCCCAGCATGTGGGGCACGACCACAGGCGCCTGTTGCTGGATGGTACGGCCCAATGCTAGCAGCATCCATTAGGAAACGCCGGCTATCGCCTAGGGTCCAGTGTGCTACGAGGAGCCCGAATTAGTAAAGCCCACCGATGAGACAGTGGCTGACATCTGGCCTAGCTCCTAGTCGGTGTCAGTGTTCCAGCAGCACAGTACAGGTGCTGCCTGCCGCTACTTGTTACACAGCGAGCAGTGGGTGAGGGGTGGCATGAGCGCAGGGTGGCTGGGGGGGAGCCAGGGAAGGCCACCCGGCCGTGTGACATTAGTGAGGGCCAGGGGTAGCCCCCGCTGGGGGAACGCGAGCCCCCCGCACACACGTCCTTCCTCCTCCTCCCTCCTCCACGCACTCACTGACTGACTGACTAAACCGAGCTGCGCACTTTTCTCAGATCACCGACCGGGGGCTCAGCAGCCGGGCAGCCAATGAGCGGCGGGGAGACAGATATGCAAATGAAGCGGGGGAAGATCTCACGCTCGCCGTAAGGGGCTGGAGGGGCCGCCGCTGGATCAGCAGCAGCAGAAGCAGGAGCGCTGGGAAACTTGGCCTCGTAGAGTGGCAGCAGGGAGAGACCCCCTCCCTCCCCCCCCAATCATCCCCTCACGGGGGATCGACACCCAGGAGTGATCCATCGGTGATCAGCACTGGGGAGGGGGTCCCCGCCTACGTCTCCACCCCGCTCGGTCGTGTCTCGGGCGGGATCCCGGGTAAGATGATCACATGTCGCCGGTTGGGGCTGGATAAGGGGGAGGATGGGTAACCTGGGCTCAGACTTGTGGTGCGCTGGCAGGTGGATCCGACGCTGTACGCAGTGGGTGAGGGGTTTCACCGTGGTAGGATGGCATGGGGAGGTGCCCTTTGCCAGGGGAACCGGCGTTGGGCATGTGGCCTCTCCATGAAGTGTCAGCTGTGGGCATACAGCTACAGCGTGTGGTATAGAGGTCTGCAGTGTCAGGACCAAAGGGGGACATGCATCCCAGAGCCTGGTGCCCCTACTCCAGCCTGGCACACCTGGGATGTGCTCCAGTGCATGTCAGTGTAGGTATATGGTGGCAGTCTAGCGTGGCAAGCCGGTAATGTGCTTCTGTGCATGTCAGTGTAGGTACATGGTGGCAAGCCTGTAGTGTGCTTCTGTGCATGTCAGTGTAGGTACATGGTGGCAAGCCTGTAGTGTGCTTCTGTGCATGTCAGTATGGGTGCATGGTGACAGTCTAGCACGGCACCCCTGTAGTGTGCTTCTGTGCATGGTGGCAGTCTAGCATGGCAAGCCTGTAATGTGCATGTCAGTGTAGGTACATGGTGGCAAGCCTGTAGTGTGCTTCTGTGCATGTCAGTATGGGTGCATGGTGGCAGTCTAGCATGGCACCCCTGTAATGTGCTTCTGTGCATGTCAGTGTAGGTACATGGTGGCAAGCCTGTAGTGT
Organism: Crinia signifera; assembly: GCF_055691185.1. NCBI lineage: Eukaryota > Metazoa > Chordata > Amphibia > Anura > Myobatrachidae > Crinia > Crinia signifera. Next base: position 6,958,912 of record NC_139227.1, on the reverse strand, counting down.
GCTTCTGTGCATGGTGGCAGTCTAGCATGGCAAGCCTGTAGTGTGCTTCTGTGCATGTCAGTATGGGTGCATGTTGGCAGTCTAGCGTGGCACCCCTGTAATGTGCTCCTGTGCATGTAATTATAGGTGTATGATGGCAGCCTAGCATGGCAGGCCTGTAATGTGCTCCTGTGCATGTCAGTATGGGTGCATGGTGGCAGTCTAGCATGGCAAGCCTGTAATGTGCTTCTGTGCATGTCAGTATGGGTGCATGGTGGCAGTCTAGCATGGCAAGCCTGTAATGTGCTTCTGTGCATGTCAGTATGGGTGCATGGTGGCAGTCTAGCATGGTAAGCCTGTAATGTGCTCCTGTGCATGTCAGTATGGGTGCATGGTGGCAGTCTAGCATGGTAAGCCTGTAATGTGCTTCTGTGCATGTCAGTATGGGTGCATGGTGGCAGTCTAGCATGGTAAGCCTGTAATGTGCTTCTGTGCATGTCAGTATGGGTTCATGGTGGCAGTCTAGCATGGCAAGCCTGTAATGTGCTTCTGTGCATGTAAGTATGGGTGCATGGTGGCAGTCTAGCATGGCACGCCTGTAATGTGCTTCTGTGCATGTCAGTGTTGGTGCATGGTGGCACAAGTGATGTGGGGGTCTGTGTGTGGCACTGCTATTAGTCATTTAGCTGCCAGGAGAGACGGCTATGCCCTGCATAAACATGTACCCTGCTGCCTGAAATGTCTACGGTGTTCTGATAACAAGAGAAAGACGCCTATTTAGTCTGCTGGAAGAGGTGACGATGCTGTTTCTCAGACGTGGTACATAATCTATTCCCCTGGTAGTGAGGCCTACAGCATGGTGCAGGCATCTGTGGCAGAAAAAAAAGGTTGTGTGTTGAGTCACCAGAGTATTTTTGACTCCAGACTCTATGATTTACATGTGTTGCGTCAACCATTGCATTGAACAGGTTAATCTTAAATGGCTGTTCTATATAATATCTGATGTGGGACCTGGGGTAAGATGTGATCCTGACGGGATCAGCGTTTGTGTCAGTTCTGCAGATAAACCTGATCAGATACATGTTGATCAGGGTTATGTGTGCAGTGGTGGTACCATAAAGTTTGCATTAGCAATTGATGGATAAAATGTATGACCCCAGGCGTCTAATAACGGTACATTCTCCTGTATCCCAGTGTAGAGCTCCATAAACCTTCCCTAAGAGGGGCTGTGGAACAGGTTCAGATGCTGTTGCTGGCCATCTACATGCTGCTGAATGCAGTTGTCAGCTGCCTGCCCTGTTCTCCGAGCAGGGCGCCGCTAATCTCAGTTACTAGGGAGTGACTTAGATTAACGAGCGCTTGAGAAATCATTCGATGGTCGGAGACCATCGAGTTATTTCGGGCACACACGCAACTCCGCGAATTGATGTTTATGCAAAACATCCATTTGTAGGCCTACGGGGACATTCGGCGTTCGTGCGGGCGGCGTTAGTTTGTTTGCAAAGCAGCAGAATACCGCGGCTTTGCGAGTAAACCAGAATGAGGGCCGAAATCCTCTGTGTTCTGTTAATATAACATTTATGTTCTTTCCTACTTGCTTAGTAACAATATTAATATCTTACTGTACACTGTGAGGCCATGTTATTATGGAGATCATTTATCATTGAAGGTTTGATCCCTGAAAAGAAAAATGTAATATCACCCTAATGCAGGGGTTCCCAAACTGTGCGCCGTGGCTCCCTGGGGTGCCTCGGGACACATGCAGGGGTGCCCTGGGTTGGTAGTCCAGGACCAACTCAAATTATTAATGGTTAATTATTTATAAGCAAAACCAGTGCTGGTGGCTGCCAATCATAAAATGTGTACAAACAGAAGCAATTCCTGCCCTTTTCCCTATAACTGACCCTAAGAATCGCATATAGATCCAATCTAATTAAAATAATTTTGGCCTAGGGGTGCCGCAAAAAAAATTCTTATACTCTAGGGTGCCGTGATTAAAAAAAGATTGGGAACCCCTGCCCTAATGTATTACTGAGATCTCTCCATTCCCGTGTGCAGCGGCAACACCCATGCGGTTCTATTGTGGAGATTTACCAACTTCCGAAATGTGAGGTATTCCAGAGATTGCCCCTGCAGCAAGCCCATTGTAGCCTATACCCCATAGGCTACAATGGGCTTGCTGCGGGACAAGGGATCTACAGCAAAAAGATAGACCACCATTAGTTCAACATGCAAAAAGGTCAACACTACCATTAGGTCGACAGCCAAAAGGTTGCCATGGGGTTTTTCACTGTTTTTTTTACCCAAATGTCGACACAGACGACATGGACACAGTTTGAAGTGAACCGCAGCCCCTCTCTTCGCTCGCTATGCTTAGGGCACACTATTTTATTCTCACACCTCGTCCTAGTGGATGGTAGGGCATGAAATACCGCCTGTCGGCTCAAAAAACAGGGAAAAACCCCATGTCGACCTTTTGACTGTCGACCTAATGGTAGTGTCCACCTTTTTGCTTGTCGACCTAATGGTTGTCTATCTTTTTGCTGTAGACAAATAGTCCGGATACCGCTTGCTGCAAGGGGCAATCTCCGGAATACTTCACACACTGGAAACTGAACCAGAAGAGGTTCTCAAGGAACCCTTCCTGGCAATGGGGCTGCACATTTGCAGGAGTTCCCCAGCACACTGAGCACATTACCGGGATGCATTTTCTCTGCAGGTGCTTGTTAATACATTCACACGGTATAATCTTATATACTATATAGCAATGTGAATCTGGGCGCTAATGTGGCCCCCGATTGCATTGACATTTCAAAAGATTAAAAAAAAAAAAAAACACCTAAAAAGCTTACCTAGTTTATGTAAGTTTTTAGATGTGTTTTTTTTTTTATTGAAATGTCATCCTATGTAATTTTGGGAGCGTTGCAGAAATCGAAACCTGATTGGCTGACCATTCCTTCAGTTAATAAAACTGGTATTTCAATTAAATGTATTTTTAAAGTGGACATCTGTTATCTTCTACTGATAACTTTTCAACTGCAAAACATTAATTATCATTAATCAGTCCATTTATATGAACCTCCCTTTTTTTTTCCTGTGGTGGACGGGTTTAAAGGGGCCTACACACAGGGCAACAGGACTGTCGATGGCCATGTCTAGCACAGATGGTAAAATCCAATGAGGCCCTAATGAGGTCACCTGTGTTTAGGGACGTCAATCCTGGGATTCGGGATTGAAAAATACTCAATGCCGGGATTTTCATCCAGAATTTTAGAAAAAAAAAAAACCTCCCACGCCATCCCCTGAGCAGGTTTTCAGAGTCTGCCAGGCTTCTCAGGCGCCGTCTAATCCTGGTGATTTTCACGCCAAATCCTGGGATCCCACCAAATTCCACCTACCTGTTTCGAAGCATGGTTCTTCGTAAAACCCTTGCCCATGGAGTTTGGTAATCCTCTAGTCTAGGGAAAACCGTAGATGATCCATTGTAAATCTTTTGCCCGTTCTTTAAAAAGCTAGGGCTGAGAAACTCTTTGTATGGTAGTATACATGTGGGTTAGAATCACAGGACATTTATTTTTTCTTTTGACCACTCTCTTGTTTTTTTTTTTTTTTTTTTAAAGTCTTTTAAGCACACATACTATAACAGTATTTGAGGTTAAAAAATACTTCTGTCCATCAAGTTCAACCTTTTTTTGCAGGTCTCGCTAAAGTGTATGGTCTTGCTGTGATACCCCTGTAATATAATCTACTCTATAACTGTAGCCTTGGGCTAAATACTGGTTATGGGTTGTACCCCTGGATGATGTTATCCGACCTTATTTTAAATGTATTAATTGTGTCTTCCCACACTACCTCCTCTGGAAAGGAGTTCTATGCCCTTAGGGCTATTTCACACGCTTCGGTTCCTGCCGGGCGGCGAAACCCCGCACAGCCAGGAAGCCGTGCCGCGCACAGCAGTTTACAATGGTGGGGATGGCCACAGCCTGGCAGCCGTCCCTTCCAGTGGTGGGATCCCGTCTCAGCCGGGCCATGTGTCTATTACTAACTACGGTGTGCCGCCCGGCAGGAGCCGGAGCGTGTGAAATAGCCCTTACTGCTCTAACCGTAAAGAAGCCTTTCCTCTTAATGTTATGGAATCTTCTTTCCTCCAGTCTAAGCGCCCACATCTCCTAGTCTCTGACCTCGAAGCAAAGAGGGTACCTGATCGGTCATTATATTGCCCCTGATATATTTGTACATGGTAAGCATGTCTCCTCTTAAACACCTATTTTCTAGTGTAAACATTCCTAGTTAGGTTAATCTGTCCTCATAGGTGAACCACTCCATCCCTCTGATCAGTTTGGTCATCTTCCTCCAGACATTATCCAGCTCTATAACATCCTTTCTGTAATGTGGCCCCAGAATTGCACAAAGAATTCCAGATGAGGCAATTATGTAGATTTTCTGTTACCTAAATCAGTGGTTCCCAAGCTCTGTACTCAATACACTGTTAAGTCCCCATTCACTAGGGCGAGGTATCGCATGTGATACATTGTATGGGGTTATTTGGCATACAATGTTTTCTATGCAGTTCCAGTAAGGGCTTTGAGCTGCGATGAACATTCATGGAATCCCATAGGATCTGTGACTGAGAGGCGCACGGGAACACTGCTCACATTGCAATCGTAGGAAATGGTCATGTGATCCGTCATTTGTCATGTGATCCGTTACAGCAATGTGTTGGAATCGCATAAAAAGTGGCCATATTGCAGTAGTGGATGGCGGTCTTTACAATCCAGGATTTAAGAATAGCCATGTCTGAGCACAGATGTTTTAATCAAATTGAATGACGAAGTAATTGAGCCACTTGTGCACAAGGGTAGTTAACTCTAAGGGGGGTATTCAATGTTAGGGTCACGGCGGTGACCCAGTCCCGTTCTCTGTCAGGTGGACCGATAACATGCAGGCGGGATTCAATGTCCCGCCTGCTGTGGAGCAAAAAAGGGGGAGTGGCCGCGAGTTGCGGCCAGGAAGAGGGGAGCTGCAGCCGGCAGCTCGTCACTTCCCGGCTGTTCTCGGCAGAACGAGCCTGACAGCTTGTGATGTCGGGCTCATTCTGCCACAATACCCTGCTCAATGCTGTCGGGGAAGACAGCATTGAATAGGGCCCAGCGGGCATCTCCAGGAAGGGAGGTGCTCGCCGGAGATTGAATATCCCCCTTAATCTTGGACCATCAAGGTGCCTTAAGAGCTGAGTTTTGGACTCTCTATAATAAAGTAGAAAACTGTCAAGAATTTACTTCTCAAACGAATTCACAAGTATGTCTTACAAATGAATGACACTCACTGCTGACACTCACTGCTGACACTCACTGGCAGGTGGTACTGGAATGTGTGCTCTTACTATTGTGGGGTCATACTTACATTTTGGCTGCGCTCGCCCACGCTATGGGCTCGGTGGCTCGCTACGCTATCTAAAATCAACTCCATGCCAACGTGGATAGTGGTGGTACGAACTCTCCATGTTGGCATGGAGTTTACAGCCCCGCAGCTGGACACAGAAGCACAGCGCCATGCTGGCACTGTGAAACTACACAAGTACCCAGAGACATCCATAGAGCGTGTGGCTGATTGGATGGGTAACTGCTGTCTGACTGGGCTTGGGCTGTTTTGTTAGATTCCAGCAAGGCACTGTTCCTGTGTTGTCCCTGTGTCCACATGACTGTACCTCAGGTCCTCCAGTAGCTTCCTATCCCTCAATAACACATGCTTTGGTTATTTATCTTCTATTAGTGGGCCAGTGGTAGACCGAGTCAATTGTAGGCTCCACTGGGTCAGGGAATAATCAGGCAGCGCCGCGCTGTGTAAGTAGTTGGTATTCTATGATGGAGTAGTAGTAATAATGTACTGAAGAGATGCTTCAGGACATTGTCACATTGCAGGCTATTGAGGAAATGATTGGGTTAAACAGGCAGGGTTACTACTTCCTGTTGTAAGATCTGGCTTAGAAAAAAACAAATCTTGACAGCTGGTGTTTCAGTTGCAGGTCTTTAGTCCCTGGAGATGCCCCATTATTTTGTGGTTACAACCAGATGATTGCTGCTAAAATCAGGAACAAAAGGTTACTATCTGTCCGGCGTTCATTTCTGTGGACTTTAGAACCAATGCAATATTTGGCATTGTACGAATTATCTTTGTCCATGATACCAGCACATGGTTTTTGCAGAGTCAGACTGAGGTGACATGACCCTGTTCTCGTCATCTCTTCCCAGTGACATTAGACAATGTGGTAGAAGAGGCTTTCTCACTGTCTTGGCAGTGGGTCAACTCCAGTGTGCGGCCAAAATGTAAGGCCTCCTTCCCCCTGCAGGGTTCAGCAATGAGGTGCATATTTTAGACATAGGGGAAAATCTGCTTAGATGGGTGTACAACTTCACATGGGATGTTGCTGTGGGTAACCAATCAGGATCTACTAATTTATTTTGCACCTTCTAGAAGATAATAGTGTCTGGTTGCCCAAAACAACATCCCATCGGAAATAGAACTCTCATATTAGTAAATTTCCCGTAAAGAGTATAGCAGGCCCTGTACTGGAGAGCGTCCTGTCGAGCAGGGCAGGGCAGGCCGTCCATGCGACTCTCCATGGGCAGTATTTTTTAATTACATTAATCGGCATGTACAGCGAATCCTGTTTAGGATTCGCTGCACTGTCGCCGTGTTCCGGAGGGCTGGAGCCTTCGCTGCCAGCCCTCGCTGTCACAGTATTCAATGCCGCAGTATGAGAGGCTGTGTTCTCCTAACCTCCTCCTTTCACTCTCAGCATCAGTAGGAGAGGCTGTGTTCTTCCAACCTCCTCCTTTCTCTTTGCATCCGTATGAGAGGCTGTGTTCTTCCAACCTCCTCCTTTCTCTTTGCATCAGTATGAGAGGCTGTGTTCTTCTAACCTCCTCCTTTCTCTTTGCACCAGTAGGAGAGGCTGTGTTCTCCTAACCTTCTCCTTTCTCTTTGCATCCGTATGAGAGGCTGTGTTCGCCTAACCTCCTCCTTTCTCTTTGCATCCGTAATGAGAGGCTGTGTTCTCCTAACCTCCTCCTTTCTCTTTGCATCAGTATGAGAGGCTGTGTTCTTCCAACCTCCTCTTTTCTCTTTGCATCAGTATGAGAGGCTGTGTTCTCCTAACCTCCTCTTTTCTCTTTGCATCAGTATGAGAGGCTGTGTTCTCATAACCTTCTCTTTTCTCTTTGCATCAGTAGGAGAGGCTGTGTTCTCCTAACCTCCTCCTTTCTCTCTTCATCAGTAGGAGAAGCTGTGTTCTCATAACCTTCTCTTTTCTCTTTGCATCAGTATGAGAGGCTGTGTTCTCCTAACCTCCTCCTTTCACTCTCAGCATCAGTATGAGAGGCTGTGTTCTTCCAACCTCCTCCTTTCTCTTTGCATCCGTGTGAGAGGCTGTGTTCTTCCAACCTCCTCCTTTCTCTTTGCATCAGTAAGATATGCCGTGTCCCTCAAAACCCTCTTCTTTCTCTCTGGATCATACACACTGGGCGACTTTGAGCGCTCAAAACAGCAGGTTTGAGCGGCTTTCAGCTCAAAGCTGCCCAGTGTGTATGGCCCTGCGATGAGCACTGGTGCGCACTCCCGCAACATCGCTCCGCTATGCAACGCTGCCCCCCCTCCGTTAACGTCGGGCCGGAGGAAAGCCGCCCAGTGTGTATGGCCCAGCGATGAGCACTGCTGCGCGAATGAATCAGCGCAGTCCCATGGTCTGTCCTCCTCTCTAATAGGATCTAGCAGGTACAACAAAATGCTAAATCCGAACTGGAGACGCAGCCTGTGTGTATGTAATAAAGCTCTACTGTCCTGGGTGAATGAGTGTAATTATTGTAACATTGGTTATGCAGTGGGACTACACATCCCAGCGGACCCTTTAATGCCCTTCATGCTGGGGAGGGGGAGGGGAAGCGGAGCTAGAGTGTTCATGTGAAGGGTGGGGGACCTTGTGTAAAAAGTGTCCCCTGGCTGTGGCATGATAAATACAGGGACCCCCAGTCATTTTATCAGCTGTATTTTTGGATCTGGGTCTGGAGCCCGGTGCTGTTTTTTTTTAAATACTGGGGACCCATCACTCCCCCCATATCTGATATTTGGGAAACCAAGACCAGCTCAATGAGCCCAGGGCTGGTTATGCTCAGGTGGGGTGCCATTGTGTCTTTTATTTATTTATTTTTAATTTTGCAAGAAACCACACGCTCCCGTTTAAAAAAATAATAATAATTTGCACCCTATTACATGTGTGGTTTTCAGCTGTAAATGTTTTGCTGTCTAAAAAATCACAGCCAATTATATCTCACCCAAGGTGCTCTGCAGTCGTCACAGACAAGGACATAGGGCAAGATTCAGACCCTGATGTGCGAGTGTGGAAACCGCACTTCTGCTCATCTGTGCGCAATGGAAAGCGCATTCCCTGACCCGGCAATCACAGGAGATCTCCGCTTCAGTAATGGTTGGGGTGACGGCAACTGACCTTCTTGTGTTTTTTTTTTGTTGGAAGAGTCAGGACAAAGCAGGCACGTCCGAAATACTCGGGGGTGTGGCGGCTTGTGACTGCACATACAGCAAGTCCGACCTCAAACTTGACCGGCCTGTGTCTGGCTTGGCTGCACAGTCAAGGGACAGTCGATAAGTAATGTGCCCGCAGAAGTTTGCGGGCACATCACAAATAGGGACCCAGCGAGAGGGGCAGCCTTGCCCTGTGATGGGCACCCCCGCAATCTAATGCCAGCAGTTGTAATTTTGAGATGTTTTGCAAAATCACAACTGACTGAATCGGGCCCATATTACAGAATATTTTATAGACTAGCCACACAGACATAAGAAAAAAAAAATTGAGCGCATAGTAAGGGGGATTGGTACGAAATCCCGGTGGTCAAAATCGCGACCGCCGAAATCCCGACAAGGGGGATTTTGCTACACTCTGCAGACTAATTTATTCTCCCTCTATGGGTGTCGTGGACACCCATAGAGGGAGAAAGTGCCGGGATTTCGGTGTCAGGATTTTGACCACCGGGATTCTAACTGCATCCCTAATAAAGAATTGGTGTAGGCCAATGGTTCCCAAACGGTGTGCCGCGGCTCCCTGGGGTGCCCGGGGTTGGTGGTCCTGGACCAATTCAAATTATTTATGGTCAATTATTTATGAACAGAACCAGTGCTGGCGGCTGCCAATCATAATATGTGTAAAATCAGAAGCAAATCCTGCCCTTTACCACATAACTGAACCTCGGGATCTCATATAAACACAATCTCTAATTTAATTTTTTTTTCTAAATTTTTTGGGGGCCTAGTACTCAACCTTGCACTTAATGTAATATTTTTTTTCTGAATTTCTCGATAAGAAGCATTTGGCCTTGGGGTGCCTTGCAATAGCGTGCCGCGATTCAAAAAAGTTTGGGAACACACACACACACACACACACACACACACACACACACACACACACACACACACACACACACACACACACACACACACACACACACACACACACACACACACACAGAAAGACATCAACAAAACAGACATTGTGAAGTGAGGGGGAAGGGGCCACGGTCCCGAAGTCATATAATACCATTCACACAAGGGGAAAGGACCAGAAGAAGGGGGGTTTATTCCTCTTATTCCTCAAGGCTATCCCCAATGGACTAGTCTCTGAGCAGGCTGTGAACCAGCCTGCGGCAGTCCTGAATGGACATTCTCTCCCTCCGCAGTATGAGATGATTGCCCTGTATATCTGCCTGCTATCATTGAGATAGCCGCACCGATATGGATGGGGGCGCATAGCACCGCGGGCCCTCCATACATATTCATAGTATCCGTGCGCTGAATCCCCTCCTCCCCATAGCTACAGCCCTACATCTGCCTCTCTGTATGAAATATACTGTACATACATTAGTATTCAGTGCCCCAAAAGGGGGCATCCGGACTGATCATAGAATAACTCAAGACAGACATTTGGTCGACCACTAATGGTTGACAGGGTCAAAAAGTCGACAGGGTATAAATGTCGACATGGTCAAAAGGTACATAGACACCCTAAAAACATTAAAAACTCATGTGATCCTTTTAACCCTGTCGACCGTATCAATGTCGACCTTGTGACTCTCAACCATTGGTGGTTGACCATACACACTGTAGAGAGTACTTTCCCTTTCCACTTTCTGTATACCGGACATCTGACTCTCTTGGTAGCACCACCCTCTTACTATACCCACATGGTATACTTGGGAGACACAACCAGTGTGCAAGTTACAACCTTAGCGGAGAGGAACTGGGTAATTCCATACTTGAAAAGGATCTAGGAGTCCAAATAGACAGCAATCTAGGATGTAGTGCCCATTGTAATGTAGCTACAAAAAAGGCCAACAAAATTCTGGCATGTATTAAGAGGGGAATGGAAACTAGGGACTCAAGGGTAATTATGCCACTGTATAAAGCATTGGTGAGACCTCACCTCGAGTACGGAGTACAGTTCTGGGCCCCACACTATAAAAAGGACATCATAGAATTAGAAAAAGTCCAAAGGCGAGCAACAAAGCTTATTAGGGGAATGGAGAATTTAAGCTACGGGGAGAGATTAAGCAATTTGGGACTATTTACATTGGAAAAGAGACGTTTAAGGGGGGACATGCTCAACATGTACAAGTATATCAAGGGCCAATATAAGGAACTGTCACGCACCCTCTTTTCTACTAGAAAGGAATCTAGGACGCGAGGGCATGAGTATAGATTAGAAGAAAAAAGATTTCATTCAGCTAGTAGAAAGAATTTCTTTACGGTCAGAACAGTCAAACTCTGGAACTCTCTTCCCAGAGAGGTGGTAACGGCTGGCTCATTAAATGCGTTCAAGGCTCAGTTGGACAAACATTTACTGGATAAAAACGTCCATGGGTACAAATAAGAAATATAATCTGTCTGTAAAATATCAGAACCTACCAAATCAGCAATGGATATCTATACCAGGTTGAACTAGATGGACGCAAGTCTTTTTTCAGCCTTACCTACTATGTAACTATGTAACATGGACTTATATCCTGTTGTGGATCCGATATGATTTCCCGGCGGGCAGGATCCCGGCGGTCGGAATCCCGACACTGGAATCTCGACCGCCGAAATCCCGACAAGGGGGGGACATGGATCGCCCCCCCTTGCGGGCTCGCTACGCTCGGCACGCTATTTTATTCTCCCTCTATGGGTGTCGTGGACACCGACGGAGGGAGAAAGTTTCGGGATTTCGGCGGTCGGGATTCCAGTGTCGGGATTCCGACCGCCGGGATCCTGACCGCCGGGAAATTAACCGCATCCCCCTGTAATACATACAGGGCCTATAGTGATCTCACGTGTGCTTAGGTATATACCCTGCTCTCCCTCCCCTCTCATATTGGGTTTTATCCTGTGTTATGCTGGATTCAATCCCGTCCTTGCCTATAGTATTCCTGAGCTCTGTAACACAAATCCAGCATTGCAATCAGAACACATCAGTAATCGTAAAGTGATAAAGTAACGTTAGAGGCTACTCCCTGGCATACCTCTCAGCGTCTTCTGATGTGAAATGGGGGCACTCGCGCGGCTCTGCCCCGAGAGCATCCAAAAAGGGGGCATCGCCTATGCTAATGAGGTTTGGCATGTGCAAATTGGCCGCAATTAGACCACGCCCCGTTTTCCCCGCTGTGCGCAGCGTCTATTCACTTAATGCCCAACTGCCCCCCACCCCCGCTGCGGGACACTGCCAGCCCCGGGTGGGATGCGGGACCAACCCACTAAACGGGGCGGTCCTGTGAAAAGCAGGACAGTTGGTAGGTATGCCCTCAGGCGTTCTACCCACTAGTATGATTTACAGTAACATTTTTACTAGTGTAAAAACCTCTTATTTTTATTGATTTCTTCTTTAATCTAACGGTAACCATTGGCAGGTTTTTTTTTTGGGGGGGGGCGGGGGGGCATATTGTCCGAACACATGTTATGCCAATATGGGGTTTTACACTTGCGCTGCTGGGTCTAGTGTGATAGCCTGTGAACCGTGCTGAACAAAAGGACACCTAGACACACTTGAGATAATTACAGCAAAGTTTTATACATATAATAAAACACAATCATTTTTTTTTACATGTAGACAGACAAGTACTTTTAAAAAGCAGATGCATTCCAAAATACAATTTTTAGATAACAAGATATGTTGAGATCAGCAAAATATATATATATATATATATATATATAACAAGTAGCCTGCTCCAATGAGGCCACAAACTGGAAGTAATTAAAGTGGGTATCTCCAAGAGCAAAATAAGGTCAGTAGTAAAGCAGCCAGTCTGTTCCTAGCAGGAATCAGGTGGTTAGCTGGTGGGGGGTATGAGGGGGAAGGGGGGGGGGGGGGGAGGCGTAGGTCAGAGCATTTAGATATGAGCAATGGACAAGCTGCGTGAAGCCTGTTAGCGCATGCAACGCCAGATTGTCTTGAGAAAGTTCCCGGTTTCCTAGGGAACGAAACGCGTTGACGTCACTTCCGCTTTAAGCCCTCCCTGAGGTCACGATCTCCAACTTGGAGCCGGCGTACGCTCCGTACTCAGCTGAGCCAGCAGCAGCTATCTACAGCGTCTTCAGCTAAACGCTAACCCGGATTATACGGCAACAAACACCAGCCACAATCCACAGGAATCCCCACTTAGGGACATTCTAATGCCTACTATCTCGGGTCGAGCCGCAGCACCTCCAGGCTCCCAGACACGGTCACTACAGCAGAGCACCCGTCTGCGGACGCGGCATCACTACGTGCACTGGGTTGAGCCTCCCTACCATCAGGCTCCCCGTTCCCTCCAGCAACTACCAACAAGGAGGGTGAGCATATTACAACGGACTGAGTGTGTCTCCTGACTGTTTTCTCCTGGCATTGCATGCGCTAACAGGCTTCACGCAGCTTGTCCATTGCTCATATCTACCTGCTCTGACCTACGCTTCCCCCCCTCATACCCCCCACCAGCTAACTACCTGATTCCTGCTACTAACAGACCGGCTGCTTTACTACTGACCTTATTTTGCTCTTGGAGATACCCACTTTAATTACTTCCAGTTTGTGGCCTCATTGGAGTGGGCTACTTGATAGATATATATATATATAATATATATATATATATATATATATATATATATATATATATATATATATAATTTTGCTGATCTCAACATATCTTGTTATCTAAACCAAATTGTATTTTGGAATACATCTGCTTTTTAAAAGTACTTGTCTGTCTATATGTAAAAATTTTATTGTGTTTTATTATATGTATAAAACTTTGCTATAATTATCTCAAGTGTGTCTAGGTGTCCTTTTGTTCAGCACGGTTCACAGGCTATCACACTAGACCCAGCAGCGCAAGTGTAAAACCCCATTTTTGCATCCTTAGACATTAGCAGTCTCATTTACATTTGCTGCAGCCGGCAACCTAGAAGTTTTAATACAATTATTGTATTATACAAGCTACTTGTGAAGCTATACTGTACCTATTGCTTCTTTTACTAGCGCCAGGATCTGTGAACAGGGGGGGACTTCCCTATTCAAAGTCTTTTCCTCTTTATGTTATGCCAATATGAATTATTATTATTTTTTGTGTTTGTTTTTTAAAGGAATATAGATCCTTATTCTGGTTCACTCGCAAAGGCAAATTTCTTCTCACATGGAAGAAACCATTTGCACTGCAGGGGGGCAGATGTAACATGTGCAGAGAGAATTAGATTTGGGTGCTGGAGAGTTTTACTACTATTTACCTGGTCCACTTATAAAACACATGGATGGTCCAATATTTATGGTCTTCCCGTGATTACGTTGGACGTCACCAAACGTCCGCCATAAGAAGTTTTTTTTCAAAACAATTTTTATCTGCAAAACCCCATTATTTTGAATCAATAACCCCTGAAGATGTTGTTTTAGATGAAACGCGTTGGATCTCTGTTCCATCTTGAAGCCATCATATAACCATCATTCAAATGCATACAGTGTCTGACATACCTTTTATGTTATATATTTTTAAATACAGATTTTTATAAATTTTGTAAAAAAAATTCTGTATCCACTGTGAAACTTCACGGTAAGGTGATGGCTGTCATCTAGCGCTCTCTATGTCCAACTCTTTATCTATTCTACTAAACCGGCCTCCACTAACAGGGAGGATTTATAGAGTAGCTGCTGTATTTATATGTGTGTGTAATACTTCCCCCTCATTCTCTCTCCTGTCTCTCGTCCTTCTCTCCCCTATTTCTACTGTTCACAATACCCTCCGTCATCATTTGTGTACGCCGACATTTCCATCCGTGGTCAGTTTTACCATATAGATTTAGCATACTGTATGTAGTCGGTGGAAATGGTTAATTATATGTTGTATATTGATGTATCCCTTAGACACCCATTACAAGGATTTTTGTAGGTGCAAATGTTCCAATACTTCAGCCAAGTGAGTGCTGCGCAGCCATTACCTGCATTGATTTTCATCGCTAATGTCCCATGGTAGACTCTATTGTGCAGCCTCCATCTCCGCACCGATAGATAACATTACACATAGTATATTGTATCTTTCTGCACTGCAGTGCTACATGCAGCCTGCAGTACAGAGCCAAAATAGGACAACGCTTTGCATTTACCGTGTGGCTTTCTGCACTTTGTTAGGATACTGTCATTTCGGATTTGGAACTCCACAGTTTTCTGTTTTTAAAAGTTCTTTCTGTTCCACAACCAATCAGAATGTTGGCACCTGATTCATAAATAATTCTTTAACTGCGGCGTACAATCTCTGGTAGCATGCGGTGGTATACCGTTGTGGAGATAATTTGTGGATCGCTCAGATTCAGAGGCCTGTAAGCCTAATGCATCATGATGACTGAGGATCACTCCTGAGGGCTCCAATATATTGACCTGTGTAAAGCCTTGGGGGAATAGCGCTGTGAGCGCTGACATGCAGTCACGTTATCACGTGCGGTTTCAGAACTTGGTTTCTTTGCTACAGCACTAAGTGTATTTTATTACCTGTCGTAGCATAGGCCAGGATACTGCCACAGAGATGGACCTTATTACTAATCTTGCATGCAGCGAATGTGCTTAAATATACACCATGGGACATCTGCAGACACCCACGGGTCCGGCACATGCGGAAAACAGCTTGTGCGCACTACGGGTCCGGCACATGCCGAGAACAGCTTGTGCGCAGTACGGTTCCGGCACATGCGGAGAACAGCTTGTGCACATTACGGTTCCGGCACATGCGGAGAACAGCTTGTGCGCGTTACGGGTCCGGTACATGCAAAGAACAGCTTGTGCGCGTTACGGGTCCGGTACATGCAGAGCACAGCTTGTGCGCATTACGGGTCCGGTACATGCAGAGCACAGCTTGTGCGCATTACGGGTCCGGTACATGCAGAGAACAGCTTGTGCGCATTACGGGTCCGGCACATGCAGAGAACAGCTTGTGCGCATTACGGGTCCGGCACATGCAGAGCACAGCTTGTGCCCGTTACGGCTCCGGCACATGCAGAGAACAGCTTGTGCGCATTACGGGTCCGGCACATGTAGAGAACAGCTTGTGCGCATTATGGGTCCGGTACACGCAGAGCACAGCTTGTGCGCATTACGGGTCCGGTACATGCAGAGCACAGCTTGTGCGCATTACGGGTCCGGTACATGCAGAGCACAGCTTGTGTGCATTACGTGTCCGGTACATGCAGAGCACAGCTTGTGTGCATTACGTGTCCGGTACATGCAGAGCACAGCTTGTGTGCATTACGTGTCCGGTACATGCAGAGCACAGCTTGTGCGCATTACGGGTCCGGTACACGCAGAGCACAGCTTGTGCGCATTACGGGTCCGGCACATGCAGAGCACAGCTTGTGTGCATTACGTGTCCGGTACATGCAAAGAACAGCTTGTGCGCGTTACGTGTCCGGTACATGCAGAGCACAGCTTGTGCGCATTACGGGTCCGGTACACGCAGAGCACAGCTTGTGCGCATTACGGGTCCGGCACATGCAGAGCACAGCTTGTGTGCATTACGTGTCCGGTACATGCAGAGCACAGCTTGTGCGCATTACGGGTCCGGTACACGCAGAGCACAGCTTGTGCGCATTACGGGTCCGGTACACGCAGAGCACAGCTTGTGCGCATTACGGGTCCGGCACATGCAGAGCACAGCTTGTGCGCGTTACGGCTCCGGCACATGCAGAGCACATCTGATTTCTTGGCCCGTTCCATCAATATTGGGTGAAATCGGACTAGTTAAAGGTGCCCCACACTATTTATACCAGATGCATTTTGTACTGGATTGCATCACATCTAGTTGAAATCATATGCGATAAGCTTGCGATCTGAACTAGTTGCGATGCGATCTAGTTGAAAAAAGTACTGGCTGCACATCATTTTTGGCTTGCAATACGAACTTTGCGGGAGCGCGCATCGCAAGCCAAAACAAACCTGGTGTGAGGTAAACTAAAAGCAATGCGTTTTGAAGTAAAAATGCATTCGCTAATCGCACCGTGCGGGCACCATCAGGGTTTGCCATGGGTGAATGATTTCCTAATGCCTGCCATGTATTCTGTATGTAATTATATTGCAGAGATACCGTCAGTGTGTAAATGTTTTGTGATATTAAGGCCGCAGATATACGATCATCAATATCGTGTATAATTCATGGGTATGGAAAAAGAGAAGATGGAAGATGCAGAACCATGGAAGCGTTTGCACTGTTAATTGTTTTGATGTGTTAAGTGGCTTTGTGGCATAATGCATTAATAAAGAGGTGCGCAAAACCAAGAGTCAATGGGGCAGATGTATTAAGCCTGGAGAAGACATGAAATCTAAGGTGATCAAATTAGCTCATAACTGTCATTTTTTAAGCCCAGTCTGTAACTAATGCAGCCCACACACGCGCCGATGCCGGCGGTGCGATGCTGTACGATGGGGTGCGCGCTCCCGCGGCACCTCATCGTACAGTACAAAAAGTATGTGCTGCACATACTTTTTGTACTAGCTTTTTCTAGCACAGCATCGCATCGCATGCACATCGTATGCACAAGGCATACGATGCGATGCTGTGTGTGCTAGTTAAGCCCAGATCGCACGCTGGAATCGGTGCGTGTGTGGGCTGCATTAGAAGCTAGCTGGCTGGCTGGTGCATTATCACTTTTCAATTTTATCCCCCCCCCAAGCTGTTGCATACCATTTTATAACATGATATCGTCGATTTTTTTTATTTATTTTTTTTTTAAATCCATTTTTTACAATTTGAATTTATATTGCAAATGTGAGCGACTCCGGCATTTTTAGTAGATATTTTGCACATCTCTCACAGATTTGTTGTCATGAGCAATGTCACCACTGGCACACTTCTTTTTCACTGCTCCATACAACTACCCCACTGTTCTCTTTCCGCTATTCACCCAATGTGTCAGATTGTCCACACTGTATATATTTACAGGTTGAGTATCCCTTATCCAAATTATTCCGAAAACGATACATTCCAGAAAGTAAAAAATAAAATATTTTTTTTTTGGCTAAAAGCACTACTGGGGACATGATATGTAACTGGCACTACTGGGGACATGATATGTAACTGGCACTACTGGGAGACATGATGTGTAACTGCCATTACTGGGGGCATGATATGTAACTGGCACTACTGGGGACATGCTATGTAACTGGCACTACTGGGGACATGCTATGTAACTGGCACTACTGGGGACATGCTATGTAACTGGCACTACTGGGGACATGCTATGTAACTGGCACTACTGGGGACATGCTATGTAACTGGCACTACTGGGGACATGCTATGTAACTGGCACTACTGGGGACATGCTATGTAACTGGCACTACTGGGGACATGCTATGTAACTGGCACTACTGGGGACATGCTATGTAACTGGCACTACTGGGGACATGCTATGTAACTGGCACTACTGGGGACATGGTATGTAACAGGCACTACTGGGGACATGGTATGTAACTGGCACTACTGGGGACATGGTATGTAACTGGCACTACTGGGGGCATGCTATGTAACTGGCACTACTGGGGGCATGCTATGTAACTGGCACTACTGGGGGCATGCTATGTAACTGGCACTACTGGGGGCATGCTATGTAACTGGCACTACTGGGGGCATGCTATGTAACTGGCACTACTGGGGGCATGCTATGTAACTGGCACTACTGGGGGCATGCTATGTAACTGGCACTACTGGGGACATGCTATGTAACGGCACTACTGGGGGCATGCTATGTAACGGCACTACTGGGGGCATGCCATGTAACGGCACTACTGGGGGCATGACATGTAACTGGCAATACTGGGGGCATATGTAACTGGCACTACTGGGGGCATGATATGTAACTGGCACAACACACAATTACCCACTGTGTTATTGTGTGTTGGATTGAGATAAAAAGTAGGCCTCCGAGCCTCAGAATTTGTACATCTTCTGTGACATCTTGAGATGTGGAACTGCTGAAACATTGTATGCTGTACCCTCTAAGCAATGCTTGCAAGGTGGTTTGAGCCCAGCATCTCCAAGCTCCACCTTTTGGTAAGCTACCAATACAGAGGCCTGGTCAATGGTCATTGACACCAGTCAGGAGGTGTGTCACTGCATACACAGCTGTAGAGTTGTTCCTGGTCAGATGGTAAGACCTGGTTTATGGAAGCGTCATGACAGACAGTAACAGGCAGTTATGGACAGTAAGAGGGAATACCCTATTGGTCAGGTCCCATCAGTCCTAACCTAGTCCGATCGCTTGGCGATGGCATACCTGCTCAATATATTATGAAATACCGTGTGTATATATATATATATATCTCTTTTTTTTATTTTTTACTTTTAATAAATAATAATAATACAATAAAACAACAATTTCTGAGTGGTTTAGTTTGGGGAATTAATATTCGACCTCTTCCTCCTCTCCTATATAGACAGAGCTGATGCTTTGAGTATTATAAAGAACATCTTTGCACATCATTTTTCTTCCAATCTTTTTGAGCTGCATCTTTTTGTCCCCAGCCGCTCATTGTACACAGTCTACCTTCTATTTTTAGGTCGTTGTATCATGTTGACTTACATACATATTGTGAAAAACAGTGTTTATACCCCTTTCAGACATAACCGCAAATTACCGGGTGAAGCCGTTCTAAAAGGGTCTACCTGGGTCTTAAATCTCTGGTCACTGACCCTGCTTTTTACCAGGGTTGTCAACCCGGGATTTGTGACCCTGGTAGACCCTTTCACAGGACACAAATAACCTGTGTTTTCAGCAAATTACCGGGTTGACCGTTTTTAACCCGGTAATTTGCTGCTATGTGTGAAAGGGGGTCAGACTGCACCCGGCAAAATTACCCAGCACTCAAAATGCCAGGTAATTGCCAGGTTGCATGTCTAAAAGGGGTATTAAACAAATGCTTTGCCATAGCAACAACCTGTATTATGATAAAGTACGTCAAAGGCAACAATAACAGCGGATGAAGCAATTTTAATATTATTCTGAAACCCTGTGGCGAACTAAACAGGGGTACAACTGCGTTCTTCATCTAATCTCTAGACGTAATGAGTCGCAGCAAACTGTATGAGAACTGGTGGCTCCCACTTAACTGCCAGTGCCAAACGTCCCCCCCCCCCCCCAAAAAAAAAGTCATATTCGTAATGCTATGCGAATAAAATGATCAAGCTTTGCTGATTAATTTATATGCAGCATAAATATATTCTGTGTGCAAATGCAGCTGCATATGAAATAGGCATGACAAGAAGGGCTGTTTAACATGAGTAATGGAGGGCACATCTGTAGCTAGTGGCTGGCCAGCTAGTTTTCGATCAATCACACTGCTGACAACTTATAAGTTCCTACCTAGCACAATCAGAAACCAATTACCGCACATGTTCTACCCTTGTGTGTACCTGACGTGTGCAGGTAAATATTTAGCCCTTTTTGCAGCATGAACCTGCAGACTTCCCGAATGCGGATCAGTGGTTCCCAAACGGTGTGCCTGGTCACCCTGGGGAACCTTGGGTTTGTGGTCCGGGACCAATTCAAATTATTTATGGTCAATGTAATAGACAATAACCCGTGGCTACCAGTCGTAAAATATGTGTACAAACATAAGTAAATCCTGTCCCTCGCCACATACCTGAACCGAAGGATAACCTATAAAAGCTATTTTAATTTGATATTTTCCTAAATGTATTTTGGGCTAAGGCTGCTGTTACTCCTGTCGCACCATGATTCAAAAAAGTTTGGGAACCACTGCTCTAGAGAAAATGACTCTTCACCACAATATAGCTCCCATAGTTCCTTCAATGCTTCTGTTATTTAAACCATATACCCCCTTCCATTGTCTCTCCTGGTTGTAGGCTTCCCATGATTCCTTCTGGTTTTTTTTTATTCACTACTTTGTACTACACAAGATATTTGATCTATGTTTTATTTTAAACTAAATAAAAATGTATCAAGGAGATGTTTTACATACATATTTTCCAGGTGATATTGATTTTTTTCCCCCCTTTTTGTTTATTTTTAGGTCCTATAATTATGTAGTCATGATTAATATCTGCTTTGGAGGAACACCACCACCATGGCTTGGATCATGACGTAAGCAACCTTTAATGACGTGGTCCTACTATCTACATCTATCAATATGACTGATCCCATGATGGATTTTTTTGATGATACACACCTTTTCGATGAAACTTTAGGCCTGTCAGATGATGCATTTGTTCAACATGACCCAGTGTCTCTGGTTGATGAATTAAACCTTGGAGCAGAGTTTGAACCTCTTCATGTTGACTCATTGAATCATGTGCAAGATTCTCAAACGCACCAAAAGATCAGTGAGTTTGATACACTCAATGAGTTTGATTCTGTTAAATTACATGAAGTAAGCCAGGCCTATAACAGTCCAGTTCAGAGTGTTCTATCTCCGCGATCACAGTTCAGCTGCTCTCCGATACACCCACAAAGCCAAGGCAATGGTATGTTTCCTGATGACGGAAGTCCCATGTGGGGACACCAAACTGCCACAAGTATTCAAAGCCAGAATGGCTCCCCATTCCACCAACATGGACACTCTCAGCCTATGCAGCAAAGTAAAGGATTTGTAACGCACCATGATTTTGCCTTGTTTCAGTCTAGCGAGCAACAGAGGGTCTCCATACAGCCGCAGCACAATAGGAACAGTATCACCACTGGTCAGGAACCCTTGAACCTACCAAAAAATTTCATGGATGTTAATGTTTCTCTACCACATAGAACTTCTAATGCTCAACAAACCATGATTAACAACACAACTCAACCAGATCCTTTGCCTTTAGAACAGTTTTCTCAAGCAGCCCCAACGTCCTTACACTTTTGTGGAAATCCAGTTGGAACGCCGCATGAGAACACATTTGATAGCCACTCTCCAGCGCCTTGTTCTGTGAATGCTACGCCACCGTTTTCTACTCATTATCCTTTCTCTAACAATCACCTAAATCATGCCACACATTCTCTGTCTGACTTTACTGAAAGCCCAGGATTTTCAGATCTGGAAGTCAAGCAGGAGCCTAGTCCACATGTTCTTAACTCTAGCGAACAGCTGCAACCCAACGATTTCCAGATGGTACATCCTTCACATCCTCAGGGTAACTATAACAGAACAAAAATGTCACCTATGTCCATTAATTTCCAAGCCCAAGATGGTTCTTCTGTTCGTTTGAGCCACTTTAATGATCATATGGAAAGCAATGGGTTTTCACCTTTAGAAGACAACCTTTTGCAACAAGTGGATTCTCAATCCGAGACCTTCACAGGGCTCGATCCAGAGGATTTGCTACAGGAAGACCTACTGCCACATTTTGAAGCAACGTATGCCCAAGACAGCTCCAATTCGACCCATGCTGTGCTAGAGCATCAGGATGCTGAGACTTGTGTTGAAGAACCGATAAATATCCCAAATGATCTTCTTAACACCCATCAACATCCTAATCCTTGGAATATCATGTCATCCAATCATCTTCATCTCCACGAGAGGAGACGTATGACTTCACAGGGAAAGGTAATGGTCTTCTTGTCCGTTTGTCTTATATATCATTTTTGTTAACTCGTGTGGTGGCAGTCTTGGTTTTACATAAAGAAAGTCAATCCAAAGTTTATTTCTACATTTCGGTCATCAGGAATGACCATACTGTATGTTTTAGGGAAATTCTACTACACTGTTTCAGAGTTTAAAAAGAGAAGGCTATGAGCCAAAGGGCCAGATGTATCAAGCTTCAAAAACTGATACAGTGGGGGAGGATAAACAACCAGCCAGTTAAGTCCCACCTGTCCTTTTTGAAACCCAGTCTGTAACATGAAGTTAGGAGCTAAATGGCTGGCTGTTGGTCAATCTCCATTTCATCACTTTTTGAAGCTCGATACATCTGGCCCAAATAAAGATATTCAGTTAAGTACAATTTTTACGCTGACTTTATTATTTAATTGTTTCGTTTTAGTCGTGTTTCGCTGATGCAGTTTCATGTGGTTTTTGTTTTAGACACTGCATTGGTGAAACCACTTAAAAACGCACGCTATGTCGAAGAAATCCAGTGGATCGGCAAGTAATTTGGCGATCCATGGGTTTTTCGACCATGCTGGATTTTTCGACAGTTGAAAAATCAGAACTTTAATTATAGGGGACATGTAAATTCGTCCTACAAGTGACAAAGGGCCAGATGTATCAAGCTTCAAAAAGTGATAAAATGGAGAGTGATAAACCAGCAGCCAACCAGCTCCTACCTGTTATTTTTCAAACCCAGCCTGTGACATGGCAAGTAGGAGCTGATTGGCTGGCTGTTTATCACTTTCCATTTTATCACTTTTGAAGCTTGATACATCTGGACCAAAATGTGCCATTTTTTTTTTTTTATACTGCTGAATACTCCCCTTACACTGATTTGTCTGTAGCGCTGGTAGGGTAAGCTGGCTGGCAGGGAATGTATTCCATACCATCTGTTTAGCGCAGCTTGCTGGGTAACCTCAATATGCCTATTCTTAATAAGGCTGGGATGCTCGCTATCCTATGAACATTCACTGGCAACGCAAGTCTCCAGTGCAATACAAAGCTATATAACTTCCAGGCCTCTCTCTGGTCACTTTCTCCATCTGTGTCCCCCAGTTAAAGGGGAGGTTTTCTTAGGAGGAAATCCACAGTATTTTACAGTAAAGCGTTCCCTACATATGTACCGCATTTGCCCGAATCTCCATTCAAAAATGCTGATCAGCAGCCATCAACGGTACATCAGAGATTCTCTCGGCAAATCTGGCAAATGAATGGTGATGGTTAATTGTAATGAATGCATTTTTATTTGACGCCCCAAACCATAATGGTAAATTACTTCTGTCCCCCACACAAGTCCTCTTTCCTCCCTCGTATTAGTATGGGAAATGTGCAATTAATGACCGCTAAGATACTTATGGGGAGATAAAGAAGCCTATAGCAACCAATCAGAACTATGCAATACATTTTAGAAATGATAGTTATAAATGGGGTTGGTGGCCACCATGGCTAATTCTCCATTTGTCCTATGTAATAAGGTTTGCTACATCTTCCCGTAATGCCTTCTAGAACATATCAGCAGAGAGGAAATATATTTGACTATTCACATGAAATGATATTATAAAATGAGATCTGCCAGAGCAGAGTCTAGTAACAGATAAAACAAAATTCAGATCCCTGACCATTCGAAGGACTGCTCTATTAGAGTTCCACGGATGATGATGGGCCCGATTCTGGTTCACTTGCAAAAGCAAATTCTCTCTCTAATGGACAAAACTATGTGCACTGCAGGTGGGGTAGATGTAACATGCAGAGGTACATTTGGTTGAGTTACATTTGGTTGAGTTGTTTTGTTTCTGTGCAGGGAAAATACTGGCTGCTTTATTCTTACACTGCCATATAGATATCAGTTTGAAGTAAACACCCCACCCAAATCTAACTCTCTCAACACCTGTTATATCTGCCCCACCTGCAGTGCAGTTTGGGGGTTATTCTAGTTCACTCTTTCTGACAAAATTCTTCTTAGATTGACAAAACCATGTGCACTGCAGGTGGGGCAGATGTAACATGTGCAGAGAGAATTAGATTTGGGTGGGGTTTTACATCAAAGTGAGATCTATATTGCAGTGTAAAAATAAAGCAGTCAGTATTTTCGCTGCACAGAAACAAAATAACTCGCCCAAATCGAATTCTCTCTGCACATTTTACATCTGCCCCCCTGCAGTGCACATGATTTTGTCCATCTAAGAAGGATTTTGTCAGAGTGAACTAGAATAAGGCCCTTTGTCCATTAGAGAGAGAAAAGGCCTTTGAAACTGTTCGGCTGAGACTGCCAGGACTGTGTCTTCGGAGCTTGTGTAAATTGCGATCTGGCTTGCTGCTAGAGCCGCCTGCATCCCAGGAGAGCTGTTAGCACTCTCCACTTTATCACTTTTGAAGCTTGTTGCATCTGCTCCATTAAGTTGTAGATATTGAAAGGTTGACTTCTGCAGAATGCTGACATCGGAAATGTTGACATTCATGGGATACATCCCACCTTCAGTAGACCTCCCATCTTATATATCCCATCATCGTAAACTAGTTCCATGCACAGTGTCCTTCTCTTTTTGCTTTACATCCGTTTCACAATCAATCCTTCGGAATTGTTAAGGTTGGTGAAATAGAAAAGTATTATCTGGAATTGTTCATTGTGTACTTCAGGGAGGCTCTGAGACCTGACTATTCTTTCCACAGTCTGGTAAGATGAGTGCAGAGGACAAGTTTTTGTCTACATTCTCACTAACATTGTATTATAACCCCCATGTGTTGAGCCCATAGACCCGCGGTCGCCAATCCGTCGCGCACGAGCTACTGGTAGCTTGCCTGCGGCGATCTGAGTAGTTCGACCACAAAGTGCCCATCCCTCTTTTTTTCCTGCGTCTGCCACCTTCTCTGCGTTGTAGGATACAGACGCTTGAGGTCATTCTTGACATTTAGCATTTGAAAGGAAGTACAGCGCTTCAGTATTACCCAGAAGTGCCGGGAGTTCTTGGCGCTGATACCATGAAAGCCCTGGCTACGAGCATTGCACCTTGGGCAACGGGCTTGTCCTTTAAAATTAATTAGAAGCCTTACTATGGGACTCTGTGCCGCATATTGTGTCTAGCGCATTGCTATGTTTGGCATAAAATGTAATAAGCATTACAGTGTGTGGCATAATGTGTAAGGGGAATTTTTTGGTTATCAGGCAGATTTATTTATTTTTTCAAAAATTTTAGTAGCTCTTCAAAAGGTTTTTGTCTCGAGCAACTCACGCCAAATTATGGTTGGAGGCTCCAAAAAACTGTATAATTGCTTGGTGATCGTAACTCGGCAGGCAGGCGAGTGAACACAAATTTCCTTTTGCTAGTATATGCGAGCAGTATGGCTGATGGACACAAGTACGGAAGTATTGCTAGTACCGATAGCCAGCCGGGAACTCGTTCAGCATCAGTGTTGTTTGAAGAGTGTGAGGGGTAATTTTTTTCTAAAGCTTCTAAAAATCCAAAAAGGTGGTTACCCATAGCAATCAGTCATATTCTGTGTATTATTTTGTAGCGTGCAATAGAGAAATGATAGACATAATCTGATTGGCTGATATGGGTCACATGACCTCTTCATTTTTAGAAGCATAGGTAAATAGTGTAAATAGAAATGTCCTAGACCAGTGGTTCCCAAACTTTTTTGAATCATGGCACCCTAGAGCATCAAAATGTTTTCAAGGTACCCCTAGGCCAAATGTTTCTTATTGAGAAATTTAAAAAATTAAAATTAAATTTAGTGCAATGTGGTTATATGTCACAGTTATCTGGTGAGGGACAGGATTTGTTTGTCCACATATATTATGATTGGCAGCCACCAGCACTAGTTTTGCCTGTTACATTGACCATTAAAAATATGAATTCATCCTGGTCCACCAACCCAAGGCACCCCTGCAAGTGTCCTGAGGCACCCCAGGGAGCCTAGGAACACAGTTTGGGAACCACTGTCCTAGACCTAGTCCATAAATCTGAAGCCTGCGCTCTCTCCGACCGGGGAACAAGCACAAAAGAAAGGAGAAGGCAGTTGGATTGGGTAAACCAAAGTGTTTTGATCTGTCAGGTTTGTGAGATTCCCCATGAGGATTTTATGCTAGCTCCAGTAGCACTTGTTCATATTGGGCTCTACAGTTTCTCTACAAATTGTGTTTCAGTGGTGTTCATCATCATGGTAAGATATTTGACATTTGTCAGTCGATAATAGGTATTTACCAATGACGGTTCCAGAGGCGGGGCTGCAGCACCGTTCAAAATTCAATCAGCGGAGAAACACCCACTTCCAGTGAATCAGTTTGGAGTGGCAGTGGGTGTGGCTCCCCTATTTGAATTTTGAATGGTGCTGCAGTGGCAAATCTGGAGCCTCCCCTGGTATTTGCTAATGCAAGTAGTCGAACCTTTGTTCATTTTGACCATGAACCTACAACTAAATGTTGGTAATTTTATACATGAATGCACTCCCAATATTCTAATGGGGCCTAAACACAGGGCAATTTTGCTAAGAAAATGCCCCTACATCTCTGTGTGTAGGGGCCATAGCAATAGCCCGTGCGATTTAGTATCCAGCATGCTTGATAAATCTACTTACCGTAATCGAGTTCTCACATCGCTGTGCAGCGCTGTGTGGTGAGTGATCTTACTGAGCAATATAGCATCGCTCCATGTAGTTCCTTTTCCACCTCGGGGGTAATTGGTTTGTGGAAGTTTCCACTCAATGCACATCCTTCTATAATTTTGTAAGGTCACATATCTATAAATAAATAGTATGAATGTATTTGTGTCTCTGCGTTTTAGCTTCCCACTTTTCCTCTTTACCGAAGCAGAGCAGGAAGTTGTAGTACCAAGATGTATAAATATCTTAATTGCCGAAGTGGGTGACTGAAAACTCTCCCCACCGCTGGGCATGTACAACATCTCCCTACTATTGCCAGATCTCCCATGTACAGCCGGGAACAGAGCTTTCCCTGCTGGTGGTGTATGGGCGATGACATCTGCAGGCTGCAGGTGTATGAAATGGTGAGTATGTACATAGTATGGCCAATATAGACAGGGGAGAACATTTCTCTGCATTCATATACCCATAACGACATTTACATAATACATCTACCAGGTTCTACGTCACTCAGCTAAGTACAATAAGGTGACCGTTCATACAGGGTCGCCAACAATGGACATTTAAAGATCAGAAAACATTTCCTGATATGATGAATCTCTGTCAGCTCTGACATGTAGGTGTCACAGGTCCAGACCCCTGCTGGTGTAATGGCCGCGAGAATGTTCTCTTTTCACACATTGTTGCTGTATGTTTTTTTTTTTTTTTTTTTTTTTTTTAATGGTCCGTTTACCATTCTTTGTACACAAACACCCGACAACTTTTATTTTTGCACTCTGCTTTAAGGTTCGGTTGGGACTCCTCACCATCCAAACTCTAATGGCCCCCACACACTAGAGCGATTTTTTGGCCGATTATCAACCGATCGTCCGATATATTGGCCGATTTTTACCGATAGTCTGTCGATTATCGGTTAAAAAATATCGGCCGATATATCGGACGATTGGTCGAAAATCGGACAATCGGCCCAAAAATCGTTGTAGTGTGTGGCGGCCGATCTCAGCCGACCAGAAAACCAATGCAATATATATCATGTTGCCGAACAGACTGCAGGATCAGGTGTATGGACACACAACAGATCACTCACCTGCATTCTGACGGCTGCAGAGTCGGCCCATCTGATGTGCAGCACATCAGCTGATGACCAATGGGAATGTTCTATCGACGGTACACCGCTAGCAGGATAACCAGTACATCGACCTAGAATGCACATGGGGTAAATACGTCTGGACATGGAATTGCTGAGGTGCAAATGTGCACTTAGTGTGATCCTATTCTGCATGAGGCCTACATGGGCAGCTCAGTGTATATAGCACTCCAATATCTGTGTACAGCCTACAGTCAGCCAATCAATGCTCAGTGTATGTTCACACTTGCTGTATTGAGACTTGTAAAGGTGCCCATACACTGAGCTGATTAGGGCCGATTTCGACTAATCGGGCCATGAAATTTGCCCAAAAAGCTCAGTTTGATGTCCCCTCAGGTCCGATGTGCGGCGGGGGTCCGGCCAGGTGGTGGTGAAAGGCAGGCAGCTCATAGTGGCAGGCAGCAGGGTCCGTCGGAGCAGCGGCGGCTGGGATCTTGTAGTCGCATTTTGCCGGTCCGCGGGATACAGCTGCTGAATATTTTTGAAATTATTGGCTGAGAGAATTCTCATTTTTGATTGGTTGGCTGACCCTGGCAGTATGACACGGAGATTGAGAAGGGGGGATATATTGCAAAGCATGTGCCACTTGCCGGCAGTACTGGTCATGAGGTTTAAAATGTAACATTGTGTTAAGTACGACACGCTCGTGGTTGTGCATTTATCATTAAAAGCCGCCTGCGGTGGCTCGGACTAGCTGCCGCTTACTCCTATACGCCACTGTCATTTATGATTGTCCATGTAATTTAGAACCAGCCTAAGCTAAGGATAGGGGGAGAATTACACCATAGAAGTAGTACACTGTATCGCCACATTCTACGTAATGTTACAAAGACCATGTATTTTATTTGGCTATTAAAACGTGTTGAGTTTGTATGTTTTGATGTTTGTTGGGTTGTTCTCCCATAGTGCAATA